>NW_019416353.1:100695-185338 GCF_000390285.2 Anoplophora glabripennis | reverse complement strand
CACTTGGCTTTGTCAGTGCCGTAGAGAGCAGTGCTTGGCGTTGTTGTTTGTTGGTATAATATGTATTATTAATTATTAGTTGATATTAATATTTGTTCATATCGTAACCAGTAAAAGGTAATAGTTATTAAAATAAATATTATATATAATTATCTAGTAATTTAGCATGGATTTCTGGAGACCCTTTGAAACGGAAGATAACGAAATTACCCGGAAAAATCTCTAAATAGTCGAGCCGGTTTTTGTCCAAAGCATCGAAACAAACTCAGAGTTTAAAAACAAAAATTTACACGTACCAAGTCAAAGTATTATTCTAAATATATGAGTTTGGTTAGACAGATTGTTAAGTAGTATATTACTAAATTGGGATAAACATTTTCAAATAAATTGAAAAATCACAACTTTGAAAACATAAAAATAAATCTGTTTTGAGATTCTTTAGACACATTGTTAGGTATATCACAAAATGAGATAAAAATTTTCAAAAAAATAACCCCAACATTGAAAAGATAAAAAATAAATCTACTTTTGTAAAATATATTTGTTTTGATATTGATAGATATTTTAAACGAGCAGATCATGCACTTCAAGACTCCAGCGTAGGACATTACGCGCAGTAATCTTTACTTGAGTATTATTATAAAGTTTTTTTATTTAAAAAAGCGGAGGTTTAGTTTGTAGCCTTGAAACGCAATACCTGCATTCAACTCTAAATTTTGTCTTCGAAATTGTAAGAAACTTTCCTTGAACTTTCATTCTTACCAATTTTTCTGAATATAAAAGTAAATAAATAGGGAAGGTAGAGTGTTGTTAGAATATTCAAGGCCTGAAAAATATAAAAAAAGAACATTAATTGAATATTGAGTGGCAAATAATTTCACTTCATATGGTTTACGAGCGTTGTTGCTAAAAGTTGTAAAATCGTAATAAAATTAAGTGAATGAACGCATTGAATTATTGATCAGTTATCTACCGGTCTATTGTTGCTCAGTTGCGAGTGTGTCGATAATGAACCGATACGGGATCTGATGAAAGTTTGTTAGACGGATTGTTACCCATTCAATATAATTGATAGATGCACCGCAGTACGTATATAATTGGTAGTTTGCATAATAGTAACTATTTCCGGTTTATGACTATAAACGTTTCTTGCGCCTCGATCCACTGAGAACGGGAATGGGCGTGTATTTCGCGGAGTAAACAATATTGTTTGTGTCCAAAACTTTTGATGGAACTAGTAACTAGAGCCCGCTTATCATAAGATGATTAATTATGATATCTGACGTATAAGATTTGAAATCATAGGACTGTAACTGCGGAAACTAGCTAAGTGCTGTCTTCAACTCCTATGATGTGTTATTTACTAGTCATAATGGTTCTACAGAGCGTTTCTTGGTCAAAATTAACCCAGAAAATTCAAACAAAATCACAATAAATTTTTTCTGTCAGCTTTCTCATTTAACCAAATTAGTTACATTTCATTATCGGATATGTGTTGTATTAAATTGTGATTAATATTATTATATACTCCCAAGTTGGTTTGATGATATACTAAAGTCCCAATATTGTAGGGAGTGAGTCATTCTCAACATGTAGATCCATACGACTGGTAAGGCGTGCGGGAAATGCGATTCCAATGACTTACAAAAATATACAATCATCCTGGTACATCCAAATCTCCAACAGGCAGGTAGGTCTTTTTTTGTTTATATTTCAGTAAATATTCAGCAATTCGGCCTTCTGTACAACAATGGCCTACCATCATCCGTGTACACTTTTTTTTTAATTTTTATTTTAGAATGTAGCCTGTGCGTTCGCTAACTGCATATGTAACCCAACTAGCTGTAAGGCAACACAAAACCAGTAAAACCAGAAAAAAATACTAAAAGTATGAAAAATGAGATGTACACTCACTAACATTATCACTGCTGTTGTCTGAAAGTATAATAAGTGGTTCTATTAAAATTTCAACCCTTGTATTCGTTGTTCTTCCTGTGAGGGCATAACGAGTCTAAGCAGTTATTTAATTAATTCCTAATTTAAAAGTTGTGTAATTTTGTGTCAATTAAGATTTTGTATCCTCCCAGACTAGTTCAATGGGATTCAACTCAAAATGGTATTGTGGTAATCGAAAAAGTGTAACACTGCGAGTTTTAAGTCGTTTCTTCCACTACATTTTTCATCCATTTGGATTTTTCTTTTTGTGTAAATATAGATAAGTACTTTTAACATATCCAATAAGTTATCCGTTTGACCATTTCGTGGTTTCTCATTTCTCCATGCAGGAAATGGCAATTTTCTAATCATTGACTGTGATAGGATGTATTATCTATGACAATCACTGCACCATTTCCATGTAAAATACCCTACTTTCCATATCCTCTTGGTAATCTGTCCTTCCGAAATTATTATTCTTTTGGTCATACTTGTAACAAAAGCCGGGACGCGTAGTAATTTATTTGTTAGTTCTCGGAACGGATGGGCCAAAAAGTAAAATATTTCAGTCAACACAAATTATCGAAAGTTAAGAGTTTCAAGTAGGTAGCGTCGTCCTTCGGAGAAATTTAACAATATTTTTAACAAGTTCACTTAAAGTCGGGGCCATGTGACAGTCATCTATTGCGTCTGGGAGGCGCCAGCGTAGAAACCCATATTTTTAATAACGCGCGAAATCACGAGAAGAGCGTAGAGATTCCAGAGTAGAATTAAATCAAATTGTTAAATTGATAGTAATTGGAAAAGAAAGTAACAGATCAAGTAGCTGTTTTTTTGACGGATTTTCCAAGCTATAAGAGTAGATTAAATGAGATCGACTAATCTGTCCCGTATATGCTACGCGGAGTCGCTAGAGGAAGGCTAGGGTTACTTGTAAGTCACATAATTATTTATATAAATGTAACTTCAGTCCATTAAACAATTATTAACATGGCATAGTTATGCCAAAGCATCCCGACATTCAGGGTTCCCGCCAATAAGATAAGAACAGAAACTACTGAACTCAAGAAACGGGCGTGTCGAGCGAGGTGGAATTCAGGAAAGATCACGAAAAAGTCAGTTCTTCCTTATGTTCCACATCGAGCAGTCGACTTAGTTTTAGAGTCTCGGGCTAGTTAATTAATTTAATAATGGATAAAGTTTTTTTTCCATATTTTATTATGGAGCGCGCATTCCCTGAATCTCGGTACGCTGCCGTCAATAAATAAATTAATAATGTTGTTCGAGCCGTTCGGTTGTCATTTTGTTTGTTTGTTTTGTTTATTGTTATTAAAACCCTTCCTGGAAGTTTTGGTGTTTCTTTTTGTGTCTCCAATCTCAGTGTCACCCTGTACAGCCAGTCACTGGATTACATTCTACGTAAGCAATGGATGGTAAGTGCTTGAAATTCATTCTCTGAACATACAACATTTTCCTTCGTCTTCTTCAATTGCAGTTCTGTTGGAAGTTCATTTTTCAAATAAAATCCGTGAATCTTCCTACGGATCGCATATTTAGCGTTATTGTCATTCTCAATTTTTGGCCTGCCACGTGTTTTGTTTTTCTTCTACTTCTTCTACTTCTACAGATGAAATACCGTTTTCCACAGCATCACTCACCCACATATTCACGTTTTGATCTCGAATTTCCTATCAAACATTGTTTATCATAAACATTCTTGACCTGTAAATTATTTTGATTATTACTACTCACGCACGATTCCATTTCTAAAAACACACTTGAATAAATAAAATATGAGAATAACAATTCTTCCAACTTGCACGCATATGATACGAAGCGAAACGTCTAAACTGGAAACTGAAACATCGAGAAATGAGATTATGCAACGCTGATCGTCTCTCCTCCTGTACACGATAAGCAAATATAGAAATGTGCGCTTATAACTTTCCATGTGTCAGCGCGCAAGCAGAATTCATTATGCGAAATTTTCATGCAGATTAAGAAAAGTAAAAATAGTGGTTTGATTTATTTATGAGTCTTACTGTCTAGTGCTTTAGAATTCTTGTATAGACAATGTAAGAACATACTTGACCTGACCTTTCGACTAATTTAAAATGTTATGACAGAATATTGATCATTATAACCGCAAGACTCCTCCACAATACCATAATACAAACATTTAAAATTTGTTTTTTAGTTCATTTAAAAGTTATAAATATCTGTATTATCTGCATTATGTCAGAATTAAAAAAATGTACACAAAATGTTTTCAGTAATGTTACTTTAGTAATATAAATTTTTAAAATGACAAATTTGTTTCCACGTGTTCATGTCGACGTCGATATTACAAAAACTTTTACACGCGAAACCATATTTCTACCGTAAATCACTGATAAATTGAATTAGCTCCCAGCGCAATAGCATCATAATGGGAGAGATACATGATTTTTTTAATTTATCGTACATGAATATGGCGCAACTGTGTTGTTGGATATGTTTTTTATTATTCTACGTGGATCAATTGGGTAATTTAAATTACAGGCTTTTTAAAAACTGTGAATACATACATCGCGTCTATAATTCATACAACCATGCCATTTCACTGAGGCAATCAAATAATACATTTTTTTAACTGTACCTACATTGTACAAACATATGTTCGATTCGATGATAGTTTGAGGATAAGGTTTAAAAATATAAATGAACAATTAAAGTTGGTAACCTGCATTGTATTTTATATTTTATTATTATTTAAATTGTCAGTAGCGTTGTGTAAGTGACTGACCAGTAGAAGATCAAGATGTTGGACGTAATACTTACATGTATTAAATATATCTCTTTTTTGGATACTTCAACAATCATATGCATCTTTCGTAGACTTTGTCTACACAAAAATCTTTTTAAATTTGTATTTTTATGTCAATCAAACACAATACCTACTACTAGTATTTTATTGGCATATGATTAATTACCTTTTAAATGTGTATTTTTAAGAAAAACAAAGAGTTTTTTTGGCATAACCGATTTATTTCATTCAAAATAATCCCCTTTCGACTCAATTTGCACGGTCTAAAAGCATGTCGAATGAGTGTTTTAGATCCCATAAGTGCGCGACATTCTGGCCGAATACGACGAATACTACACCAATTTCTCCAAACGAGATATTTTGAGTTTTGGTTAGTCTGGCACCTTCCAGTCGGCACTTTGGCATTTAGTTTCTGGATCATATTGAAAACACCACGTTTCATCGTCAGTCACAACGTTGTAAAGGAAGTTTTTGCCCTTTTTGGTCTTAATGTTAAAATTTGAGCAATTTTTGGTCGTCAATTGCGGAACAAACCATGCACACACTTTCCGGTAGCCGAAATGTTCGGAGAAAATGCGATAAATTGATGTTTTTGAGATGCTCAATTTCAATGAAGACTTTGGCTGACCTTTGATGAATTAACCCAGAGTTTTGATGAAATCGGCGGTGATCACGGATTTCGGTAAGCCAACATGTTTTTAAAACGCCACCACCTCCATAAACTTGAATCATCAGTTGAAACGTTGCGGTAAAAGTTCTACCAAATTTAAAACAAAATTTAATATTAGCTCTTTGTTTGATGTTTATTTTTGTACCGATTACACATATTGTCATTGCAGATGCAATAACTCCGCTTCTATTCGTCCAAATATTATGAAAGATCTACCTTTCCGATCTATGTAATTGACAATAGTTGGCCTCATTAGAGAAGGCTATTTGAAACGTTATATAGGTTCAGCCAAGATTACTTTTTTACCTAGATGATAGTTGATGACTGACTGATAATTTTATTGTCTTACATAGTGATCATAATTTAATAGGAAGTAGAAAGAAATGAAAATGGAACTGGATAGAACATGTATTAGGAAAACCTGACGATGACACAACCAAGGCTGCACTAAACTGAACCACCAAGCAGGCCAAAGGAGAAGAGGAAGTCCACGAGATGGCGAAGAAGTGCCAACGAGGAACTGAAGAAGATGGGAAAGTGCTGGAGAGAAGTACTAGCGTTAGTAAAAATCAAGAAGGAATGGAAAAGTCTCGTGAAATCCCCATGCTCCATTTTGAAGTAAAAGAATTAGTTATTTGTTATGGAAAGATTAATTTCATTTTCTCCCAAATACCTGTCCTGTGTCTACCTGTTTGTTTCTTTACTTTTATTCGACAGAGTTATTCATTCATGCGTTGTGTGTCGGTACACAATATCTCGTCAAAAAATGTATGTAACATTAGCTTGTTTTCTAAATAAAAAGTTACAAAAGTTCATTCTAACAAGTGAGTGATTGGGCAACAAATTTTGGATAAGCGTAAAATGGTATGGACGAAGTCCTTCCCCTGTTGTAGCATATACGCGTCTGACATTTATTTGCAGTTGACCATTTTTGAACGATCAACCCTTCGCTTAAGACAAAGATCTATTTCATCCAGTCGAAGAAAAATTCTGTACAAACCACAGTATATACTGGCTGCAGCACGGTTATTTCAATGAACTTCAATCAACACAAATCATGTCTCACAATTGAAAATTTGTAAATTCGTTTATTAGAAGATTATTATTATTATTGAATTTTTAACAACTGAAGATGTTTCGTTCAAACCACATTATCCTTTTGCTGTAATTAGTTCAAAGGAAAAAGGCTAGCAGTGGCGGCTGGTACTGAAAATTTTCATAGTAAAAAAATTGGTTTACAATGTTATACACATTAAAAAAGAAATGTTTAATTTATTATATGCAGTCAATTTAATTCGACTTGCAAAATTCATTTAAAAAACACAGAATACGTGGGCTCTTGTGTCTCGCCTCTAAATCTGTAGTGTTTACAGCGGTGGTCATGGTTATCGTACCGCAGCAGTGAAAGACGGAGTGGGAGTAGCCGCATATTTACTATACAGTTTGAGCTATATGAGTTATAACAAATAATTGTTATTCTATCCTTTTTTTGCTAGACGTAATTTGTTTACGTGTAATGTAAAATTTTGTTATCTATGCATTGTTTCTTGTGTGTTTTTTTAAAGATTGTAAAAGTTTAAATTAGATTGTAAAGGCAGACTAACAACACTCGCAATGCGACCTATTGGTACGATATTATATTACATCACATCACTTTTGTCTATAAGTGTGTAGGATACAGGACCTATATAAAATTTAAAATTACCTTGCTTTGAAGGGCTTTTTTATATCAAGTATCAGAAAACAAAACGACGTCTTACAATTAAGTTACCTCTTCTAACTTAATTCTAAACGTTGTTTTATTAAAAAATAGGTAACAGCTTACCCGCTTCAATTTTGTTTTTAAATAATGTGAATCTAATTTGAATTAACTGACAAAATAATGTTACTTCCCCCCTATCTGCTGATTAATTATACAGTGAACTATTACTTGGGGCATTTATTTCATATTTATCCTATTCGAAGGTGAGATCTGTCTAATTCTTATTTTAATATACAGGGTGTCCGGAAAGGTCATGTCAAAAATGAAGGGGTATAGAGGGGAGCTCAAAATAGTTGTAGTACTTGATAAAACATGTTTTCCTATCGGGCTTCGTTGTGGAGTTATATGCCTAGATTTTACAGGAGCAGACAATATTATCCATTTAAATTTAGACATCTTTGCCAAATTTGGCATGACAGAAAAATGTCAAATTTGGCAACACTGTCTAAGATGTATAAATTTAAACGGATGATTTTGTCTGCTCATTACCATGAGTTACTTTAATTGCCCAAATTTCATTATTGTCATGGTAACGACTTTGAAGTTATAATTGAATTTGTTTTTCAAACCTGTTTTTTTGAAGGCGAATAAGTCCACAATGAAGCCCGATAGGAAAAAAACTATTTATGAAGTACAACTATTTTGAGCTCTCCTGTACACCCCTTCATTTTTGACATGACCTTGTATATGTACATTAAAATGAAAAAAAAAAAAATAATAATCTAGCATCTTGATTAATTTAGATACTAAAGAGTTATCTCATTATTCCTTAAAATTTTAGAAAATAACACCGATTCTAACATCAAACTCTTCAATTTCACCACAAAATGTAGATAATATCATGATGTGTTCAGTTACCACAATAGCTCCTCTTTATCTTTGGAATATTTATCTATATAAGTGATCAAATCCATTATGTAGCTCCAGGTTAAACATTTTCAATTTTAAGTTTTAGATTTATCACCGGCGTTTCACCTACTGTTATTCCTCATGGACCTTAGTTGATTAATAGATTCCGGATCTGGCCAATAAAAATACAATATTTGACCCTCCTGAGGACATTCTAGTCATCGGTCATCTCTCGAACTCAGAAACAATATTGCATCTGACAAGTTAAAGTATTGAGGATTTTATCGGCCAATTTGTCTTCCTTAGAATGGCGAGACGGTAGTGCGAGTTAATGCTCGGAGACTTTAGAAGTGCTTCTTCTGTGAAGTATTACTTGTTTTATAAGCAGCAAAAATGTGCCTTATTTGACTTTTATATTTTAGGGCTTTTTAAACGACACTTGGAGATTTCGTTATTAACTACTTTGTGTGTGCTATTTCTTTATGCAGTGGTAATAACGCCAAAAATTTACATGTTTCATAAAAACAGATCACCATAGGATCTTGGAAACGGTAAGAGGCTTGTTAAATTATATCAAATTAATTTCTCCAATTTAATTTTAATATATATGTATATACAATTGTTAGCAGAGACTAAGGAAGTGCATTGTAAGTCTGTAATTCGCAGGACCAGGTACATAAGCAAATATGGTAAGATGTATTTGATTTAGTAAAATGAAAGAACTGAATACACGCAAATAAAATTATCAGTTAAAATTTTTAATAGTGATAATTAAGACAGCTTTTGTAATAATAAACAAATTTAATATAACTGTACCAATTGAACTTTTCATAAAAAAATATTTAATTGTATAAGGCGGTTCAGAATTAATGATTGGCTGCCGTTACTGGAAAACAGAATAGCAAATAGAAAAACGCAAGCGAGGATCTGCGTGGCATTTAACCGGCTCGTAAGGGTTTCCTAAATATTTTCTTTTTGGAAATTGTTCGAGTGTGAGTCCTTTTTCGTCCCAAACAGGAAAGTTACTGGCCAAGGCCATTTTTTTGTTTATACTTTATACAGGGTGGTCCGAATTTTATGCAGGAAACTTCGAGGGTAGATAGATCTCTTTAAAATAATATGTGTTTGCCTTATAAACATAGATCTGGAACGGCATCGTTTTAGAGATACAGGGTGTTGCAGTTGTCAAAAAAAATTGATTTTTTTGTTTATATCTCCGGAATCTATTAACCGATCTCAATAAAATGTGGTACATATAATGTATGATAGTAGGCCTTATATTCCCTGAAATATGAGCTTTAAAGGTTCAACCAGTGGTGTACAACTGGACAGGGGTCACCTCCTTTTTTACAAAAAAACCTACGCCACTGCATTTTTTACATGTCATTGTAAATGATTTATATTTTAATGCAAAAAATACGTAAAAAAAGTGACTTTAATTTTTTCCCTAAGATTCGCCGTTCTAAAGTTATTCATACCAATACAATCCCCTTGTGGCAGAGACTTCTAACGATAATATTACAAGAATATTTGTTTATGTTTAAAAGTAAGTGCAATTTGTAAGCACATCGCCAAAATTATTTACATTCCTTTCTACACCACCTGTGAGGTAATGTGCGATATAAAAAAAATATATTTTTTTTAAAACCTCAACATGTTTATAAGGCAAACACATATTATTTTAAAGAGATCTATCTACCCTCGAAGTTTCCTGTAAAAAATTCGGACCACCCTGTATAGTAAATACACGCAAGCAAACCAACTCACATCAAAAATGTACATAACATGTATGTACAAAACTTAACATTTATTGAACGTATTCCACATATTAAACGTTTATTAAACTATTAGTTTGTGGGTACTCGTATTTATAGTTATGTTTCAGTTTATACAACTATTAAACATTGGCCTAACTTTACTCTAAAAGTCGGCGACATTATTGCTGTTAATTATTTCTCCCTCGACAATATTATCAGCAAATTTCTCTTTATTTCTCCACCCTCTAAATAGTTTTATCTGCTATGTCTAGTTTATTTGTAAAAGATTCCTCTATATATCCTTCAGCAACGTTTGAAGATTTCCATGCCCCTATCTCTTTAATGCAATTATATCTGCCCCAGCATTAACCAAAATGGTCGCAGAGGATCCACGGAAACAATGTCTTGTGTATTTATCTTTATTTGGCAAATTTAAAAATTTTGCCACAATTCGTGACATTTTACTAAACTGATGTAGGTATTCCTACTACTTGCCTGCAACCTTTCTTGTGTGAATATTTAAAGAAAAAGCGGCAAATTTCAATATTTTCTGGGCGGCATGCAATATATTTTCTATAGAGTGGTGTATAAGTTTCTTTTATCACAAATGAGGAGATTTGGAGCAAACCCGAATAAATCCATCCGGATATCGACTAACTTTGTTGAAGTACATAATATAAATTGCCTAGTACTTAGCAAAACCAAATAAATCCATATGAATTTCAGGATCTAAACCGATGTTTTCGTGCAAAACCGAATATATTCGCTTTTAGTTCAAAACCGAATATATCCAAAAAATCATGTTGAGTAGTGTACATATTTAGAAGACTAGATGACAATGGAGGTTTCGTAGAAAATAAGAATAAGTATTACGATACATCTTGTTGTCATATTGTCGTCTTGTGTTACCGAATTAGCGGTCAGTGTAAGCAAACGTTCCGTTGCTGTGTTGTATCCGTTCGCCATAGATATTTTATTATTTTGAGTTGTTTTTCTATTAGAAAGAGTGGGAAAGATACAAATTTTGAATTGTACAAAAATCTTTTATGTGGAAATCGTGGTCAGAATAACGAGGAAATAACTCAGGAAGAAGATATAAGTATTACATGCGACTGCTGGATTGGAAGATAAATCTGCACTCCAAATTTAAGTTTTTTTTTTATTATTTGGTTTAAAATTTAAAGAAGTAGCTCTTTTTTGTTTAATTCCTAACTAGAAACTTTTTATTTTTATGTTTAATCTGTAAAGTGCACGTTTTTGTTAGTTTTTAATTTTTTTCAAATGTTAATAAACCGCTTTTGTTTATTTTCAAGTTTTGTTAGCAAAATAAAGTTTTTATGCTTGCATTACTACTTACAATGATGTTTATATAAATGTTTGTTAATAAAGCTTTTAGCAAAACCAAATAAACTAAACTAGATTTAATTTTTGTTATATTTTTTACAAATATAATTCTTCGAAATTAAAATTATTTGCGGTTGTATTATGATGCCCCAAACGAAAGAGTTAGTACTTTTTGCGTTATAGAAAAGTCGTTTGTTTCTTATAATCGCTTATGGTGGATTTATTTGGTTTTGCTCCAAAGCTCCTCAAATAATCTCGGTTTTTTCCTTTTATTATCTGGTATTTTAATCAGAAGCTTTTATCCTAAATCGTTTACATCATCTACATTTAATTGATAAGAGTTCATCACGGCGCCATGCACCAAATATTAAGACAACTTAAAAAGGAAACCTAATTTAGATATTTTAAGCTTTTCACATCTAAACGTACTTTATTCATTAAGTATACAGAGTGTTTCTGCATTTTGTCGACAAACTTTAAGGAGATATTCGTCATAAAAAAATTAGAAAAAAATCAAGTATAAATTTTTTTCCAGAGACACTTCATTTTCGAAATAAAGGGCGTTAAAGATTTTTTAAAAAATTCGAATTTTTTAAATAACTTCTAAATGAAGAAGGCTATTTAAGCCAAATTTGGCAGGATACATCTTCTTATAAGATACCATTTTTCCATAGAAGTAGAAGTCGCGCAAGCAACCAGTGGCGGAGTTATGGGGACTCACTCATTAGATATTAAAAGAAAATAATACGGCCCCACTGAAAATAAAAAAGATGCTGTTTTTAGGTAGAACAGTTTGTTATTGACAAAACGTGTACATTCACTTTTTTTCCTAACTCTTATAGTTTCATGGCAAAATTGATTTTTCGGAAGGATGCTTCTGGATTCTGTCGATGAACTTTAGGAAGACGTTCCTCATAAAAACTAAAAAAATATAGTACCTACTAAAATTAGTCTTAGGTCTCGAGTATGTGTGAGTCAAATGAGCCTTTTTGTCTCCCCTTCCCCTGGGTTTAGTAACAGTAACAGACTTGATGCAACCAGTATTTTTCTCTATTTTTTATTTTAATATAAAGTAAATAATAATAAGTAATAAAAAATAACTTCGATGACGTCACAACCCTTAAAATGAGAAACTCACCAAGATGTAATTTTAAAATTAATAGTTATGTTATTATATCATAGAGATCTCCGCTTGCTCATTTCTTTTTCCTGTAATGACGACCAACAGAAGTCCGCAGTCACCTTGTACACAGCAAATATTTCAATTCATTCTAGCTGTTTAGATTTTTTTCTAAAACTAAATATTATTATATGTATTGTTATTATCCAAATAGATCTTAATAAATAAATAATTTAGTTGGCTCTAATAAATTTATTTCTCCTAATTATTTTCCTCAGTGCATATTTAGCTAAACCCGTTAGTACGTATAAAAACAAACTATTCTTAGTACTATTGCTCAGCTTGGAATTTGCTGTAAAAAAAAAACAATACTATACAAGTAATTAATTTTATATATGGCAATTTCATACTAGATTTGCAGTGACGTCGTTTTATTTTCTACACATAAACAGTATAACGCGTTTCGCCATTAACATTTCATGCTTTATGTAAAGTTTTCGAGCCATATATTTTAAATTATCTCCGTTAATATCAGGAAAGCGGATGTACAATATATTCCAAATTTGCTGTATTTCTAGTTGGATACTTTGCACGCTGCTTAAATTAACCATTTTGTACAGCGGCATGAAGTGAGCAAATTCGCCGCTATTGGTGTAGTGTTTTGTGGTAATTGTATTTCATTTGCATACGCCAGCTACGAGTATATGTATTAGCATCATATTATCGGATAAAGTTAAATTAATATGCGTTAATTTTGCCCTGTTTGGTTTTTGTGCAATTGGGCGGGGGGGATAGAAATTATCGGGAAAATATGATAAGAAATATTACGTCTTTTATTTACTCCAATACAACGAAATTCAAAACTTTTCTTTTAATCTTATCAAAAGAAGTAAAATAATGTTGTTCTTCGATACCAGAGATCTAAGTATGCAAAATATATCTAACTCTACCAAGAGTCCCAACTGCCGATATTGAGGGAAACAACAATTCTATGGGGTTATCCCAACCAGCACTGAATACCATGACAATGCTAGTTAGGACATGTGCCCCATACAGTATTTCCCGTAATATTAGCAGTTGGGAATCTTGTCTGTGAGCTTAGATATCTACAGAAAAACGTTAACTTCACAAGATTTAAATAAGTCAATTTCTTAAAATTTTAATAATACTTTAAAATGGGAATAAGGTATGTCAAAGGACGTTTACGATAGTATTACAAAAGGATAAGATCTACCATGTTCCTTTAAATCTAAGGGAAAACATTAAAGTATAAAGGTACTGTCATCCGTTGTGAAAATATTGAGGAAAAATTTGGAACCACCCTCCATTACATTAAATGTAAAAAAGTAACTGTAAATCTCTTCTGAATAATGCGGATGGAGAATGGCTTCATCGTGGATTAAAGGAATACAACAGTTGCAACAAATGGTCTGTTTATTGCTAAAATATTAATGCCCTAAATCCTTTATAAATGACGTAGGGTGGCTAGTGGCCAATATCTGTGGTTTAGCAAGGTAATATATAATCCATAATGTGCTCGTTTTTATCCTAAACGCATCTTTTCCCTCACTATTACTTTATTATTTATAGAAGTTATATACGATTCAGAACATAATTCCCTTTAGGGAAGTAGGGAGATATTAGTTATTGACAGTCCTGCTGGGGAGAGTTTTGGGAGATTTTGTGGCCCCGAAAAGTTGAGCAACATGTGAAAATTATCTATTTGAGTGTATTAATGAAACTGTTGTATACGTGGTATGCTTTATTCCATATAATGTAAAATTAATCATAAAGTAATAACAAACTTGAAAGGAGTTAGGCTAATTCAAATTAAATAAAAAAATTCACCTAAATTCTCTTTAAACAAAGTGATATATACTTTTTCATACCAAGTATCTAGATGTGCTAAAGGAATAACTCTCGACAAGCTACTCAATAATCTATCAGAATACCATTAACGCAAAAACATTATTAAATAATGTTGTAAGTCTTCCAACAAAAATTATGTCTTATTTTTGTTTCTAATATACACTGGGATGTTTCACGTCAAGCGGATCACCGACCTTGACAAAAATTGCGTGGAAGGATCGAGACATATAAGGGCTCAAAATGTTCGTCTAGTAAGAGGCTTTCAAACGCAGAGTGGTACTTTTCAAAAATCCAAAATGGCGGACCCAATATGGCGGTCGGAAGCTGGAGAAAACCTGAGAGGTCTTACTAGACGAACATTTTGAGCTCTTACACGTCTCGATTGTTTCGCGCAATTTTTGTCCAGGTCTGTGATCCGCTTGACGTGAAACATCCCACCTGTAACATCAGATGACAAGACCGACATGAATTTTAACCATGATAAATACACTAAATTGTTTATGTTTCTTTTAAAAGTAGTAGATATGAGATGTTGAATTATTTTCAAAATATAAAACTTTTGTAAGAAATTAAGTTTTCTTATAATAGTGTCAAAAATATTCAGATATCCTGAATATTCATAAAGTCATTAGGGGTTGAATAGAAACGAATGTATTTGCTTATCAGTCTTCATAATTTTTTTGTTTACTGTTCATAGCTCATTTTATTTATTCCCGAAAAATAACATTTCTAAACGCAATTTGTGTAATCTATATATGTATTTGATTAATATAAATTACAAAAAATAATGGTGGGCAAAACATCCCTAAGAATACGAAAAATAACATTTAAACCGATGGAATACGTAGGGAATTGTCAACTTGATATTGCCAATGATAGTACAAAGCCTTAGAAGTACCACATCGAAAGAAAATAACGGTCAAATTTTCAAAATAAATAAATGAGTTGTTTTGAAAACTAAGCAGCCCCATAACCGAAGAGAAGAGTATCTGTATGTTTATAATTTTTTATATTGAATTTACATATTCCTTTATATGCTTCTTAAGAATGTATCATTGTTAATACTTTTTGTATTCCCTAATCCTAGTACAATTATCCACAATTCATTAACTTTTTAGCCAGGTAGGACACTTCCAGAACTTAAGTTCATTGACTAGTAGTAAGCACTACAGTTAAAATCCACTTGTTTTATGTTAACCTTATGCTGTAGAAAACTGATAATTTGTCCATTTACTTACAAAAGCCGGATGTGGGGTGAGTGTATGTTGAATTAGTTTCAGAATTCACAAGAAGACACACACAAAACACACATAAATGTTCCAGCAATAAGTCGAAACACAACGTTGGGCGCCACAATTCTGAGGTTGGGGTTCAGGTAACCTAACCAGCAATAGTTTGTCACTAACTTAAACCAGCTCGTTACCTTCACACAACTTTATTTTTAATAGTAAGTAATGCCAAGTACAAAGTTTTTCTATTTAAAGTTAACCCTGTCAACCGTCTGTAGCATCTCCATCTTTTAGGCCGTCAGCCCGCTGCAAAAAAACCGTATGATTTCTCCACATATGCCCTTCAAGGCATCGTTAATTATGCGCATAATGACCAATGAACAAGTAACATGGAACATGCACTGGTAAAGATTGTTAATTGCAAAATTATTGCATTTTACAATTATATATACACGTATGCCGAGCATAATAAACGGTATTTTAGCAACAATAATTAATCGGAAAACGGTCGGCATACAGGCAGAGTGGAACCGAAGGGTTTGCCATAAAGTGCACAATTTACGGTTTCCGAAGGTATAGAAAGTATTCTAAGAAGGAATGATCCCTGCGCATTACATTGGAACCTATGGAAAAATTAGTAAATACGATGAACAAAAACTGTGGCTGTTTTAAGTATCTAATAATATCATTTCATAATTAGGTGACGCAAGACTAAAAAGCCAATACCCCTTGTATTGGTCCTTAATAAAGAAACTTATTAACGATTTTCTAAAGAAAAAAAATTATGAAATAGAACTAGTGGATTGGAATTGTTCTGTAAATATTGTAAAAGAATCTTTGGACTCTATCAAAAATGAGAACTACAGAACACTCGTTGAAGAACTTGTAAATGCCTCTCAGTAACAACGAACATGGCATTTTTTTGCATTCCCATTTGGGGTTTTCTCTGAAAATCTAACTGCAAACAGCGATGAACAATGAGAGAGGTACTATCAGATGTTAGAAAATGGAAACATGGGTGATTAATTATTTTATTTAGTTTTTCTTAATTTAATGTTATGTTCTATATCTTTTGGTACTTTTCTATTATTGTAAAACATTCTCAATTACTTTTGGGTATTCAAAGTCGAATCTGATCATTTTTGTAATAAATATATTGCTATGATTGTTGCTATTGTGTTATATGTTTTATTTAACTTCCTGTACCCACCTCATTACAAAAAACTGTACCGCTTTTTAAATATACCTACTTATTTAATTTAGTTATTAGTACTCNATAACAGAAGAGAAGAGTATCTATGTTTATAATTTTTTATATTGAATTTATATATTATTTTATATGTTTCTTAAGAATGTATCATTATTAATACTTTTTTGTATTCCCTAATTCTAGTACAAAATAAAAGTATAACAAACAATGACATTTATCCACAATTCATTAAATTTTTAACCAGGTAGGACACTTCCAGAACTTAAGTTCATTGACTAGTAGTAAGCACTACAGTTCAACACACTTATTTTAGTTAACCTTATGCTGTAGAAAACCGATAATTTGTCCATTTACTTACAAAAGCCGGGTGTGGGGTGAGTGTATGGTGAATTAGCTCCAGAATTCACAAGAACACATACAAAATATACATTGAGTTTTATAACAAAAGTTGTTTCAGATAAATGTTCCAGCAATAAGTTGAGACACAACGTTGGGCGCCACAATTCTGAGGTTGGGGTTCAGGTAACCTAACCAGCAATGGTTTGTTACTAACTTAAATCAGCTCTTTACCTTCACACATTTTTAATTTAAAAATTTTATCTGCTTGGCAAGAATGACCGCAGTTTAAAATAGCATAGCACAGATGTGAGTGAAAAAAATCATAATAGGCTGACAGCAATGTTTTTATCGAAACAGAATTAACAAGGCTTCTGATAAGGAACATATTTTTATATAGTTTTTTAGATGACTCGTCAATATGTTGCTTCCAAGACATTTGGCAATCAATGTTCACTCCGAGAAATTTCACTTGCGAGGCGCAATTGGTGAACTCATCATGCACATAACGCAAAGTAAACAAAATAGATTTAGTTTTGTTTTGATTGAGATACATTTTTTGCCAAAAACCACTGCTTAACGTTATCCTGTGTTGTTTGAACGTTATTACGAAGGACACTGGTCTGACCTGCACTATTTAGGATCGTAGTATCATCCGCAAAGAGGATAAATCTGGAAATGCTATCACTATTTGGTAGATCATTTATATAAATGAGAAACAGGCTAAAGGACAGATCTTTGTGGAACTCCGTGATTCATGGTTAAGCATGAAGATTTGCTTCCATTAAAAGAGACAAATTGAGATCTCTCACTCAAGTATGACTTAATAAGGGAGATACTACTTGGATCAAAGTTATAGCGCGATAGTTATTGAATTAAAATGTTGTGGCTCACACAGTCAAATGCCTTAGTAAGGTCATATAAAGTACCATTAGTAATGTCTCTATTCTCAAAACCACTCAGAACTGAGTGCATTAAGTTGTTTATTGCTAGTGATGAAATAAGTTGTTTGATTCAAAATATTCGTTAATTTGATACTTCAGGGTCTTTTCCAAAATCTTGGATATAATTGGAGTTAAGGAGATGTGTCTATAGTTAGACGGGTCATTCATGGGTCCCTTCTTATGAATAGGAATAACTTTTGCACACACACATTATTCCTGATACACTCGTTAGTTAAATAGGTAAGGGGACTAATAATTAAATGTTTAACAGTTTTTATAATCTTTGTATTGATATTATACGGATCCATACTTGACGTGTTTTTACAGGAACTCTTTTTTATTAATTTGTGACGTATAATCCGCGATTAAAGTTTGGCCGAGCACTTTAGTTATGCCCTAGGTTTAACCTGTTTTCTCATCTAGATTAAAACGATATTATCTTCACAACACACTGTTGGATTTGTAAGAACATATCAAATTTCACCCTTACCCACGTTTCCCCATCGATTGCCCCTCGGGCCTTCGTTCGTAAATTAACTAATAATAGTTATATCCAGAGCGATGATGGCGACCATTTAAATTTAATATGCGATTGAGCCAAATACCAACAAATTACCGGCTGCGTTTACTATTATTGCGTCCGATCCCGAAATCGCAATATCTCAAATATCCTGTTTAGAAGTCATGCATGTAAATGAGCGTTTAAACTGTTTACCAAAACAATACTCAATTTTGAAAAGCCACGCAGATGACGTGCCCCTCTCATTGTTTGTTTCAATCTATTTGCGCGGGAGGGTTGCCATAGAAATTCGGATTAGTTTATTTACGTCTGATTTACTATCATGTATTGATCACTACTACAATTCAGTGAATTCGAAGTCCAATAGGACAAATAAGAAATAATGAAAGTATCTCGTGGTGAGAAAATAAATCATACATGAAATGATACTTGGAGTACTTCGTATTATCTACATAGAAAACATAACAAATACATCGTAAAAAACAGAGTAGTTTTATTCAAAATCAACATAATGTATTGTTAAAACGACATACCTATATCATAATTACAATTTTTACTTGTTTTGCTAAATATAATAACGAATTTATTAGTTAGCTTTTACTGTATAAAAATTTATATGTTTACACTATATTTAACCCAGGGAAGTCAGCACAGAAAAAGGGTTAAATTTACCCCATCATAATTAGTCAAATTTAACAAAGGCTTTTTGGTTATTTATTTTAACAGAGATTTAGGAGAATGCATGTACCTACTTGCGGTTGTGTAAGCCTCGGTCTAAATGAATTACTATGTGGAATTTTTGGAAAATAGGTATGTAATTTTCCTAAAATTGATTGCAGAATAAATTTAATGTTGGTCGGATCAGGTAGTTCGCAGAATATTTGTTTCTGACAATACCATTACTTGTTTGAATTATCTGTCACCCAATTGGCAAGAGAAGCCGTGCTCTTATAGAACTTGAGAAATTGCTGATCGCTTACTACCAATTTGGCCTCATTGAATGGCTGTTTAGTGAGTGACACTTACCGTGACAGTGACAGGTGAAGCCGGTTGTCGAAAATTCACATATCTTTCCAATCGGGACCGAGAGCCAAGGAAGATGCCTAAAGGACCTAAAACCCTGGCGCAAGATTGGAAAACTTCACTGGTCTTTCCAAAACCCCGTTGTTGCTCTCAAAACCGCTCCAAGCAGATCTAGAGCCTCGGAAATAAACAGGATGGTAGAGCTGGTAAATAGAAATTGTGCTGAACTAAACCGGACCACGCCCGAGAGTCACCAGCGGGGATACCCCTGCCTGTGACTGAACGTCGACCCGATCCATCGGCAGTTCGGTAACCAGAGTCAGAGACGATCCAAATTTTATAACTAATAAGTTATAATAATATGCAAAAGTCTAAACAATAAACAATATCTATTATCAAACATCTAAACGATGCTAAAAAGCCGACAATAAAGCATGGAATTATAAAATTCCATATTTAAGTTATATTCTTTCTAAAAATAGCCATACGAGCTCTTAAGCTCACGTAACTTCTCAGGCTACCCACCTAGGTCCGTCCTACCTACTGCGAAAACTATCAAATGGTACCCAGCTCTTAAATTGCCATAGCTAACAGCTCTAAAGTTGCCATACACTATACCTCCTACGATCTCACAAATTTTACAGGCGCTCACGGAGATCTCAAATAACGATTATAAACTGAAGTGCTCTTAAAACCCCAGTGCAAAACAGTCCTCGGTCAGCTGAACCCTATAAAATAAAAACTTTGAACTCTAAAGCAAGTGAAGCGTCCAAATACGTCTTTAGACACAAAATAGAGGGTGGACCGTTATCCAGAAGCCAGCTACAACGTGCCGAATGATAAGATAAGATTGGAAAAACCAAGGAACTAATCGAGATAGGGAGCTACCTAAATAGCCTAATCTTTTGATTTGAAGGCACGGCGCCCATCATGGGGCACTGTCATTAAATGAGCCATGCCCAATCTTGCGTTCCGCAACAAAAAGAGCTGACTCATTCGTCGATTATCATCATACTTATGTCACTGATGAGAACCAGTAGGTCCAAAACCGAAATCTATATCTCATATATATTGAGATAAAATCAGATTAGTGAGAGCAATTTAAAAGTTAAATTAAAATTCTTTTTAAATACAACACAGTAAAGAGAAAGGTTGCAATAATTGTTATAAAACTAAGAAAAATATTTGATTAAAAATTTTTTGTTAGTATTGAATAAGTATTATGAATCATTAGCAGAAAGGCGGATTATTAGAACAGAATAAATTTCAAGAATTCAAGTATAAAATTATTATCATTTTGGTCAAATAGGGTACATGCCAAAGATGTTATTAGAAAAACATGATTAAAATTAATTAGAAATCGCAAGTGATATATATCAAACAAAAGCTCAAATGTCATAGTTTTATTAAATAGTTATAATATGAGTTAGAATAATAAGTAGTAAAAGATATTAAGGTCTAAAGAAAAATTTGTATATCAATAAGATGAAAATGTCAGGTAAATGTCAAAATTAAAGTTGGATCCACAAGGCATAAAATAGTACATATAAAAGTCAAATAAAATTATAGAATAAGAAATATTTTGAAACATAATTTAAATATTTTTTAAAGAAACTAGAATAGGTTGTATATTTGTAAAGGATAAAGTGAAGTTGCGTGAAGTGTAAAAGGAAAACGGCATTTAAAAAGCAAAGGCATATATGTGGAAAGGCCCTAACAAGGGTGAAGAAAATCAAGAGAGTAAGAAAGGAAAAAATAAAATAATTATTGATTAGTTACCAGAAAAAAATTGTAAAAGAGCCGAAATTAATTGATAATACCAGATAAAATAGAAGCAGTTATCGTGAGAGAGTGTATAAAAGAATCAAATTGGGAGAAACCAAATATATAAAAGTAAATAGTTTTGGAAAAGTGACTCAAGAAAAATCCAGGGAGAGCGGAATACCAGCAAGCAGGTTCCAGGAAGCCAGTGAGAGCGAAATAGCAGCAGCAGGTTCCAGGAATCCAGAGAGAAAGCGGAATAGCAAGCAGGTTCCGGAAATCCAGCGAGAGACGAAAGACTAGGATTCCAGAACAACATTTAAGCAGATGTGGGAAGCCAGTCGACAAGTGATCAAGCAATAAGACGTAAAAAAAGTACCTTTTTCTTGTCGTTTTGTGCACAAATTAAACCAAAATTCGTATACGAAATAGCTAGCCAACATAGATTCAAAAGTACAAATAAAAAGGGTAGAATACAAAAATTTCAGATATTCAAAATTTTTCATAATAAACAAATTTAATTTCACCATCACAGTTGGCCAATTGTTTTAATTTTATAGACATTAATATTAGAAATAAGTAACAACACATTGAATAAGAAATTATACGATAAAAATTTAAATTTCATATTGCGGGCAACCAATAATACATGAAATTAAGTAGTAACCACATCGAGATAAACTCTTGTCCAAAGTCTTAGAAATATTGTAGGAGATTTCAAAATATTTAGCAACTGTGTTTGACATTTTTTATTTGATTTTTATTGATATATAAAACAAAACAATAATAAATACATTTATTAATAACATCTTTTGTTTAGTGTGGTGTGTTGTGTGTGGTTTCATGCTGAGTAATACCTTCATTTGAACCTACTGCTGAGAAGGGTCGAGAGCTAGAGAGGGCAAAGTTAGACAACCAACATTACAACAAAACCGTTATACAAACAAATTACATATCACTATAAAAAATATATTTTGGCGCTTACACAAACACAAATTCATAATCATAACAATATATATGATTGCTAATCAGTTAGACATAACCACAATCTTCTTCCTCTGCGCTTCCGTTGGCCATTTTCTAACTACTCCTAAATTGTTATGAACTTTTACAGCTTCATCTTATTCTGAAACAAATTATAGGAAAAACAGTTCCAGATAAACCAACACTCGATATATTTTTTCCTCAGTGATTTATTTCATTAGTTGTTTCTTCTCGGACGTAAAATAAAAAAAAGACTTTAATATTGTTAATATTCCATGACGTCTCAAAGCAATAAAACAATATTTTATACTAAACGTCCGCAATTTAAAATGCCATTTACCATCGCGATCCTTTCCCCGCTGTTGGGGTGCAATAAAAAACGTCTTCTTTATAACTTCTTCAGCGCCAGACTGAAAACAAATGCAGGAGCGGAATATAAGGGATGTAATCTTGAAATCTTGAAATATCTTGAGCAAACGCATGACATTATAAACCCCGGATTTAATATCAAGTCACGCAGCGCCGCTTTCAGCCGGGATATAATTTCTATCTATGGGTTTAAGCTGGATGATGATACTGATGCTTTAGTACGTTTAAGTGAAAATAATTAACTTACAAGGGCTTAATAGCTTATCAAGTGTCCTGGTTACGTCAATATAATACGCGGGGTGAAATTGTGGGGGCTCTATAAATAGGTAGGTATCTATTCTGTTTTGATTACCTATTACAATTTATGTTCAAAGTGAAGCATCCCATTATTTGTAACATATAGTTTCTTGATCTATTTAATAACACAACCCCACAAAAGAAAAAAAAAGGTTCTGTGCCGGATACATGAGTTTATAGATCTTGCATATTTTTTGACGCTGAATCCGAATCTGCAGTTCAAAAACCGGATCCAATATGGCGGATGTAAAAAGTGGAAAAGCATTCAAAATTTGTTTATGACTGAAACTTGTTAGGTTCTCGGTGTTTTTCAAAGTCGCCAATCATGAATATATGGTTTTAATTCGAAATTTTTAAATCCAAAATGGCGGGCCCATTATGGCGGAATGAAAAATACCATAGAAATTGGTATATTCCATCCAAAGAAATGCGTTATGAATGTTTAAAAAATCGAGTAACAAAAAAGTGCATTAATCGGTATTCTTGCAAATTTTATCAGATGACCAGGGCGGATCTGCAGAAATATCCCAGTTCTTGGATGTAAAAGGGGGCAAAATAATATTTTTGATGGAATACCTTCAGTAGAACTCACATAATAAAAGTGTAGATCCCTAGAACTGGGCGAGGTCCGGAACATTTTCAAAATTGCAAAAATATTTAAAAAAATTAAAACATGTACCTATTTTATCTGAGTTTGTTACTTATATCTTGGAACCTATGCATTTTGGGAGAATATTGATGAGGAAAATAAGTTTTAGAATTGAATTTTGCATAATATACTTTAAGTTAAAAATGTTTATATTTATTACCGATGTCGCAAAATAGCAATAATTGATGAAAAAATGGCAAAATAATCAAGTTTTTTTGGATAATTTTTTAAAACTATTTTAATTGCTCCGAGGGCATTCTATTTTGGTAAAAAAAACTTTAGAGTATAATAAAACAGCACACCAAATTTCATTAAAATCGGTTCGATAGTTTGCGCAAAATAATTTTTTGAAAAAAATTTTGAAAAAAATTTTCAAATTTTCAAAATGTTGCTCAGCCTCAAATAAAGCATATAGATACTTGAAAATTTTTTCACATAGAAAAGACCGCTCAACCTTTCAAATGATTTTTGAAAAATTGAAATCTGTTGATTAGGACGGCCACAGTAAATTTTTAAAGTTAACACTCTCTATTCATTTTTAAACAATTAGATTACATTTACATTACATTTTAAAGTACTATTTTTTCTTAATTTTATCCCTATTTAACAAATAATTTAATTTCCAAATAAAAAAAATGTTTTTTAAATTTGTTTAAACAAAAATTATTTAAATAATTGTAATGATTATAACTAAATACTTCCATATTCAGTGTGTTGAAATATATACGTAAATAAATTTTTTCAATGAAAAAATGCAATAGCATAGGGTAAAATATACAGTATATTTAATGCATAAATAATAAACATTGTTTGTAACAAAATATATGCATAATAAGTTATACAGTTGGCATTACGATATTCGAATTCCTTGGTTCGCGAGACATCGGATTACAAAATATATCGAAATTGGTTCATTAGAAGCCGAGATAATGCAATTTTTTTAGTACCTTCGCATTTTGAACCTTCGAATTCAGTCTCGGAGCGAAAACCTTTACCCCACTTTTCGTGTTTTGAATCAGTTTTCGCGCGTGCGAGCGACAGTTTTTTCGCTGATTTATCTGTGTTGTCGTAACTTATGGATATGAAAATTTTTTTCAGCTTAGAACTCGGAAAATCGAAGCCACTGGATCAAAGATTATTGCTGAATCGTTTATAATTTAACGGTAAATGCCGATAAATTTTGACCTCATATCTCGAGAACCAATAAACGGAATTTAACTTTTTTTTAAAAAAAGAAGAAGCGTCTTTCCGAGTTCTTTAAAATTATAATTTTTGGGAAAAACTAAATTACAAATTGATAAATGTAATCTAAATTGTTTAAAAATAAAAAGTGTTAACTTAAACAATTTATTGTGGCCGTCCTAATCAACCGATTTCAATTTTTCAAAAACCATTTGAACGATTGAGCGGCCAATGTGAAAAAATTTTCAAGTATCTAGATGCTTTATTTGATACTGTGCAATATTTTGAAAATTCGAACATTTTTTTTTCAAAATATTTTTCAAAAAAATCATTTTGCGAAAACTATGGAACTGATTTTAGTGAAATTTGGTGTGTTGTTTTATTATACTCTATAGTTTCTTTTACTAAACTTAGAATGACCTCGGAGAAATTGAAATATTTAAAAAAAAATATATCCAAACAACTTGATTATTTTGCCTTTTTTCATCAATTATTGCTGTTTTTCAACATCGGTAATAAATTTAAACATTTTTAACTTACGGTATATTATGAAAAATTCAATTCTAAAACTTTTTTTCCTCTTCAATATTCTTCCAAAATGCATAGGTTCCAAGATATAAGTAACAAACTCAGATAAAATAGGTATATTTTTTAATTTTTTAAACATTTTTGCAATTTTGAAAATGTTCCGGACCTCCCCTAGATCTAGGGATCTACACTTTTATTATGTGAGTTGTACTGAAGGTAATCCAGAAAAAATTTGCTTGCCCCCTCTCACATCCACCTGAAAACAGATCCGCCCTAGTATATATGAGTAGTGAGTACCAAACCTAAATATGATTCGGAATTAACTAAATTTAAAAATAATATACGTACATTTAAACTGGTGGTATTATTTGTTACAAATATCCAGGCGTGTCAATTTTTATATACAAAAATTATAAATTAAATAAACGTACGTAATACGTTATGTTGAATTACGTTTGATTGTACAGATCCAGACAAATAAGTTTGCGTCTGAGACAGCTCCGCCCACAAATGCGTATTAGACACGGCAATGAAAACGATCCAGAAGTGTATTTGTACATCTATGTTCGAGTGAATGGGATCGAAAACTCAGAGCTGCATCAAAGTTTCCAAAACGACTTCGCAATGGATTTTGTGAAGTGACAGTGTATGAAAACATACACATCAAAGATTAGAAGTAATACAATTTAAAATGTAACAGAAAATACAAATAACGGATTAAAATAAAATAGTAAACAAAAAAAAAATAAAAAAACAAAGTTGTGCTAAAAGATTCCGTGTAAATTTATATTCATATTTCTATAGTTTATGTCAAGGAATCTTTTATCTCAACCAATTAGATTAACTACGTACTATATATAATACCGGGCGCTGTTACAAGCGGTTGTGTTCTATTTTGAATGTTCCTGCATATTTTTAAGGTGTATTTTTACTTTTTACATATTTATATTGTTTGTAATTTTGTATGTGGATTTTCTGTGTAATTTGCATTATTACCACAAATCCGCCTGGTTATTATAATTTGACTTGTATTAATTAATTGTATAATAAAGTAGTTATGAGGCTTCAAAATGACTAATAATCTAATCTTTCTTTTAAATGAAATATTTTTATTAATTAAACATCACTGACATTAATAATAAGTATCACTATCAAAAAAACGTTATGATATAATCTAACATAAAGAAAAACATTAAAGATTTCTTGTTGAACACCTTATTGTGAGGATTATAGCAAATTTTGGGTATATCAGTTTTTAATTGCTCAATCATTGACATATTGTATTCTTTTTAAATTATTTTGTAATTAATTTAATATGTTAAATTGACACCAACGCAAGAAGGAAACGAGCAAGATCAAAATTACATATTTTAAAATCATGTTATATGCGATAAAATTTACTATAAATTTAATAGTAATAAAGTAGATATATATGATATTGTTTTATTAGACCAAGCTCAAGAGAACATTTGCTACAAATGACATCCTGCTGCAGTCGTCAGCTGTCTCCCTTACTTATAATATGAAAAAAAACACAAATAAATAATAATATATTGTACCTGTATATCAAATATGATAAAACTGAATACATTTCATTATCTTCTTTTATTTAAGGTCAAAACATCCTTTGTCGATATTTTCGGATGTGCAAACAGAATATTTTAATATCAACGAAAGTTGTTTTCAAACGGAGAAAAGGAAACAAATAAAAAAACAAATTTGTATTCCCTCATTCCAGATGATTCGAGATAAAGAGGATGGGAAGAAACTAGGAAATGTATTTTAATGACTTCATTGGACTATAAAGGAATGAATTTACCAAAAACCCTTTAAAAGTTACACGGAAAGCTTTATTCCCTAAGAATAGGAGCGAATCTGCATATCTGAGTCCCAGGGCCATTTGTCACCCGGAATTGTGTTGGTGTCGGAACCTGAAATGTGGGCGCAGAAGAAGAAGAAAGAGCGGGCAATATCCGCAACTACAAGACTCCATTTAAATGGAAATGATGGCCTCCATCCGCAACCATATACATCCTGTCGTATCACCCGTGACAATGTGTCTTCCAAGTTCAGCCGTGCAACAAACATCTAGCGTTAATTACCGTGTTGCAGGAATTAATAAAATAGTTATCATCTTCTATAATAATTGTAAAATGTTCATTATTTAAGCATCTATAATAGCTTCTGTAGCGTTAGAAATATTAGAACTCTGTTATTAATTTATATCAGGCATCTATTACGATTTAAATAGCAGATTTCACAACAGAGGCAGAGGCTTAAATTTAATATCGGGTTAAATACAATTTTATCATGACAGTTCAACTTATTGTTACTATTTGTGTTCAAGAAGATGCTTGAAAATTATTAACTAATCTATAACATTTAAAATTTAATAGCAAGGAAAATGAATACAATTCCTACCTAACTTCAGTCTTTCATAGCAATTAAATAAATTGTCATTTTTTGTGCAGAAGAAAAATAGTCTTAAAAATGTCTTAATTAATGTCTAATGTCTTAAGTTATTTCAAATAGTCAACAATTTTGTTTAAGAATCCTATCAATTGAAATCAATGTTATTCGATAACAAAAATCAATAACCAACATATAATACATATCAATAACCAACACGCAAAAATAGCCATGATAAACAGGGTGTTAGTAAATAAGTGCGACAAATTTCAGGGGGTGATTCTACATGAGAAAATAATGGCAGTTTGCTTATAAACGTATGTCCGCAAATGATTCGTTTTCCGAGATAAGGGGTGTCAATGTTTTTCTTAAAAACTGACGATTTAATTTATTGCTCTGAAACCGGTCGAGATGTGCAAATGAAATTTGGTGAGTTTTAAGAGGTAGTTATTGCGCATTTTTTGACGCGCAATTAAGAATTTTATGTGCATCATTGGCGCGCGTACGGGTAATAATTTCAATTTTTTTAAAGAAAAAAATGGTACGCCATTGAGGTATTACAAATTAAAAATCATTTTTGAATTCCTCGTTCAATTTATGACATAAAATCTCTCTTGCCCTTTCTTCGTATGAAGCGCCGTTTTGATGCAAAAAAATAAAACATCTTAGAGGCAGAAACTGTCTAGGGGACAATGACTTATTTCTATTAGTTCTCTGCTAATAAATTAAAATTGAATAATTCCAAAACACGAAATTTGCTCATTAGTTCAGATAAGTGGGTTGCTCGCTCTGATCCGGTTAAACTGCTTGGTGTCGTTCTTGATACCAGTCTTAATTGGAGTGAGCATATTCAAGGCCTCTGTTCAAAAATATCTTCTCAAATATTTGCTTTACGTTAAATGAAATTGTATATACCTCGATATGTACTGCGTACTGTGAATTTTTCTATTATTCAGAGTCACATATCTTACAGCATTATCTTATGGGAGCAATCCACAAAAGCAAAGAAAGTGTTTACACTCCAGAAGGATAATAGATGGAACGCAGCCAAATACAGCCTGTAGGTGTCTCTTTAAAATTCAACACACTTCCACTTCCGTGTCTATTCATATTTCAAACACTGTTACAAATACAGGGTGTCCCATTGAAAACTTTGCACCCGGTTTATTTTGAACTACGTTCCAAAATATTAAAATTGCCGCGACACGTCCATTTTGTTTTCGAGGGGGACACATTTTAACGTTAAAGGTAAAGGTAAAAAATATTTATTGTGCATAGTTATAAAGCCAATATACAACCTATACACAAAAGGACTAGACACAGATAACTGATAATTAGCCTACCCCTCAGAAAGTCAATTAACTTACACATATTAAAAGCAATATGATTATAAATATGTTAAAAATGTCTTACATGAATATTGGTTCAAAACCTGAAAGAACAATAATTTTTCCATTAATTATGTACCTACTCTTCTTTCATTTCGGTCCGTTTCGAGAAAAATCGATTTAACGAACACTATGTTTTGATAATACGAGAAAGAAATAGCGAAACAAACAAAGTGTTTCTTCATGTTGTTACAACAATTAACAATAAAACAAATGAAATACCTACATAATAATGATTTAAAGTAATTGTTCGAAGAATCCACCGTTGACACTGATACACTTTACACAACATTTTCTGAGAGATCTTCGAGTTTGAAACAATATATTGGGATTGCGTTTGACTTCGTTGGCAGCGATTTGTATTCTTTGCCTCAAGTTTTCATACGAAAATGCCTTTTAAACAAAGAAACAACTGACATTTTTTCACGAATTTAAAAAAAATTTCTACGACCTTCTGGAGCCGAGATAATTTTTTTATTTAAAAAAAATTTAGAGGACGCAATTAACATTTTACAGCGATGCGCTTGATGGAGGTTAATATTGAATACTTATATTTTCAAAAAAAAATAGGATATGTTTACTTGATTTTTAGTATTAGTAATTGAGTAATAAATTGAAGCGTGCAAGCGCTAAGTGCGTCAGCTGGACCTTACGGAAAAGAAGGGGGGGGGGAGCGGCGCGCGCTCGCACTGAAAACTGATGATGTGGAGTCTAAATGGCTCACGCTTGCAAAATCTTTGATATCTCGGCTTCTGGACCAAATACAAGAATTCTTTTGTACAGCTAAACACGAATATTGTAGTCATTTTCGCCTTAGAAGCAAAATAGTCCCGTAATAGTCCCCTAGCCAATTTTCGAGAGCGCTTTTTTCCAAAAAATCGATATATCGAAAAATAATCAATATTTTTTAATTTTTCAAAAATGTACTTTTTTGGCTTGCCATGGGCTATGCTTGCAGTAAATAGCAAATATGGCAACGTAAATGTAAACAAGTTATAGAAGAAGAGAAAAGGGAAGATTTTTAACGGTTTTTTTATATATATCTCGAAAAGTAACAAAGCACTCGATACTTACAAATAATCAGTCGATAGATCTTTTTAAAACCTACAACTTTCTCATTTAAAATTTTTCAATCGGTGCTATATATTTTTAGTTATTTTAGAAAAAACGTTTTTTGCAACTTCGCGAATTTTTTTAACCATGTTCGCCATTTTGGATCGAGTTTAAAGTGCAAGAAACTCAATTTAAAATTTAATTTTCTATACAGTCATATTTTTTTTGTCCAGGTATTAATTTCTGTAAGCATTTCTCTAGAATGCTTGGACTATAAATGTAGTTTTTCCAAATCGCTGGATTGGCCATGTAAGCATTTTTGCTTGTCCACCCAGAAGTCCTGACTTCAATCCTCTTGATTTTTCTTTTTGGTCTTGAATGAAAGATATAGTTTACAAAGAATCCATTGGTTCGTGTGAAGAGTTGTGCCAAAGAATACGAATCGCTGCCAGCGAAGTCAGACGCAATCGCAATATGTTGTTTCAAACCTGAAGATATTTCAGAAAACGTGTAAAGTGTAACAGTGTGAACGGTGGATTCTTCGAACAATTATTACTTTAAATCATTATTACGTATTTAATTTCTTTTATCATTAATTGTTGTAATAGCATGAAGAAACACTTAGTTTGTTTCGCTTTTAATTTCTCGTATCATCAAAACATAGTGTTCGTTAAATCGATTTTTCTCGAAACGGACCGAAATGAAACAAGAATACATAATTAATGGGAAAATTATTGCTTTATCAGGTTTTGAATCAAGTTTCATATTAGATATACAGGGTAAAAATTTATTAATTAAAGTTTCGGCAAAATTGGTCGTAAGTGGCGCCCTCTATAACCAACGCTGAAATTGCAACACACATCTTATTCGTCCTTTAAATAAATATGGTTTCACAAATTTTCAAGTTCCTAACCTACATAGTTTCAGAATAATCGCAAAAAAACGATTTAAAATTTTTACTTTCAACACTCTGTATTTCCGAAACTATCAACTTTCGGATAAGGCATGTTTGCACCAATGGTCAACATTTCACGTGTAGTATCTTCAGCTTTCGATTTTCCCATTGTTAATGAATCACCCTGTATATATTGCATGAATTTCTTTTCATTATGCTTTTTTGTAATTTAGTGTTTCTAACAGTAGGATTAAACACATTACCTACTAAACTGTGGTTGATACTAAATTGTCATGTTAAAATCAGATTTGACTGATATTTAATTTATGCCGCTGTTGCAAAAGCTTCTTTTAAGTCAACTTAAATTAAATTCTGAATTACCTCATTTGCCAGAATGAGTCTTGTTCCGGCCCAGAGTATAACAAGCTGAATGCTTTCCATCTAATATTTTCTCTGTTCTTTCCAATATAATGTATACATAGTAATTGCTTTGAAATAAATACATTGGCATATAATTTACTTATAAAAATTACAAAACCTATAGTTGGAAAAAGTAATGATTCTCTACTGGCAATTTATTTTAATTTTTTTACAAAATTACAGTGCTACACCTCTGTTAATTTAATATTTAAACACCGTAATAATTGCTTCCCTCAGAAAAGTAAAGTAAAAACAACTGCTGGCAAAAACAAATTAGGAACAACATATAAATCTCGTGTATAATTAATTAGTTATAGCGGCAGCGAGTTCAAAGCGTTTTTAGAGGATTTGCTCACGACAAATCCGCTGCCAGTAATTTCCTAATTAGCTGAAACTTCTGTTGGGACTATTAATTAATCCCTATAACAAGCTGAAATTGTTGATCATAAATAGAGTTATCCTTAATGAAGGTCTACCTAGTACTTTTTATAATGATAAATTCGGATAAACTTTACTGATGTGTTCTAGTGACGGAAATAATTGGGGTTTGTCACAGAAAAATCTTTAATCCCGTTTTGTTTCCATATGATAAAATGTTTTTTTTCTGTAACGGGAAAAAAGTTTGACATTTTATCTCTGTTGACAGGTAACAAAATGTCACTTTCTATGAAATCTATGAAAATCTGTTTTCCCCGGGAAAAAAGTGAGTACTTTTTTCCCGGATATATACAATATACATAAGTAAAGGTAGATATTTGATTTTAGAATATTTTATTATATAGAAGTTACATTTCCTTTACACCAAAAGTACAATTATTAAATGTACATTGCATAAATGACATGTTTCTTAAACTATTCGGTATAACAGTCGAACTTTCTTGTGTATTTTTTTCTGTCATGGACACAACAGCCGTTGATGTACCTGGTCGCAAATCGGATGTTATTTCAGCACTGCCACACGTTCTAAACACTTTATTAGCTATTTCTGTCCTGTGTGCTACCGAGTCATCAATATATCCTTCAGCGACCGTTGATGACTTCCAACCGCCATGTTTCTTTAGTGTCATCAAGTCTCCCCCAGATTCAACTAAAAATATAGCAGACGATCTCCGAAATGAATGACCTGTATATGAGTTAGCATTGTCAAGTTGAAGAAAATTAGCTACTGTTTCAGGTACCTTATAAAACTGATTTTTACCCACAACCTGATTGATACATTTCCCATTGCGATATGCATAAAACAGGCGACGATCTTTTGCTGCTGCTGGACGAAGGGCTATGGACATTCGGTAAAATTGAACATATTCTTCAGTAACTACGAATTTCCTGTTTACATCATTCTTTGTTTGCTTAAGTTTTACAATTAATAGCGTTCCCGAATCTTCAATATCATCTAATCTTACCTGGCTGATGTCACAAATTCGACAAATTCCTGCAATCCCAAATACAACAACAACCTTGGCCATTAAATAAACTTCATCAAGAGCATTATTTAAAAAATCATTAATTTGTATAATCGTAAAAATCGCAGATTTCTGGGGCGTATAATCTTTCCCATTTTGTTTCAGAAATATAATTAGTTTGAAATATTTTGAAATGTCTATATTATTATTGGATTTTAACATACTTTTAATCATTGAATGATTCGACCACACTGTTGATGGCTTTTGTTGTTGTGCCAGTTCCACAAAAAAAAGCCAATAACACTGTCTCCGAAAAAGAACTGCATATCTTCTTTATCTTCCATTTCATAAATCTTGAATACGCGGTTTCGTAAATTTTCCGCGATTTAGCTGGCAATAATTTTTGTGACGCTACTTTCGCTGCTTTTACTAGCTCCGGTGGAGTCAGAGAAAACTCGGAATCATACATTTTTTAACTTTATATTATTCAAAATAACTACTAAACAATCACTAAGTTTGCAATTTTTAAATCAAATCACAGAATTAACTTGACAGGTATTTGATTACTTTAAAGGTTTCCTTATCAACGCAGATATAATTGACGCTATAAGTATAACAGCCTACCAATTTAAAACTTTAGTGACTAATATATTGTAATAATGTTTTTTCAATATTAAATCGTTGGTTTTGCCGTCACAGAAAAAAAATAGTGTATTATACACGGGAAAAAAGTAGATTTTACCTCTCGGTTTTTTGTCTCCCTCCGCTTCGCGTCGGGAGACAACACAACCTCGAGCTAAAATCTAGTACTTTTTTCCCTTGTATAATAAATATTTATATAAAGCCGTTTAATTTTTTTGCAACTTCTGCAATAAAAATTGGTTGGGTAATATTTTTAATGTAGACTATTATTTCGAAGAAAAATATTTGAAGATATATTCCAGTGGTGGATGGACAGGGTAGCTTTTTAGGAAAAGGAAGGTCTACTAGTGTTTCCTTTTCAGTCTGAATAATACTTTACGGAAATATAGTAATACAGTTTGTGACCTAATAAAATAAAATTAAAGTAAAATTTACTTGGCAAAGCAATCAATAACTTCAAATAAAATACTAATGAACATACAACTAAAGACCTAAAACTTTTTGAGATATTAAAAATTAATAAACGACATCTCAGAAATATTCAAAATGTTGTTCTCGTGAAGCATGTTTCACAGCGTCTTCACATTGACGGTCCTAGGAATGCATCATAACCCCGACTTTATTTCTTATCGTCGTGAAACTCCATAATGCGCTAGCGAAGTCCTTTAGATTGGGAACAAGAGTACGATATAGAGTTTTGAAACAAACCCACAAAACATAGTTCGAGGGATTCAGGTCGGGGAAACGGGTCGGCCAAGTAATAAAGTGGTGCACTGTCGTGCCTAAATCGCAATAATGAACGTAAACTCAATGACATCTCCTATTTTTCTTCTAAGAATTTTCGACAAATTTATCAATAGAAAATTGATGGTAAAAATTAGAGACAAATTAACCAAAATGCCCACCCAATTATTCTGAGAAATCAGCGTTGGGAAGTGACATGGGGATTTTAATTGCTTACCAACCCAATTCGAAATATGTTTTCAAATTCGATTTTTGACAGACAGAAATTTTCTAATGGACGTAGTTCCTGCTCATGTAAAACGTTTCAGATGCGTTGCGTATGACATGTCCAGGTTTAGTGCTATTTTTTGTCTTGTAATATTAAGTTACTCAGAATCCACTGAATCCAAATGAATTGTATGGACTAGTCTTAATCTTGCCCGACGTTTTGATAAGGACAAGCACACAATTCTAAACAGTATATGGTACTTGACAAGACTGAATTGGTTTTATTAATATTAAAACATGTTTTCTTACTTCCCCAAAGAATGGTAACGCAATTTACTACATACTACTGCTATACCGGGTGATTCAGTTTGATATTCGCGGCCCTGTATCCCTTTTATTTTAACAAATAGCTATAACAAACCCTATATATTTTTAAATCGCCGCTCAAATTCAATCAAATGACATTATTAGATCGTCTCCATGGTAACATAATATGTCAAAATTGCTATAGTCAACTGTTTTTGTTCAAATGGCACACTATATATTTTTTCATCAACTCTGGAGGATATTTTTTTCTGCGTTCAGCTATGTAAGGAAGTCTATAGCTTCATTAGAAATATTGCTAGAAAAACAGCAAAAAAGATTAATCCTACTTTCAGTAGCTTAATTCTGAAAAATGATAGCCAGCTGCGGAAACAACTGAATTTTGACGTTTCTAAATAACGATTTGTCAAAATAATTGACATTTTGTACCTACCTATTCTATCTATAACTAATTATAACATGAATACTTACAGTAACCAAGAAAAACTAGATATAATTTTAATTTATGAAGAGAATCGAAAGAACACTAAAGCTGCCAGGTATTTATAACAACATCGTTTTCCGCAGAGACAACTTCCATCAGATAAAATTTTCGGAAAGTCAGCCAGGAATTTGGCAGCAGATGGAAGTTTTCAAAACAAAAAAAAGAGTTTTTAAACCCAGAAGGGCAAGAGATGAAGAACATTCGATAAAGAAGTTAAATGGATTGCTAGATCTCTGGATCTCACTCCTATAGATTTCTTTCTTTGGCCTTACCTAAATAATATTGACGACCTTAAAAACAGAATAAGAGTAGAATGTCGGAAATTACATGAAAAAACACTAGAATGTTTTTGTCGAGATGGAGTGATAAACAGAGCTATTTTGCGTTTGGAAGCGAATGGAGGTCATTTTGAACATCTGAAATAAGTATTGTTTTAAATCATTATATTATTATTGCATTAAAAATAAAACATATTACTGTAAAAAACATACCAGCTTGTTTCCGCAGCTGGCTATTATTTTTCACAATAAAGCTACGAATAGTAGGGTTCATCTTTTTTGCTGTTTTTCTAGCAATATTTCTAATGAAACTATAGACTTCGTTACATAGCTGAACGCAGAAATAAAATATGTTCCAGAATTGATAAAAAAATATATATAGTGTGCTATTTGAACAAAAACAGTTGACTATAGCAATTTTGACATATGTTACCATGGAGACGATCTAATAAAGTCATTTGATAGAGTTTGAGCAGCGATTTAAAAATATATTGGGTTTGTTACAGCTATTTATTAAAATAAAAGAGATACAGGGCCGCGAATACCAAACTGAATCACCCGGTATACTCCCTTTTTGATTTCCCAATTATCTCAAGACCAGGCAATGTTTTACAAGAATACGTTTTTGCCACAAACTTATCCGAATTCTGTATACATCGTCAAATTAAAAAAAAAACAATGACAGAACATCATTTAACAATTTCTTCTCAGTTAATTTATAATGCATCTGTACCAAATAAGATCTGTAATTTGCACAAGATATATTTTTCGGGTAGTTAGTCAAAATTATGTTTTTAGAAAGCAAGGAATTTTTGCTACCTTCAATAGTAACAAAATAAATACATTTCCCTACCACCCTAAGTGCAACGTCGGCTTTCGACGAATTTTTGGGAAGAGCTGCACATTAGCAGATTCATAGACCCATAACTTTTGCTAACGAAGGTGTCACTTATAGACGAATTCTTGGATTATTCAAGGCGTGAAATAAATCGCGCTGGTTTCATATGTTGGACTTTCTTTAATGGTGGTCATGACACTTTGTGGTAAATGTTCAGTGAACAAAACCTAATGCAAGTCATCGGCAATACCACAAAAACATAATTTGTGAGCAACAGGAGAAGTGTAATGGCATACATAAATTGTTAGAACGACAGAACATTTTCATGTTTATAACGTCAGTATTTATTGTTATACTCTTTTTAATAGTTTTCCGAAAAAGGTCTATCCCTGCCCCAAAGTGAATACAACTTTTTCAGTGAATGAAAGACGTGCGCTGCGCTGCACAACCATCTTGGACAATGTCAATACAGAAAAATCTTTCTTCTGGTAATTAAAGTATCAGTTAATTGGAGAAGTAATTCTTAAGAAGTCTAATGGTGGACAAAAGGAAACAAATCTAAGTGCAATAAATATTGGTTTAGTGTAAGAAAATGGATATAAGTAAATTCCGAAACAGAAGAAATGGTTAAAGAATAATCTATGGGCACTGAAATTAAATATAGTACATATTATACAGGGTGTCTCATGGTGACGGCCCATTAGAATTATTTCAGAGACTACTTCGATTTGAATTTTGAAAATTTTGAATTCCGGGTTTTCGGGCATACCCTTCTCAACGAAAATAATGGCGTCCACGTATCACTTCCGGTTATACCGGAAGTCGCCATCAACTTGTTTATTTTAAATGGAACACCCTACATATTATTGCAATTTTGGATTCTACGTGTAAATCTCAGAAATAATTCTAATAATTTGAATATAATGTATAAATATCATTTGCACCTGATATTGTGATAGTTCCTGTAACTAAAGCCTATCTAAGCCATTAATATTGTATACTCCAAGAAAAACACAGGAAAAGAAGTCTTCATTAGCGACACAGTATTAGACAATACTAATAACGCCACAAAGAAGTTAAAACATGACCGAGTGAACAGGATAACAACCTCAGCGTGTTTTATTTTTCTTTCACGTGCCGAGAAGATCGAGTGGCTAATGCTAGCCTCTATGTATTGTCTGCAACAGATACGCCCAAGAATTGTGTGTGGCTTTAACAAAAGACGACCAAGAAACCTTCATATGTTCTTAGTCTGGATAAATTTTAGTGTCATGATTAATAGACTCAATTTTTCTCGCACAATTATTATCAAAGTTGCATTGGAGCTGCAGAGAAGAGTATGATAAAGCTTTGTAAATAGAGTTTAGTTTTATTGTCAACCTTTAACAATCTCCAGAAGAAGTAAATGTAATGAATTCCAGATACTTCATCACTAAAGAAATAAATTCGTTAGAAAAATGTTAACAGATTAATTTAAATCATAATTTATAGTTTAAGAGAAATCGGATATAATTTACTTCGATAAATATTCTGTTTAATGAATGATTACTAAATATTTTAGGATCTGTTAGTTTACATTAAACAGTTAATTTTTAAGAACGTGTGTTTAATTTAACCTTATTTTGTTAGAAAATATTTTAGACTAGTATTTTATTATTATTATTATTATTATTATTATTAATATTNACAATATCAATTAAAATTTATTAAATTAAAAAATTGAGTTGCTACAGATAACAAATTATTTATGGTACAGTGGTTTATATCACACTGCGTAGATATTAAATTATAATTATTTGCCATGACATAGACGGGAGATTTAAGAAGTATGTTGGTTTTAGCATTCCCACAATAGAACATGCAATCAGCACGAGACCCATGTCTAGGAACTCGTATATTGAAGGAACCCAGTAGATATGCTGAGTCAACACTGGCATGAAAAAGTTTAAATAAGAAAAATAAACTATTGAGTATTCTTCTAGTCTGCAAAGACTTTATTTGGAATCAATCTAACAGCAGCCTATGTTCATATCCTCTATTTGGATAATAACCATCAATTCGAAAACCTAAAAATTTAAGAAAACGATATTGAACTTTTTCAATCTTGTTAGTATGTATCTGGTAGTAAGGATATTATATAAGGCTGCCGTATTCTAATTTAGAACGAACTAATGAGTAAAACAGACATTTCAATGCAGTAACGTTATTAAAAGAAATTGAATTTCTGACTATAAAACTCAAAGCTCTATTAGCCGCATTTATAATTACATTTATGTGATCAGTGAAGTGAAGTCTATTGTCATATATTACACCTAAATCCTTAACATTATCGCAACGTGCCAATAACGCATTTTCAAGGGTGTAGTTAAATATTAACGGGTATTTTTTGGAAGTAAATGAGCTGACCTTATACTTATCTATATTAATAGGTAATTGATTATTCTCACACCATCTACTTACAAGATCTACCTGCTCTTGTAGTATTAAACAATCTTCCAAATTAGATGCGTTCAGAAATAGCTTCAAGTCGTCAACAAAAAATAGATGATTAGATTTTACACACAGAGATAAATCGTTGATAAATAAAATAAAAAAAGTGGCCCTAAATTTGACTCTTGGGGTACTCCAGATGTCGCTATAAAATTGTCAGATTTAAATCCGTTGTATGAAACATATAGTTCACGTTGATAAAGATATGATTTAATGAGAAGAGTCAGATTATCGTTTAAGCCAAATAAACTTAACTTATTAAGAAGTATGCCATAATTAACTGATGTTTCGTGCCCTATATTAAGTTTATCCTTGTTACAGAAAAGAAAGTTTCGTACAAACCTTTTGTTCCTTTAAAGAGATGGATCGATTGTTACAAAATATCCTTTTGCCGTATGACAGTTCTTTTAGAGGTAGAAACTAGCATCTCGAAAGGTAAAGTTTTCTTAATTGTTTCAAATTTGCACAATTACTGATTCATCTTTAAAAAAAAAATTCATACATAGTCACTAAATCTTTCTTTTTCTTTGAGATATAGCAATTTTAGGGAAATTGAAATGGCAAAAGAAACAAATTTTTTGTGAAAACAGCAGATCCCTTAAAAATGTTATTCATTCAGAACGAGTTGATTTTTATTGCTTCATCAGATACCATATACCTTAGAATTTAAGAAAAACTATTTTAAAACTGAGATTATAACATTGAACTATTAAATAAAACATTTTTGAGCTAAAGTAAGTTGACTTAACTCCAAATGTTTTTACCTGAAAAACCCCAGTTTCACGCAAAATTTTACGTTGGATTATTATTCCAGAAAATCGCACTTTTCAAAAATCGACACTAACACTTAAACACTTGCACTCAAATAACAATATCCCAAAAACTAACTCCAATTTATTGGAAAAAATTATTTCAAATCCTTTTTAAAATTATTTATGTGGTACTACACTGTGAATTATTAAAAACTACTTTTTATTTATTTTTAATTCTCGACAGAAAACATGTTGAAACCTATGTAAAACATATTTTTTTAATTAATTTCTTCTCTTACTTTGGCATTAATTTAATTCAAAATTTTTGGCTGAGCTACCATTAAGTTTTTCATCTATCTTTCCCATTCATCACGCCTTGATATAAGGCATGTTGACACCCCCGTATAAAGACACTTCATCGAGGGGTACACACCGACTCTATCAGATTAGTTTAGGACAGCTCGGTCACAGAGAAAATTAAGTTGGTATCTTTTAAGACGCTCCCTTCACGCTGCGGTAGCCCCAGACGCCCTTAAGCTTATTTACTGCGCGATGAGTCAACCAAATAATATAATTCTTTATCTTTCCCCATAGGACGACTTCCATTTTAATTGTATGACGGCCATTATCGTAAAATCGCTACATGTTCGAGGTAATCTTACACGAGTCGATGTAGCCTTCCTGATTTGATTACTCTATATTTAAAGATGAGGACCGTTTTGGGGCAATTTGATGTAATTGACTAGGTTAATGCCTCCAAAATACTTTTTATTTTATTATTGGAATGATTGGATGTTTGTAGTGTTACTTAAATCAATTATTAAACATATGTTAAAACAGTATAGTCTTCGTACTTGTAAATTTGTGAAGAGAAGAGATTGTGCAAATTATTTGTATTGGAAGCTACCCATTAGGTAGGGGCGTAATTTTTAAATGGCACCCTATGTTGAGTGACATCTCATTTTAAAGCTTTTTCAATTCTGCTCACGACGACATACGACTTTTTAAATTGTGGTTTGTATATGACAATACACACTTGAAAAATAAAACAAAATATCAATGAATGAAAGAATGTTATTTTATTAATTGTTCAAATTGGTTTCCCTTTCTATAAAAATATTCCTTGACTGGTCCTTTTGGGGCAAGGTTTTATTTCACTAATTTTTAAATTTTTTCACAGGTGCCAAAATACTCAAAAAAAAAAACAAAAAGAAATGAAATAAAAAATATGCCATAAATAAATAACTTCAGACAATATATAAACAAATGTGTATTATAAAACAAAGGACAATAGATGTTCGTATCACTTATTTTATTTAAAACAATTTTTATATAATAAAACACTGATGTAACTGCTCCAATCTTGTATTTATAGTCTTCCGTTTTACTGGCGAATTCTGTATTTCTTTTTAAGGAAATAAAATAGCAACTCTAGGTTTTACAAAGTCGCACAGTTTCAGAGGAATCTGGTAACTATTAGCTTAAGACTCTTTTTTGGTTAAACTTAAATGAGGTTTTTTTTATAAAAGGCCGACGCGACGGTTATGATCATCCGGCCAATTCTCGAAGATACATTCAACATTTACGTTTTGTATCGTATTTCCCTTAATAGACTATTTTGAATATGTTGGATCAACACACTCCACTGTCAAATAAAATGAGCCAAAAATATGTTTGAACGACGTCAACAACAGAATTTATTCTAAAAACATTGAAATGTCAAATTTACTATAAATATAACAATATAAAACTTACATGTTATATTTAGTAATATTATTTCCTTTCTGTTGAGGTGAAGACAAATGTAATTTTGATCGTTTAATTCAATACTGTCTCAATTGAGAACATATAAATTATAACTAGATAGTTCTTTGAACTCCAGTCACGCCCGTAATTTCAGTCTCTAAGACCATTCCATTGAGTAAAACACATGTGGTTGAAGAATTTAAAATATATTCGTTTGTGAAGTTGTAAATGTTTGAGATTGAACCTAGAATTTTGAGTAATTTTTATCAAATCGATATCACTTCCCTAGTGCAAGTAATTTTTTATTTAAGCCTTTATTTTTAAGTAAATAAATTGTAAATATAGCGATTTCTCGCAAAGTTTACTCTTTAAATAATAAATAAAAATATATAATTTTGAAAAACTGTTTCACAACAGCTCTTAGAAAACAACTTTGTCTTTGGACTGTTTTTTTTATTTGGTGCGCTATGTTTATTCGTTTTTCAAATAAATGTTATAGACCGAGCGCAAAATACGGATTTATTTCAAGCGTGCGATGGACTCTTAATTCTCATTTCTATCCACATATTTCTGTTGGTTCTGCCTCTATACATATAGTCTAAAATGAAGAATGGTTTTGGTAAAGGTAACTAATTTATACTGTTTATTGTTTCAATGCAGTAACTTTAAACAATGTTCAAATTATATTGCACTCGTATGTTTTATGAAGTGGTAATTTATTATAGAAATTAGTCAAACACTGATTTCATGACGAGAGTGACTGTTCTACATAANTAATAATAATGCATTTATTGCCCAACAGAACAAATGTTCCAATTACAGGACAAAAAAGTAAAGATATTCAAGTATAAACATTAAAAATATAAAAAATCAAGTTTCTAAATAATTACAAATAGATACGTTCTACAATATTAGTAAATTAAAAAATTCAGTTGCTACAAATAACAAGTTATTTATGGTACACTGATTTATATCACACTGCATAGATATTAAATTATAATTATTTGCCATGACATAGACGGGAGATTTAAGAAGTATGTTGGTTCTAGCATTCCCACAATAGAACATGCAATCAGCACGAGACCCATGTCTAGGAACTCGTATATTGAAGGAACCCAGTAGATATGCTGAGTCAACACTGGCATGAAAAAGTTTAAATAAGAAAAATAAACTATTGAGTATTCTTCTAGTCTGCAAAGACTTTATTTGGAATCAATCTAACAGCAGCCTATGTTCATATCCTCTATTTGGATAATAACCATCAATTCGAAAACCTAAAAATTTAAGAAAACGATATTGAACTTTTTCAATTTTGTTAGTATGTATCTGGTAGTAAGGATATTATATAAGGCTGCCGTATTCTAATTTAGAACGAACTAATGAGTAAAACAGACATTTCAATGCAGTAACGTTATTAAAAGAAATTGAATTTCTGACTATAAAACTCAAAGCTCTATTAGCCGCATTTATAATTGCATTTATGTGATCAGTGAATTGTAGTCTATTGTCATATATTACACCTAAATCCTTAACATTATCGCAACGTGCCAATAACGCATTTTCAAGGGTGTAGTTAAATATTAACGGGTATTTTTTGGAAGTAAATGAGCTGACCTTATACTTATCTATATTAATAGGTAATTGATTATTCTCACACCATCTACTTACAAGATCTACCTGCTCTTGTAGTATTAAACAATCTTCCAAATTAGATGCGTTCAGAAATAGCTTCAAGTCGTCAACAAAAAATAGATGATTAGATTTTACACACAGAGATAAATCGTTGATAAATAAAATAAAAAAAGTGGCCCTAAATTTGACTCTTGGGGTACTCCAGATGTCGCTATAAAATTGTCAGATTTAAATCCGTTGTATGAAACATATAGTTCACGTTGATAAAGATATGATTTAATGAGAAGAGTCAGATTATCGTTTAAGCCAAATAAACTTAACTTATTAAGAAGTATGCCATAATTAACTGATGTTTCGTGCCCTATATTAAGTTTATCCTTGTTACAGAAAAGAAAGTTTCGTACAAACCTTTTGTTCCTTTAAAGAGATGGATCGATTGTTACAAAATATCCTTTTGCCGTATGACAGTTCTTTTAGAGGTAGAAACTAGCATCTCGAAAGGTAAAGTTTTCTTAATTGTTTCAAATTTGCACAATTACTGATTCATCTTTAAAAAAAAAATTCATACATAGTCACTAAATCTTTCTTTTTCTTTGAGATATAGCAATTTTAGGGAAATTGAAATGGCAAAAGAAGCAAATTTTTTGTGAAAACAGCAGATCCCTTAAAAATGTTATTCATTCAAAACGAGTTGATTTTTATTGCTTCATCAGATACCATATACCTTAGAATTTAAGAAAAACTATTTTAAAACTGAGATTATAACATTGAACTATTAAATAAAACATTTTTGAGCTAAAGTAAGTTGACTTAACTCCAAATGTTTTTACCTGAAAAACCCCAGTTTCACGCAAAATTTTACGTTGGATTATTATTCCAGAAAATCGCACTTTTCAAAAATCGACACTAACACTTAAACACTTGCACTCAAATAACAATATCCCAAAAACTAACTCCAATTTATTGGAAAAAACTATTTCAAATCCTTTTTAAAATTATTTATGTGGTACTACACTGTGAATTATTAAAAACTACTTTTTATTTATTTTTAATTCTCGACAGAAAACATGTTGAAACCTATGTAAAACATATTTTTTTAATTAATTTCTTCTCTTACTTTGGCATTAATTTAATTCAAAATTTTTGGCTGAGCTACCATTAAGTTTTTCATCTATCTTTCCCATTCATCACGCCTTGATATAAGGCATGTTGACACCCCCGTATAAAGACACTTCATCGAGGGGTACACACCGACTCTATCAGATTAGTTTAGGACAGCTCGGTCACAGAGAAAATTAAGTTGGTATCTTTTAAGACGCTCCCTTCACGCTGCGGTAGCCCCAGACGCCCTTAAGCTTATTTACTGCGCGATGAGTCAACCAAATAATATAATTCTTTATCTTTCCCCATAGGACGACTTCCATTTTAATTGTATGACGGCCATTATCGTAAAATCGCTACATGTTCGAGGTAATCTTACACGAGTCGATGTAGCCTTCCTGATTTGATTACTCTATATTTAAAGATGAGGACCGTTTTGGGGCAATTTGATGTAATTGACTAGGTTAATGCCACCAAAATACTTTTTATTTTATTATTGGAATGATTGGATGTTTGTAGTGTTACTTAAATCAATTATTAAACATATGTTAAAACAGTATAGTCTTCGTACTTGTAAATTTGTGAAGAGAAGAGATTGTGCAAATTATTTGTATTGGAAGCTACCCATTAGGTAGGGGCGTAATTTTTAAATGGCACCCTATGTTGAGTGACATCTCATTTTAAAGCTTTTTCAATTCTGCTCACGACGACATACGACTTTTTAAATTGTGGTTTGTATATGACAATACACACTTGAAAAATAAAACAAAATATCAATGAATGAAAGAATGTTATTTTATTAATTGTTCAAATTGGTTTCCCTTCCTATAAAAATAATCCTTGACTGGTCCTTTTGGGGCAAGGTTTTATTTCACTAATTTTTAAATTTTTTCACAGGTGCCAAAATACTCAAAAAAAAACAAAGAGAAAAGAAATAAAAAATATGCCATAAATAAATAACTTCAGACAATATATAAACAAATGTGTATTATAAAACAAAGGACAATAGATATTCGTATCACTTATTTTATTTGAAACAATTTTTAGATAATAAAACACTGATGTAACTGCTCCAATCTTGTATTATAGTCTTGTATGTTTTATGAAGTGGTAATATATTATAGAAATTAGTCAAACACTGATTTCATGACGAGAGTGGCTGTTCTACATAAATTTGTTCTATAAACACATTGTACTATTAATTTAAATTGAATGGTAGTTAATTGAAATTTTATGTTTGCTGAAAAATATTTCGTTTAATTGATGCATGGTAAATTTATTATTGACTACTTGTAAGTATATGAGATACAATGTCTGTTCAGAAAACAACCGAACCTTATTTTTTTAAACTTTGTTGTTAATTTCATACACTATTATTGGTCCTTGTGTCCTTCAAAGTACTTCCCTTCCCTATTCACACACTTTTCCCAGTAGTGTTTCCATTNAACTTACATGTTATATTTAGTAATATTATTTCCTTTCTGTTGAGGTGAAGACAAATGTAATTTTGATCGTTTAATTCAATACTGTCTCAATTGAGAACATATAAATTATAACTAGATAGTTCTTTGAACTCCAGTCACGCCCGTAATTTCAGTCTCTAAGACCATTCCATTGAGTAAAACACATGTGGTTGAAGAATTTAAAATATATTCGTTTGTGAAGTTGTAAATGTTTGAGATTGAACCTAGAATTTTGAGTAATTTTTATCAAATCGATATCACTTCCCTAGTGCAAGTAATTTTTTATTTAAGCCTTTATTTTTAAGTAAATAAATTGTAAATATAGCGATTTCTCGCAAAGTTTACTCTTTAAATAATAAATAAAAATATATAATTTTGAAAAACTGTTTCACAACAGCTCTTAGAAAACAACTTTGTCTTTGGACTGTTTTTTTTATTTGGTGCGCTATGTTTATTCGTTTTTCAAATAAATGTTATAGACCGAGCGCAAAATACGGATTTATTTCAAGCGTGCGATGGACTCTTAATTCTCATTTCTATCCACATATTTCTGTTGGTTCTGCCTCTATACATATAGTCTAAAATGAAGAATGGTTTTGGTAAAGGTAACTAATTTATACTGTTTATTGTTTCAATGCAGTAACTTTAAACAATGTTCAAATTATATTGCACTCGTATGTTTTATGAAGTGGTAATTTATTATAGAAATTAGTCAAACACTGATTTCATGACGAGAGTGACTGTTCTACATAAATTTGTTCTATAAACACAATTAATTTAAATTGAATGGTAGTTAATTGAAATTTTATGTTTGCTGAAAAATATTTCGTTTAATTGATGCATGGTAAATTTATTATTGACTACTTGTAAGTATATGAGATACAATGTCTGTTCAGAAAACAACCGAACCTTATTTTTTAAACTTTGTTGTTAATTTCATACACTATTATTGGTCCTTGTGTCCTTCAAAGTACTTCCCTTCCCTATTCACACACTTTTCCCAGTAATGTTTCCATTTCGCGAAGCAGCCTTAGATAGCTTCATTTGAAATGGCCTAAAGTCTATGACGAATTTGCTTTGTTGACGTCAATTGTCTGAAAAGGCGTCTTTTCAGCTCTGATTTGAGAAATAAGAAAAAATCGCAAACAACCAGATCTGGCGAGTAAGAAGGGTGAGGTAATCCGATTTTTGATACAAAACTGATGAATTAACAAAGCTGGGTGTCATGGTGCAAGAACCATGAGTTGTCTTACAACTCTGGTCTCTTTTTGCGGATTTTTTCACTCAATCGTTATAAAATGCCCTGATAGTACCTTGATACAAGAATTCAAAATGCACAATTCCATTAAAGTCGAAAAAACAGTGAGCATCGCTTTGACATTGGATAGACACTGATGTGCTTTCTTGGGGCGTGGACATCCATTGCCAATAAATTCTGATTGAGCTTTTGTCCCAATGTCTTTGTTTGTCCCGCCAACCCAGTTTTCATCTCCTGTTATTATTCTTTGAATGAATGTTTCATCGTCATTGGATTGTTCAAGGAGTTGCCGACAAACGTTTCTTTCTGTTGTTTGGTCATCAGACGAGGAACAAATTTTGCTGCAACTCGAAGCATGCTCCATTTTTTCGTCGAAATTTCATGGCATGACCCAATTGAGGTGCTAACCTCCTCTGCAATTTCTCTGACAGTCAATCGGCGATTTGCACGTACTATATCTTTCACTTTCTGGGAGTTATCAGTTGAAATCGAAGGTCTTCCTTGTCGAGGGTCATTTATTTATTTATTTATTTATTTATTTATTTATTTATTTATTTAACTTTAATTCACCCAACGGGAGAAAGCCAATTACAGATTACAAGAAGCATAAACATTTAATATAAGTAAAAATAAAAATTAAAAATTTCCAAAAAGTACAAACGTTAAACAGAAACGATGTCAGTCAATCAATCAATATCAAAACGGTAAAGTCGCATAAGAATTAGTATATCGAAAAATCATCATAAAAACATAACAGAAACAACTACATAAGTAATACAAAAACAAAAAAGAAATTAAAAACCGAAAACTAATTGTGAGAATAGAAAATGTGTACTGAAAATGTCTAGGCCATTCTCCATATTATGTTAATTAAAAAACATTTGATATAAAGAAGGCCACCGCAACATGTTTGTGCGCGAAAAAGGAAGACTAAACAAACTATTTGATCTGGTATTTATTCAACGAGCACGGTAATTTATTTGCGTTGTAACCTCAATGCAATCAATATCGTGGTTGACAATTTTGTACAAGAACATTATCGGGTACATAACCCTCCTCCTAATTAAACTATGCATTTCAAACCTATCCAATAATAAATCTTGAGGATATCCCAGAGCTGGATAAAATCCATCTAAGATGAAACTAGCCGATTTAAGAAACCTCCTCTGCACTTTTTCTAATGATGTTGTGTAACAATTATAATAGGGAGACCAAACCACAGAAGCATACTCCAACTTGGGTCTATCAAAGCACGTATATAAGGTACGTATTGTAGACATATTCTTAAAGTCCTTACTATTTCAAAGAATAAAACCCAAGTTTTTCTAAGCCGCTGTAACAGATTCAGCAATATGTGCAGAGAAGGTTAATTTTGGGTCAAAGATGACCCCAGCAGTCCTTAATATGTTCATGTCTAACCAGTACCTGATCACGTAGGCTGTAATTAAACTGAGTAGAACTAGTTTTACGGAAGAAAGACATTATATTGCACTTCGAAACGTTTAAGGATATCCGATTATTATCTTACCAAATGGTGAGCAAATTCAAGCTGTGCTGAAGCCTATTACAGTGAGATACAGAATTGAGATTAGTATAAATTTTCAAATCGTCAGCATACATTAAAAAAATTACTTTAAAGTCTCGCGCTATATCATTGATGAAAATAATAAAAAAACAACCTAGTACTGACTCTTTAGGAACGCCTGATGTTTGACTAAATATATCTTATTTGTAACCACGATATTGCACAAACTGAACACGATGTGATAAATAAAGTTTAAACATAAGTAAAAGAGAAATATTGATACCATTTCAATTGACTGACGACCACATTTGTAACATTGCGTATGATCCAGAGGATTATCTCCGTTAGCTTGTTTCAAAAGTTGAAACGATTTCATGAAAATTTTTCCCAGTTTCACGCAAAATTTTACCGTTGTTTCATAAAATCGCACATTTTAAAAATCTTCACTAATACTTAAATATGTTGTACTCAAATAATAATATCACGAAAATTAAATGAGATATCAACAATCAAGAAAATGTAGTTGCAGAGGAGGTTATGCGCAACGCAATGCTGCCAACCGCATATCACTAAATATCTCCACTAATGCGTAATTCAAACAGTTATTTTCTGTACCTCACATATAAAAAAATTAAGACATTGGTGTTAATTCGTTTACAACGAAAAATATAAAGTTACAAGGGAATATAAACAAAATAAATTTTTTTATTGTTAATGCTAATGTTATACAACCATAGGACCATAATGTTGACGACTTTTCTTTCTTTGACTTCTCCAAAAAAGTATGCCAGAAGTACCTTTTCACTCACGCCATTGATATCCTTTGCGCTTTCCAACTTTTGAAAGGATATTCTTTTTCTTATATCAACCGCCATTTTTGGGAAAATAGTTTCACAACAGCCTCTAATGCATCTTATTTTACGTCTGAAGGAAGCTTTTCTTCTTCAAATTCGTTTTCGAACATTTATACTATCACCTCATGCAGAACAAAAAATAAGGCAACATAATAGGGAACTGGCAGAGCAGAATAAAACAATAGTTATTTTTTCCGTTGTCTCCTAGTAATACAAAACGTTCTATCGAGTTAGGAAGGATTGTATTGACTACTACTACTACTACTAGTAAGGAACCTCTTAAGAATACTCTGATTATAGATTAAAGGAGTGTGCATTAGTTGTCACTGTTGCTGCTGCTGTTGGTGTTGTTGTTACTGCTGTTGCTGTTGTAGCTGTTGCTGTTGTTATCAGTAGAATCAATAACAACGACAGCAACTGCAGCGTTAACTACAACTAGTTCTACAACTTCTACTACTACTACACTGAATACAGATATTTCAAAATGAGACGCAATTAGTAATTTTATGTTAATATTTGCTATAAAAATTTAAAACATTTGCTATAGAAGGAAACTGAATATTATACACGACGATAAAATATTACCACCAACACCTCATCAAAGCAAATAAGTATCGTGTTTCCTACGTAGTCACATCTGAATGTATTTTTTTTTTAATAAAATCTTGACTGTAACTGCAAAGATAATCGCTATCATACCGTATGCAACACGATCGTTCCCCAACTCAATTTAACTTGTTAAACAACTTTAACAAAAGCAAGTTTTTGGCTATATTGTTTTAAATTTGTAAAGTGGAGAATGGCAAAAGGCACAAGGAAACGGCATTACATTGTTTGGGATGTGACCCGAAATGGTGCTGTATATTTAAATATACTGCGTCCTGGGAGACGTACTTCCCAAAGCCGTGAACTTTTCCGGTGTTATTTTTTGCTCTTTAATTGCGACAGTCACACTGCATTCATACTCTTAGACGAGATAACCATCTTGAGTAAATGTAAGCGTGCTTGAATGTACAAGTAGCACGCTTAAAAATCATTAAGTTTAAACTCTAGCTTTACATACTTCAACTGAAAAATTCGAATTAAAAAGTTGTTTTACTGAGTTTACTTAATTAATTATCCATCGTTGCAAATTATTAAGTTTTATTATTCTTCTCTAAACTGTACAGATTATTTTGTTTTAAATTAATATCATTTATTGCGGGTTATTTTTAGTAGAATCTATTTTTATCTATTTATTTGTGGTAATAAATTTTGTTTTGTTTGGAAACGATGCCTTGCCACATTACTTAAATAAATGTTAAAAACATATTAAATGTATTTCTACTCCAGAAATGTTAGAAATTGTAATAATATAATAAAATAGTAATTTATATGTACACAGTAGTTTGGAAGAAACTGTCCAAATGCCTAGGGTATATTCTCCACGTAAAAATATAAAAACAGGCATTGTCAAATTTTCATTAGTTTTCAAGTCATAATATGGACAAAATGTCCTACATACATCGTTTTAATTGTTTTAACTTTTCCTAATCGTTGAATAGGTTTCAGCTGCCCTATTAGGTGGCCCTTAGGGTCTCCAGGTCTCAAATGACTGAACTTTTCTTTACAACAGGCATTATTGTTGGTAGAAGAAAAAGTCAATAGAGGTCAATATAAATAACCATTAAGTTAAAAAAGATACTTATATAAATACTTTAAGGTGCAACTAAATTTCTAATATGAATTGCTTTCATATATTATTCCACCTAAATTTCTCAAAATTCACTAATTATGTATCTAAAACTCCCCACTAACATTGCGATAGTTGTACCAATCAGAAGTTAATACAATTTTCTGTACGGTTCCACTAACGTTACAATTTTACATACAATTCGTTTCTGAGCTCCTTATTCTTCTTCTTTCCTAGTGGTCGGTCTTAATAAGTCCCATAGCACCGCGGCCTAATTAGGTCTATTGTTCGTCCCACTACTAGTCCTATTCAGCAAGTAGTTTTGTCCTTCTGACAAAGCCCAACAAAGTCCAAAAGCTTCCTTGCTGACACTTCTCTCAGTTCCTTGGGTTCCAAATAAGGTCTTCCAGTAGCGTAATTCTACTACGTGCAAATCTCGGGAACTCGCCCAGGATATGCAGAAAGTTTCATCCGCCGAGTCACATCCTCCGCAGATCGGACTGTCTATAAACTTTAGCATATGTAGATGTTTCCTAAAGTGACAGTGTCCTGTTATGAGTCCCGTCACAGCTTCAAGCTCAGTAAATGATTTGCTTTGTCCTTCGAAGGATACTCCATGAGCTCCTTAGTATGGCTATGTCCTAGCCTTGCAGTCCAGTATTTCCTATGTTCTGTCTCGGTCCATTTGCCCAGAGCCAGCCTGACCACAGTGGGAGATGTACCTCGGATCCCTTCCCAGCAAATTCATCCGCTTTCTCGTTCCCACAAATGCCTTTGTGCCCTGGCACCCAACATAGTTTTAACTGTATTATTGGTGGCCAGTTCAGTCAGCATTTGTAAACAATCCCACACAAGTTTTCAACGTAACTTGTGTGCGCTTAAAGCTTTAATTGCAGCTTGACTATCAGAGAATATATATATGAGCTTACGTTTATATCCTCTACGTACATTCTCTGCTTGGAATACGGTAGGAAACTTCCCCAGACTATAGCACTTGCACTCCTGGTTCTGAGTCCATATATTCCTGCACCCGTCCCTCTGGCCATTTTGGAGCCATCTGTAAACCATACTAGGCTCCACCTTTCCAGGGTATTAAACATTTCCTCCCGTTTGCTTTAATCCCCTATCCGAGTCTCAAATGGCATGTGGAAGTGAAACCTTGGAACCATCTTGTCAGATACCATTCCAAAAGTTGGTTCCGACATAGATGTGTCCATGATCCTGGAATAGGAATTACCTCCAGTCGTTGTTATTCCTGAGTCGATATGCTGCTAGCCGCGCTTCTCTTTCCATATATATGCAGCGATGGCAGATTTGGCATGACTTCTAGCACATCTGTCGGGTCGATACCATCTACCCCGTTATACCTAAACAGGCCAGAGTCTGAATTCTATTCAGTTCTATTCAGTTTTTCCCTCGGTGTGGTCTGTTGTGTTTTTTGACACCATACCACAGCACCGTAGAGAATCCTAGGTCTTACTTATCGATGTATACATCCAGTATGACATCTTTGGCGTCAGTCCCAATAAGGCGACGGCATACACACAATGTCTGCTTCGCCTTACTCGCCACTTTTTCCAAGTGCTCATTCCAGGTAAGCACTGAGTTAGTACAGGTTTTGATTTATGACAAATAAAATCTCAAATATTTTGGAAAAGCAAAACATGTGCATAATTTTAGCTGGGACAGTGACTGCAGTGTTACATGAAAGAAAAAATAAAAAGAGACGGGGCATTAAAAATGAAACTGATGTCCGCGGGATGTTAGTCATTCAATCTTGCGTTGCGACGAAAATTGTTTGTACAACTTCAACACTAACGGTACAATAATTGTATTAATTCGAAATTTATACAATTATTGAAGTAAAAATTGTAACGTTAGTTTAAATCTATTTAAATATTCTAAATACATCCACTGTGAAATCATAGTAGTGGGAAAGCGATAGTCCCCACCTCCAGCTGCAACGCCCGTACACCCGACCCTACAACGATACCCGAGGAGTGTACAGAATGGACTCTTAAGTTTACTGCGAGGGCGAGCGCGGCTTAGCGACTTGGCATCACGTCTCTGATATGAAAAGTCAAGCAACGCTAATGGCGGTTAGTAGGAACTTGGATGAGTGACCATCCGGAGAAGACTCGCGATGCTTGTCCACTTTCTGTTCACTTGTCGGTGTATTCAGAGAAGTTATACAAATTTAGGCGAGGTTTGTATAGAAAGGCATATCATCCCTCGAAACGGATGTAAAACTATTGGTCCCTTGTTTAAACCATGTTAGGCAAGTAAAAGATCCCGACCCCGTGACAGAGAAGAGGTTCGGCAAAAATTTCCAGGTTGGGGGTTGCTCCTGTCCTTGCGTTGGTTTTTAGCCATAGTAGCAGAAATAGGACGACGTAAAATACCCAAAAAGCTAAGCTAAATTAATGTGATGTTCTTCAAAAAATTATGGAGAATAGTCAATTTTTACTTTGAATAAGACTAACACCGCATTTGCTTTTAAAATATATCCTCTACAAAAATTGACATTATTGTGCACATTTACTGGGGAAGGTTAATTTTTTATTGAAGCTTTAAAAATACTATACAAAATTTAACTTTTCTGGATTGTAACTTCTACAGAATCATAGACCAAATAGACTGAACTGTAGAGGCAAACCGGCGAATTCAACCGTCAGGCTAACTTCAGGCCGGGCAGCCTCGCGCTCTCAGTCGCTGTTAGACATTCGCTGTGTTATTATTGTNGAGGATATTCGGAGCTTTAAAGCTCTGTACCGGCCAAACTATCCATTTTTGAGCTTTGTGGCCATTGACACAATTGACCAGTATGATGAACTCTATCACATATCAAAAATTCAGCGAATTTGACCGGGACCCAATTTCCATAAGATTTGTGCGGGGTCCTTTCTAATATGAATTGCTTTCATCAATTATTCCACTTAAATTTCTTAAAATTCACTAATTATGTATCTAAAACTTCCCACTAACATTGCGACAGTTGTACTAATCAGAAGTTGATACAATTTTCTGTACGATTCCACTAAGGTTACAATTTTACATACAATTCGTTTCTGAGCTCCTTATTCTTCTTCATTCCTAGTGGTTGGTCCTAATAAGTCCCATAGCACCGCAGCCTAATTAGGTCTATTGTTCGTCCCACTACTAGTCATATTCAGCAAATAGTTTTGTCCTTCTGACAAAGCCCAACAAAGTCCAAAAGCTTCCTTGCTGACACTTCCATCAGTTCCTTGGGTTCCAAATAAGGTCTCCCAGGAGCGTAATTCTACTACGTGCAAATCTCGGGAACTCGCCCAGGATATGCAGAGAAGTTTCATCCGCCGAGTAACATCCTCCGCAGATCGGACTGTCTATAAGCTTTAGCTTATGTAGATGTTTGAGTCCCGTCACAGCTTCAAGCTCAGTAAATGATTTGCTTTTTCCTTCGAAGGATACTCCATGAGCTTCTTAGAATGGCTATGTCCTCACCTTGAAGTCCAATATTTCCTATGTTCTGTCTCGGTCCATTTGCCCAGAGCCAGTCTGACTACAGTGGGAGATGCCATTATGGCGAAAATTTCTGCTTGGAATACGGTAGGGAACGTCCCCAGACTATAGCACATGCACTCCATCTGGGTCTGAGTCCATATATTACTGTATCTGTAAACCATATTAGGCTCCACCTTTCCAGGGTATTAAAACTTTCCACCCATTTGCTTTAATCCTCTATTCGAGTCTCAAATGGCATGTGGAAGTGAAACCTTGGAACCATCTTGTCAGATACCATCCCAAAAGTTAGTTCCAACATAGATGTATCCATGATCCTGGAATAGGAACTACCCCTCCAGTCGTTGTTATTCCTAAGTCGATATGTTGCTAGCCGTGCTTCTCTTTCCACCACTATATGCAGCGGTGGCAGATTTAGCACGACTTCTAGCGCATCTGTTGGGGTCGATATCATCGCCCCCGTTATACCTAAACAGGCCAGTCTCTGAATTCTATTCAGTTCTATTCAGTTTTTCCCTCGGTGTGGTCTGTTGTGTTTTTTGCCACCATACCACAGCGCCGTAGAGAATCCTAGGTCTTACTTATCGATATATACATCCAGTATGACATCTTTGCCTTCAGTCCCCAGGTGCTCCCAATAAGGCGACGGCGTACACACAATGTCTGCTTCGCCTTACTCGCCACTTTTTCCAAGTGCTCATTCCAGGTAAGCACTGAGTTAGTACAGGTTTTGATTTATGACAAATAAAATCTCAAATATTTTGGAAAAGCAAAACATGTGCATAATTTTAGCTGGGACAGTGACTGCAGTGTTACATGAAAGAAAAAATAAAAAGAGACGGGGCATTAAAAATGAAACTGATGTCCGCGGGATGTTAGTCATTCAATCTTGCGTTGCGACGAAAATTGTTTGTACAACTTCAACACTAACGGTACAATAATTGTATTAATTCGAAATTTATACAATTATTGAAGTAAAAATTGTAACGTTAGTTTAAATCTATTTAAATATTCTAAATACATCCACTGTGAAATCATAGTAGTGGGAAAGCGATAGTCCCCACCTCCAGCTGCAACGCCCGTACACCCGACCCTACAACGATACCCGAGGAGTGTACAGAATGGACTCTTAAGTTTACTGCGAGGGCGAGCGCGGCTTAGCGACTTGGCATCACGTCTCTGATATGAAAAGTCAAGCAACGCTAATGGCGGTTAGTAGGAACTTGGATGAGTGACCATCCGGAGAAGACTCGCGATGCTTGTCCACTTTCTGTTCACTTGTCGGTGTATTCAGAGAAGTTATACAAATTTAGGCGAGGTTTGTATAGAAAGGCATATCATCCCTCGAAACGGATGTAAAACTATTGGTCCCTTGTTTAAACCATGTTAGGCAAGTAAAAGATCCCGACCCCGTGACAGAGAAGAGGTTCGGCAAAAATTTCCAGGTTGGGGGTTGCTCCTGTCCTTGCGTTGGTTTTTAGCCATAGTAGCAGAAATAGGACGACGTAAAATACCCAAAAAGCTAAGCTAAATTAATGTGATGTTCTTCAAAAAATTATGGAGAATAGTCAATTTTTACTTTGAATAAGACTAACACCGCATTTGCTTTTAAAATATATCCTCTACAAAAATTGACATTATTGTGCACATTTACCGGGGAAGGTTAATTTTTTATTGAAGCTTTAAAAATACTATACAAAATTTAACTTTTCTGGATTGTAACTTCTACAGAATCATAGACCAAATAGACTGAACTGTAGAGGCAAACCGGCGAATTCAACCGTCAGGCTAACTTCAGCCCAGGCAGCCTCGCGCTCTCAGTCGCTGTTAGACATTCGCTGTGTTATTATTGTTGCTATTTTATTAAGTATATATTGTTTTTATTCGTGCAATCATGGAGATGCGTATCGTTGACGATTGTAATAGCAGATCTGATCACAATAGTGCTGAAATTTCATTCTAAGTAAGTAATAATATAAAAATATTTTATGGCATTTTGACGGCTTCGCGCAGCATTCTCCATCTCACATGCACTTATTTCCAGTGTTGGCTTCATGTTTTTTAGTACCCACGTTATTAACTGATGTAAATATACAGGCTCATATTGTCAACCGACTATTTACAATTAGTTTTTTGTCACAGTTGGTGTTTATTTTCATGATGGCTATTAAAAATGATTATTTTTATTTATATAAATATTGAACCCTCAATATATAATTTCAATAATAAACATACATTAATGTTAAATTACAGGTGATCAGTTACTGAATAAAATTGTATTGACAACTTTAAACTTGCCAAGAATGGTAATCAAACTGTCGTTTAAAAAAGAAATATGACTATTTAAGAAATAGAAATAAAAATATGCATAAGAAGTTGTGAGGACTGTATGTGAAAAGTATATCGATGTGAGAATAAATCATGAAGTTAAAATATTAAATAAACTAACATTACTTAAAGGGCAATAAATATATTTCAATTAATTTATAGGTTTATTTAGTGTAAGCAAGACATTTAAATATATTATTTTCTGAATTCCAAACTTGGAAAATGAATATTTGTCATAAGTGTAAAAATATTGCTTAATCCGGACCTGTTCAAAGTATGCGCGGTCAGATTACCTTGCACACTCCACTTCCCCACAATTTGGCTTCACCCGTTCCCATGCTTTGGGATAGGAAACGTACACTCTAGGTGCTCTGTGTACGGAACAGTAAGTTCTACAGGAACTTTATGACGTTAAATATATCTGCGTTCAGTTATCTATCTGATATAAACAAATAAATTAATCCTCCAATTAATCATGTTCGTAAGTAATTGAGACAAATTTATCATATACCTATATACGTTATGTAATTATGACATTGCTATTCGAAATTAGTATCACATTAGGAACAGCAAAGCGATATCTATTAAGTTAAAGTCTACTAATTAACCAAATTATTAGGAACGCTTCGCTAGATTTCTTGATGTGCCGGTCAAATAATTATGTTGAAATTAATTTAGTAAGCCGGAATTAATTAATTTGCAATCCCTGAAGCAGTCTTTGAAACAATATGTTATATTACATGTGTATTCATTATTATAACGGATGAGTATTATAATTTTCAAGCATTTATTCTTATAAAATCTGTAAAATAATATTGTTTATAGGTAAATTCAATTGAATTACGATATATTGTTTTCGAGAAATCTAATATATTATGTTAATTTTTTTAATTTGATTTTAATAATACCGTAATTTTATTTTTCAGAAAAAATAATTATTTTTTCATTATTATCTAAACAGCTTCTTTGCAAAATTATTACACTTATTTTTCCTACCTTGTATTTTCCAAACTCATTAAGTATTTATTTTTTCGTCACTTTTACTTACATATTTATTTTGATCCTGATTTTAATTATTTTACATGTTTTATGTCAATGTGGACCCTTGAGTGCTTACTTTCAGATTGACTCGTCTGATTGGCAAAATCTGACATATATTTTATAGAGTTTTGCCAAAAAGGTTGGATTTCCAAAAGTGTTCAAAACAAAAATCGTGTCTGTATATTTTGATGATGTAGTGAATGATACCCACATCTGGATTTTTTTTCTGATATTTTTATGAGACATGCTTATTATTATAATTATTTTGCATCCGCATTTTGAGTTGTCACAAATTCCTTATTCGTGCCTATCATTATTTGTCTTCTTTTCTTCTTTAAATTTAACTAGTACTTGTATGTTCCCATACGTATCCCTAGAAATAATTTATGGGTAATGGTATTTATGGAATGATATAATTAACGAACTCAGGTAGTTTACATTTTCGCCATTGCTAAATATACATATAAATTAAATTTATTATGGACATCCAAATCCAAAAGTAATAATTGCTTTCATTTTTATACATTTTTATATCATTACAACAACAACAATAACAACAACAACATTGAATGTATTTTTAAATATTACAAATGATGCGAGTGTCAACCTAAATTGTGTCTGTAACCAAGGGTTACTAGTGACTTATGATTTATATCTCACTAGTGAGTTATAGGCCACATTATTCCTTTAAAACCAAAGAAATTATAGTATTATTATATACAAGTGTTGGATAAAATTATTATTAATTACATGACAACAATAAAACATACCAATATGTTGCTATCTATTTTTGTCTTGGACAAAAAACAAGTACATCATGATAGTGAAAGATATCAGCTACACCTTCCTAGGAAAAAACATTTATAGTTAATTAGAAGATTACGAAGCAGCTTTACTTCTAATTAATCAAAAGTGTGACAAAATAAATGTTAAGGTGAAATATACATCTGACACTTTCAATTAATAAAAAATGGAGAGGATATACAACTATACAACAACAATAAAAATATAGTTTATAGTATACAGGGTGTTTCTGAAATAGGGTAAATGTGGGAGAGACGCTGCAGTTTTTGAATATTTAGTACAACTTTTGTTAAAAACAAGATGAGGATAAATTGAGAAGATAAGACATGATTTAGAAATATTTATTAACAAACACATTTTAATTTTTAATATGAAAGTGAGTAACTGAATAAAAACATATCTTTTACACCTATATATTCGGCCATCTCTCCTACATGGGGTGGGCGAGTTGATGCATATGTGTTGGGTGAGATGGCTTATAGAAAGTTACATTATTTTTTTTTTACTTGAGCCGTTTTCAACAAATATTTTCCACATGGATGGTTTACAGGTGGTTTTATACACTGTGCACGTTTCGTGTAACCATCGCACACATCATGTACACTGAATCCAATCTAATTTTGAAGTAGTTGACTCGTATAACTCAAGACATTCCGCACATTCATTTTCATTTATATTGCTCATTTCAATACTTGAAGAATGGACTGACATTTCTTTTTCAGACTCGGATGATGACAGTGGTTGCTTATTACGCTTTCGTTTTAATGTTTTCAGTTTTGGTTTATTTTGTATTTTCTTTGCTTTTGTTATTTTCTTTTTTTTCAATGTAGCTTGGACTTGTCAAATGTTTAGCGGTTTGCTTCCTACGTTTTTTAGAAATCAACAGTACAGGAATCGGTGATATATGTTGAAGTAGCTTCCCTGGAGTAGTGTCATACTCTATTGATGTAAAAGGGACAGTATTAGATGAATTGTGTGAAACAACGTTTAATCCAGACGAATGTAACGTAGCTTTGTTCTCTGTTGTGCCAGATTCGAAAGTTACAAAAGATGGTTCCGTTTGTTCAGTATTTTGTATACCAGTAACTTGAAGATCCGAAACGATAAAAGCGTGATCTGGTATTGCTTGTGGATTATGAGGAAATGCACCTGCAGCACGAAAACCATTTACAGCCGTTCCACTTGTAGTTGCACGAGACCATAAGCTGTTTAATAGGCTACCAAACTGTAGGCGAGTAAGTCTTCTATCTTGATGCACTTTAATCCACTGATCACAAACTTGGTAAAATAAGGTCTTCAAAGTTTTGAAGAAACTTCGGTCTAATGGCTGTAAATAGTGCGTTGTGTGACTTGGTAAGCACATCAAATAGATATTATTTTCGGAAGCAAATTCAAAACAGTCTAGGCTCATATGGGATCCGTGTGCGTCTAAAAGTTGAACAACATTACCTAGGGGCTTATGTGAGCAAAATGATTTTTCATCCAATCGAAAAATATATCATTATTTACGTAGGCTGATTTTCGATTCATCACTACTATCGAGCCAGGTGACATGCCATCCTCAAATTCCGACTTCTTGTTTACTCCTTTAAATATGCAGTAAGGTGGCAAAAAGCTTCCCTCTGAATTACAGCATGCTGTGACAATGATAGTTTCCTCCTTTTCATCCGAAGTAAGAGTATGTACTTCTTTACTTCCCTTTGCAGCTACGACCTTACCCGGAACGTTATTTAACTGGAGACCAGTTTCGTCCACATTGAAAATATGTCCGAGTTTATATCTCTGTAAACTCTTTCTAACAATTTAAAATATTCTTCAACTTCTTTTCTATTCATAACTTCTGCCCATGCAGTAGATATTCCTTCAGCTTTTCTTAAACTTAATTCTGGATTCCTTTCCATAAATGACCTATACCAGTGGTCACTCAATGAGATTTATGATGTTTTCTTCGTTGTCGAAATCACGTTACGGCTTTCATATGTCAGGTGGACATTCCCCGGGATACTGGATACCTTTGAACTGCCTTTTGCATTGTTCTTCTGTTAGGTTGTCTTCTATTACGGTAACGGACCGCATATAAACGACAAGTCCCATTTAAATTATACTGACATTCTCCGTACCATATCTGCTAGTTCTTGATCATAAAACATGCTGATGCACAAGATGCACATGAACTGCTTACATTTATAGGTAATATTCTTAATTAATTGTCTTTAAAACAGAAGCATTTAGACGATCAGCTCCTTAATAAAAATTGCTAATTTTCGTGCCCTGTTTCACCCTTTTCAAGGAGCGCACTTAATTCAGAAACATCCTGTATAGACAGGGGATGTGGTAAATATAAGATATTAAGTTCCACGCATTAGTAAATATAACAAAAACTATGAAGTGAATGAGGCAAAGACAAAGGTAAAAAGAACAATTGATCATAGCTCTCATGAATTAATTTGTGCCAGTAAACATTTGCACTTTTAATAAAATTTGGCCGGATATTGGTTGAAACTTTGTGGCTAGTAAGTACAATTGTAGTGGTTATTGATAAAAATAGTAATTGCATTTTAATTCTAGATTATATAAGAATAGAGAACTATTAAAAATACTAGACTAAAAAAATAAATAATCTTTATCTAATACAGATTTTCCTTTTGTTTGGTTCAGAATGTTTTTCTCCTCATGATGTTTAGATTGCTTAAAAAAATTCGGTTGCTTAAACAATGATGAAAATTTTAATGTTTAATCTAAACCACTTTTTATTTCTTTGTTATCTTGTAACTTCGTCCTTACTCATATTGCTTGATCGATTAAGAAAGGTACGTTCTATTCGTAGAGTTTTAGTTTTATTACTTAATTCTTCTAATTTTGTAACATCAAACTATGAATATGATAAAATCACCACTGGAAACGAATCTCGATTGAAGGAAACACATTCGAATTCGTAGCTCCTGCAGTAAGCGACTTGAACTAACAGCAATCCTGTGTGCTTGAACATAAAAGCTCTGAGCCATTCTTTTGTCTCGTTGCCTTGTTTTAAATAAGATTGGGCATGTCGTCTAAGAGTTTTATTCGTTCAGTTTCAATGCACTCCTTCAGATATTTGAGATATATTACTGTACCTATCTCTTATATTGTTATCGCCTTGCCTAAAGCATGATATTTATGGAAATACGTACTAGTTGCAATTAAAATTACAATTTTAAGAATTTTTTCCATTTAATTACTTTATTAATTTGGTCATTACATAAGTTTTCATTTATCATTCTTGTGATTATAGAACATATTTCAATTTGACCGCATAAACTTTATATTCTACGTATAGGTATATTGTTGTGTTTTTTTGTTAATTATTTCAAATAAGGCCCTTCTTTCTCTGATTTGTACATACATAAACATTTTATGTAAAATTACACATTAGATCATTGGTTATTTTTACGATAATAGGTAATGTAAAATTGCAGCATTCAAGTAAAGTTAAGCATGTAGTTTTACACTATTTGTGTAATTCACCCAAAATGCAAATTTACATTATCGATATTATGTATATTTGCGACACCTAAAGTGTAATTTTACTAAGAAACAGAAAAACTATATGGTATTTTTAAGAAGAACAAAAATCTAGGCATTATTATTTTGTAATATTTTTAAAAAGAATACTCTTTTACATACAAGTTACGATGTACTTAAGTGAAGGGAAAATAGTATTAAATAAACTTAAAAATATTTATTAATGTAGTAAATGACACATATTTATTTATTTATTGAAATGAAATATCCCACGGGCAGAACCCAATTACAGGATGTTACAATTTAAAATTAAGTCACAAATAAGAAGAACAACAAGTGGAGGAAAAAAAGTGAAATGTAAGGTCAACAGTACAACAGCTTAAAAATGAAGCAAACAACGAGATAAAATGTAGAACAAATAGTGCAAACAACAACAAAAAAATTAAAAAGCATGTAAGCAAAATATGCACCAATACAAATAATAAATATAAAATAAGCTTATAAAATACAATAAGTTTAAGATGTAAAAAGAGTAGAACACATAACAGATCATTGAAAACGCATTCTTTAGAGTAACATATAAATTTCTGAATTATACCTAAATATAAACAATACAGAATATTATTTAAATCAATTAGTTAAGCTTTGTTATGGTAGATAAATATTATATAAACCCATATTTGGTCTGCACTTCGTGCAAATGACAATGAAATATATCTAATTAAATATGTCAGAAATTTGGTTTTGCAGTATACATTTTGCAGGTGTCTATCCCTCACTAAAAACTCAATTTATGCACGTACTAGTACAGAACCTTCATAAATTACAAGCCACGTGACCAGTAATTTTGTTTGGAACAGTAATTTTATTTCCTTCACGTTGGCAACTAAATTTTAATAAAATTCTAAATTATTCTTACAATAAAATCAAGATTACTTTAAAATACAACATTCTATTTCACCGACTGATTTTTCACGAGATTCTATCCAAGCAATTGAGCGTAGACGTAACGGTTTGTCATTGTTCATTGCAAACGAATCATTGATATTGGTGACGCCAAGATTTAGGGAATTTTCATTACCAGTATCAGCCCTCGGCGGTCACGTGGCTTGTAAACATTTATGAAGATTTTATATTATATTGGTAAAGAAAGTAATGGCAAGGGCTGGCGGGGCATAAACATCTTATCGAAATATTTTAAAGATTTTTTCTAATGAAACGTTTATTTATTTAGCTTCATTCTTTCTTGCAAAAAGCAATTTCGAGTTCGAAATGCATATTTTATGAACAAATAAATAGAAATATTTCATGAACTTGATGAATTTATTAATTATTATGAATGAATATTTATAGTAATTGTACAGTTGTTACATTTAGTAACATTTATAAAATATGGATAATTATTCCCCTCGCGTTTACTAATTGTCACATTTTTCTCAAAATGATTGGAACGGTCCATTTCAGTCACCGGAGGCTGAATGTTATCTGACTGATACATTAAAACAGCATCATGTCTGCAATTGTGGCTGATTTCTACCCACCATGTCTCTTGATTGCTAATACATCAACTCCTGTATTAGCCAGTACCGTTGCCGAAGTTCTTTGGAATGAATGGCCTGTATATATTTCAGGATGTTCTAGTTTCAAAAACTGTGCAATATTATTAGGAATCATTAAAAGGGTATTCTTGCCGACTGGTTGGTTGTAACATCTACCTGCTTGATAGAGCATAAAAAAGCGTGAAATTTTAGTTCTAATTTCCAATCTAATCTTAATATATATTTCTTGAGAATTTCTAGATGAGAAACAGAACCCAGGCAAGGAGTAATTGTAAACGTACGTGACATATCCTTTTTAGAACCTGCAATTGTAACTACAATAATGTCACCGAAATGTTTGAAATTGACGGTGTCCAAAGTAAGTTTGCATGACTCATCAGAACAGCATACTCCTGTACTGCCTAAGACCGTCACTACCTTTACTAGCAAATATGTGTTATCGGGTGCCTGAATGAGAAAATCGTTGACTTATTCTCTTGTAAAATCTTTCACTTTTTAGGTGTATAGCCGTCACTCTTACGTTTCAAAAATGCTCTCAACTTGAGGTATTTTGATATATCCACGTTCTCTTCTACGAAAATAGTCGACTTAATCATTAAGTATTCACTCCACAAACTTGCCGGTGACTTTAAAGTTCTCCATGAAATATGCTAGCAGTGACATTTCAGAAACACCAGTATTTTTATTCTGGCACCATTCTTTGAAATTTATATATGCTCGTGTAGCGCACTTTCGACTTCTCGGACAATAAAAATTCGCAGGCACTTGCTGCACTTTCTATTTGAAAATCACTCTTTTAGAAGTAATAATTCAAAACCAGCAAAATTGCAGCTTTTATGTGGCTTTGTGTATAAAAGCAACTTGGAAACGACAAAACTCCAAACAACAAAGGCGACTTTGCAAGATTTCAAATAATGTCAAAAAGAATTGATTAAGAAATGTCAAAAAATAAAACCTAATCTTTATTTCATGAACCATAAAGAACTCCGGGAGCAGATAAAATGTTATACGCCATGCAGCAGATAAGTATAATTTACCACTCTCGGACTTTATTGCTAGCCCTCGCTCCGCTCGGGCGCAAAATCGTCCTAGACTGGTAAATAATATTTACCTCCTTTAAGGTATAAATATCTATTTATTCAGGTTATTATTACATATTTGATATAGATGAGAAATTTCACCAATACTTGTAAGGGTATAGCCTTTAAGCTTTAAAGTCATTGATTTTCGCGCAGTTAAGCTGGAAACATAAAAATTAAACATTTGCACAGTATGAGATCAATCAATCAAATATTAATGCATTTGATTAAGAAATTGTAGAACAATTTTCACGACTATGCATAAGTCTTAATATAAAATAATTAGTAATTCAGATTTCGTAAAATTATTTGAATGAGGTGACGGATATATGAAAAACCAATACGGAGTATAAAGAAACTTTTAAAATACAGAACATTTGAAAAATAAAAAAATGTATAAATATAAACCAACAAAAAACTAATAAAAACTTAACTACTACTACTACTTTTTGTAGTTGTTTGTGAGAAGAGTATATTAGATAAGAGTAGCACACTCAAGGCAACATCTCACAAAAGCATTATAAAGTAACTAGAGTGAATCGAATCAAATCAAATCCCGGTAGTTTGTTATTATGACATCTAAATCACGAAATGTTGGTCTGGACTAAAAGATTGTTTAAGGAGTAATTGCGGTAAATAGTAAAAATTTTATTTGAAAACGGCATCACATTACGTATAGAGTTAACGACATTTTAGTTCTTTAATCCTTTAACACCAAAAGTTAAGTCAATGACTAGTTGATACCTATGGAAATCCTCAGTTATATTATTAATAAAGTATAGTTTTATGTTACCTGCGTACAGTAAAGTATTTACAGTTTAGGACAGGAATAATGTCATTTGTGAAACCATTGATAGAAACGGGCTTAAATAGAAGTCTTGCAGAACCCCAGATGTGACTGAAAATGACAATATTGAACAAATTTCTTCCTATGTATTTATTAAATATGATAAGATAAAATGAAGTACGTTTATTGGAAATCCATAACGTAGCCATTGTGGTATTAGAATTGTGTGTCCAATACAGTGAATGATTTTGAAAAACTGATACAGCAGTAATACATCTGTCTGAAGACTTGCGTCTAGTGAATCTGACAGAAACTACACAAAAAACAAATAAATTCATAATATTTGATCTGTCTTTCATACATTGATGAGATGAAGTGTGACGTTTCCTATGATAAAATAAAATCAAAGAAAAATTTTGGAACAGTTGTTACTGGTAACAAATACAATCTTGGGATAAGTATGGAAAAATAGCAGCTTAAAACAAGATCAAAGAAATCATTTTTAAGAGCTTTGCAAACATATATGAACACAATCCTAATAAAGACAACTAGTATCTATAAATTTATCAGATACCGATATTATTTAAAAGTTTCGTAGAGTGTACATATTTCCATTAGTTCAAAGAAAGTCTAGACTACTTGAGAAATTATGTAAGGATGAATGGAGAAACTTATTACAATAAAATATATTTTTTACAGAACTGGTAACGATATTGGTTCCATTACAAATATTTTTTGCACATCACGTTGCTGACATTTACCATCCTCTGCAATATTTTTTTATAGAACTATCGATGTATAAGGTTTTGCAATATACTGCTTTGTGGCCTATTTGAATAAAGGTACCTGCTTTTTTAGAAAGTGTACGTTAAACCGAGCACAATAAAGAGCAAGCAATCTAAGAAACGATATGAGATTAATTGCTCAATAGGGTAAATCAGCAAAACCTTCAATGCCGCAGTCGGATATTCAAATAATCCTTCATTAGCATATTTGAGCAGCGAAGTGTAAAATCTACGATTTAATACTGTAAAATTAATTATATTACATCTGTCGTCGAATATAACCATTATGAGACATCTTAGTAACTGTACTCAGAATTCGGTGTGATGGCAGGATTGGGGATTGTTTTGAAACTGCGTTGTACCAAAATTAGGATCATTAATAGGACATATATAAAGTTATATCTACCGAATGTTAAATTTGGAATAAACTTATATTAGTGTGAAATCTTTTATTTTCAAAAATAAATTATTATATTATTATAATTACAGAAATGGATTGCTGATTGGATAAAATTTAAAGAAGCTATCAGACCATCCGGAAAGGTTATAACTTTATTATATTCATCTAATAGCCTACAGGATATAGTTAAAGCCTTTGCACGTTGTTTTTCAAAATATTTAATTAAACCACTAATTTTGTAAAATATGCAGCAATATTATTCCATCTATCCCTGACATTATTGAGGACAATCTTATAAAATCTGTAGAGAATTTAAAAAAATATGGAAAGGGATCCAGACTATATATCGGCCTTTATTGTAAGATACTGTTATTATATGTATTTTCCAAATCACTATACATAATTTTTAATCAAATCGTCATATTAAATACCTTTATTGACTTATGGAAGCAGTTTCGTTTGTGTTTTGTTTTTGAAAAGAGACCATATTGTTGAAAATTGCAGACCTATTGCTATTTTGTGTAAGTTTTCTAACCAGTTTGAAATTATTATTCGCGAACATATTTCTTTTCACAGAAAAAGATTAGTTTGGAGAAGCTTGGTTTTATTCTTGTAGAACAATTGTATCCAATCTAGGGCATGTTATCCAAGTTATTACTTTGGATCAAGGTGTGATCTACACAGATTTTCCCAAAACATTTATAAATTAGATCCTAGTATGTAGCTTAGTAATTATTATTATTATTGGGAAAGAAATTCTTTCAATTTTTTTTCGGTTCATTTTTTATTACAATTTGCGCAAGTTCAGGTTTTACAGTGGACCAGTTTCCAGTAACGTGCACAAGTGTTTTTTAAATTATTTTCGAACTGGCCTTTTTTATTTTTTTTACAAAATTGTATTTGTAAGACCTCTGTATATTCAAGAAATTTTGTGGATAAGTTCTGGATCACCCTGTATATAATTTGTTGAATATAATAACAAATATGTACAGGGTAATACAATACATTATTTTTCGCATCTCCGTTCTTCTATGATTCATGTTGGTAGGTCTCACTTATACATGACGCGCGCGCAGGTTTAAAGGAAAAAAGTGTTTCGTAACAGTCCGTTACTACTTATTGATAGCCAGCCAGTTCATTTATTTGTGCCGCACGTGCAGGTCCTATTTGTTTTGTGTATCATTGTGCCTTGTGTAGTGCATTTATCCAAAGAAAAGAATTTCCATGAATCCAAGATAAATCACACGTAAGGGAAATATTATATTAATTATCCATTTCAGAAGATGAGAAGGTATTTCATTAAAANGAACTCTATGGTAAAAAACAGTATTTTTCTAATATTTTCTTATTATAAAATGAACCGGAATTGTGCATTATTGCAACATTGTTCTTCGAAACGAAAATGTTGACCTAGGCATAACAAAATATGTGTGTACATATGTATGTACGTGTATATCTGTATATATGTATATAATATATGATATGTAGTATAGTCTATATGATATACAGAAAGTGGTATATGGTGTATGGTATACAGTATTTGATATATAATATGTAATATTATAATGTATGATATATAATAAGTAATATATGGTCAATAATAAAGGAAAACCGGAAAAAAAAGTTTGTTTTAAAAACTAATTTAGATCAAATATGAAAACAGTAAGCAGAAGAAGCCACTAATTCTTCTGATTATCATAATTTGATAAAATATAAGTACTTCTTATTTTACTTGAGAAACTTTTATCATAAAACTATAAAATAGCGCATAATTTAGAAACTTTTTTGGCTACACTTAATCGCGCTAATTGTTTACTCTAAACATCTACCATGAATCATAGAAAAACGGAGATGCGAAAAATAATTGTAAGATTTGATCGACTTACCTGTAAGGAATATCAATCTCAATTATTTGAGCATCGTAGTTCTTCTTTGATGGGGCCCACCCGCCACTCTTTTTTTTTACCCACAGCGCGATTGGTTCGGTCACGAAATGAACTGGCTGGCTATCAATAAGTAGTAACGGACTGTTACGAAACACTTTTTTCCTTTAAACCTGTGCGCGCGTCATGTATAAGTGAGACCTACCAACATGAATCATAGAAGAACTACGATGCTCAAATAATTGAGATTGATCTTCCTTACACTTCTAGTCAGTAATGAGCTCAGATTTTCTTATTAAATCGTTATATAACTATTAGAAAAAGTTCAAATGATATTTTTTAAATAGGCAAATTTTATTTTGGATGTCTTACCCAGCTCAAGATTTTCCGCACATGTGCAGCCTCAGAAGAATTGCGTACTACTATACTACAATGCTGATTGTTTGTTATTTCTCCCCGCATTTTTCAATGGTCTCCTTTACACCAAATAATTATATAAACATTAAGAACAAGCCGGACATACAGGGTTATCCAAAAGTCCCGGTACGGCAGAAAAACTTTCGAAGAAAGCATTTTGGAAAAAAAATTTTCAGACAAATGTGTAAGGATGTTTCTCTGGCTATCTACTGGTGACCTTGGATTTGACCTTGACTTTGACCTTCAAGGTCATTTGAAGATCAAGTTAAGTTTTTCAAATGGAAACCCCTATTTTTTATTGCGGATTTGGAAAGAGCAGGAAATTTTACGTCCAATGTTGGTCTTCACCATGACTTTGACAATAACCTTCAAGGTCAAATGTGGGTCGACTTCCAGAAGTCCCGGTACGGCAGAACTTTCGAAGAATGCATTTTGGGAAAAAATGTTTCAGACGAAAGTGTAAGGATTTCTCCCTGACTATCGGATGGTGACCTTGGATTTGACCTTGACTTTGACTTTCAAGGTCATTGTCCCACATTTGATCTTGAAGGTCATTGTCAAAGTCGTGGTAAAGGCAATGTTTGGATGCAAAATTTTCTGCTCTTTCCAAATCTGCAATAAAAAACAGGGGTTCCTATTTAAAAAACTTAACTTGACCTTCAAATGACCTTGAAGGTCAAAGTCAAGGTCAAATCCAAGGTCACCATCAAGTTGTCAGGGAAAAATCTGTACACTTTTGTTTGAAACATTTTTTCCCAAAATGCATTCTTCGAAAGTTTTTCTGCCGTACCTGGACTTTTGGATACCCCTGTATATTATTCTTTAACAGATAATAACTTTTTTTCTCTGTAGTTGATAACTTCTGTTTGTTTCTTCATTATCGTTTTATGTTATATGATCTCTTTTTATTAATTTATATATGTATTTTTATTTTATTTTTATTCCCAATTTTCAACGCAAACTTGCAACCAGAATTAAAGAAATGCAGATCAGGGATGGGCGTTTACGCGTCGACTTTAATTGTCGACATCTACGTGTAGACTTCGCGTAGACTATGTAAACAACGTAGACTATGTAGACAGTGTAGACAAAGCGGAGTTTGCGCTCTCATTTCAGTTTAATCTAATCTAATATTTGCGTTACATTTACGTATGATCTATTTTGTGCTGTACTCAATTCATCACTCAACTTTTTCTGTTTGGCTGTTTTTACGTAAACATAAAATGAGCGGACGTAAACATAGAACATAGACATAGAAATTGACTAAAAAAATATCAAGTTAATTTAGGGTTNTTTTACTGCCGTACCTGGACTTTTGGATACCCCTGTATATTATTCTTTAACAGATAATAACTTTTTTCTCTGTAGTTGATAACTTCTGTTTGTTTCTTCATTATCGTTTTATGTTATATGATCTCTTTTTATTAATTTATATATGTATTTTTATTTCCATTGTTTCTAAAATAATTTGTTATCTTTTGCCCCTTTTAAAGTATAGTTTCTAGAATAGGATGATACCTTTTTTTGCTCTATCCCAACTTTCAACGCAAACTTACTGCAACCAGAATTAAAGAAATGAAGATTTAATCTGACAAATTTGAACATTTTGATAGAAAATTTAATTATTATTTCAAGTACATATTTTATTGGTGAGTGAATTTCTTCCATACATTTTCGGTTAAATATTGGATGATGTTTTGTGGCTTTAGATAAACCTGTTTTTCAGTAACGAATTTGTCAATTAATAAACGAAATTTTGGCCTGACATTTTAACTACATAATTGTAACATTTAAACAATATTTCATATCAAATTATGATAAAAAAGTGACACCATGAAACAATACAATATGAAGCGGCAGCAAATAGCTGTTATTATAATTATTTAATTCAATGTTAATTATGCACATCTATCTGGTAAATTATGTCAAATGAAATAATGGGTACTTTATTTCATTTATTTGCATTAACAGATATATAGTGCATTTTAATGATAATGTTTTTTTCGCAATTAATGTCAGTTAAATAATTATGTGTATCCATAGAAATTAATTGATGGAACAAAATGAGTCAGGATTAAATACAAAATTTTATGAAAGGTTTGTTTATTTGTTGGGGTTTAAAAAACTACATTGTAAAAATAATCATTGAATATCTTAAACTCGATTATATTTACCCCTATAATGCAAAATGTAAAAAGTTTGTCAAGGATTGCTATAGGGTAATTCTAGGAGAGATGACGCACATTTTTTAAAATAATTATAAAACATATGTGAAATTGAAAATAAAGAGCAAAACTTCAGATTGCGTTAAAATAGCTTACTAAGTTATAATATATGACTTCAAATATGACAAAATGTCGGAGATTTTGGTAAAAACTAACTTTTTTTTTCTTATGACTGCGTCATCTCGCCCTAGTTATCGAGGAGAGATAACGCAGTATGTTAAATGATCGCACATTTTTATTTTTTTCATAAACTTGTATTAAAACTTCATATAATTTACTTTTGATTTATTTTGAAATTTATTAACAATAATAAATATAAATACTCATTATTGTAGTTAGATAAAAAAGCATATACTCTGAACGAAAACGTAATTGTTTTCATATTGTTCTTTATTTTTTCTTAAAAAAATCTAACTATGCATACGTCTGCCTTGCGAGATTTTCTATTGAAATCGTATGGTAATTCTAGTTTTTCTATTAACTCAAAAGCCATAAAACGCATAAAGGATCTCGTAGGTAAAAATCCATGTGTTTTCAATTTTTGCTTTACTAATTTATCCTATTGTGGGCTCCTAGTGTACTTGAAGGTCCAAACGGTTTAGTTTGAGGTCTTCACATTTCCTTCGGCGCCGCAAAGTGCATTCGGGGCTACCGAATTCGAGACCTGCCTCAGGAATACCCATCTAATCTCTATCGATAGCACTGATTGTTCTAGACAACTGTTTTAATGTCCCCTCTCCTCTTCTAACGTTTCCATTTCTTTTATATTTCGTCGGTATGCTATTAACGATAAATTAATAACATTTCTGACAAAATAAAATTTTAAACGATGTGTCTATTATTACTACAGTATAAGGTGAGTTGACGCAGCAACTTTTAACTAAATTCATTATAGAAAATGTGTGAAATTGAGGTTAGAACTACTTAACTACTCATTATCTACAACATAATCCTTGAAAACTTAATAAAAATATAACTTAACGTACCTATATATTTACTGACTCTAAACGATGTAAAAATATTTAGTGTAACCTCGATAAATTTAACAAAATACTGTCACTAACACTACTCAAATATAACTGTATTTGATACGTATACCTATATGTGACGACATAATAAGAATTAGCGGTGTTGCCAAATATACGCTATGAAGAATGATTGTGCCAGAACGAGCAGTGCGTCATCTCACCTGATGATGAATGACAACTTCGAACAATAAACTGGGTTTTTTCAGATATTCAAGAGTATGCAATACACAACTGTGATTTTATTTCAATTTTAATTAAAACAAGTATAGCTTAGCCATTTTTATGGAAGTTTACTGAGTTTTTTTATTGATTTCACTAAACTGAAGTCTAGACAAGGGTACGCAAATAAATGGAGCCTTTCACGAGATGTATTTTCTTGTTATATTAAATATAAGAAATCGTAATAATCTATAAAATTATTTGCCCTTAAACTTACTAAATGAAAACTGAAAATATAAGTAAATGACATTCTCTTTGTGCTTGAAGATTTTAATATAACAGCAAATAGATGCTTGGCTTCTTAGATAAATGATTTCATTTTACAAAAGATCAATTACGAAAATTAAAGCAGAAGCTTTTTTTTCACTATAGACTAGAATAATTCATAGTGGCATACTTACTACCTACTGAATATGATTTAATTTAATTTGTGAAATATATTGCCACTTCTGTCTTTCATTTTCGTATAATATTTCTTTTTTAATAAAGAGCAGTATGAATTGCCTACCTAGTACCCAAATTGATAAAAGCGTCAAAATGTGTTTGTATTCTTAGTTTTCATGCCGTATTGTTTAATTTAAAGAATTGTTAACATTCTAGTCAGTAGGTACATGAAGTTGAACTTTTTACAAACATGTAATTATTAGTCGTGTTTACAGAATACATTTTTTTTCAAATATTTTTTTAGATATAATAACTTAGCACACAAGGAAAATGAGATCAGAAAGAGATCAGATGGAAAACAGCTATAAGACGTAGTGAAAATTTCCAAAGAAAATGGATTAAGTATGAATGAAGCTTTTCAAAGCATGGATCTACATTACAAGATGAAGAGGAAGAAAAATTAAAAGAAGAAGAAAGATGTAAAGAAGAAGAAGAAGAAACTTCTGAGACATTGTTTGTTTGAGAATGAAAATAAAAACTGAAATTGAAAATTGTTTTGACACTGTGAACTATTTTATAATATAAATGTGACAGAAATTTTATATTGCACCAATTAGAAAATCATTATGGACAATGGTATTTGAGCTAGGCGAACATTTTAATTCATTTAGAATTGAAGGGATTGTATAAGATGATAATGATAAAAATAATAATAATATTTATTTGTCCTTTATGACATTTTACAATGTATAGGATAAGTCATAAAGATAATGTATAAACGACGATTTACACAGGAGTACAGAATGACAAACATACAACACAAACGAACACTTATAATTAAATAATCTCGGACGGGTCTATTACATAGTCTAAAAATATTCATGTAAACTATAGAAACATTGTGTCTAGAAAAGTTTCTTGATCTTACTTTTCAAGGGTTTGTTAAATAACCATTATTTTCCTTGGAGACTTTATAATAAAGTATAGGAATAGTCAATAAAGGAGTCATTACGTGGGTACTCATAACTTAATTTACTGTTAAGATAATGTGGTATATCATATATATATATATATATTCCTGTACAAGTTCGTTTAAAAATATTAATATTATTTTCATGCCTATGCAGATGGGCAGATGAAGGAATTAGATGCCTTTAAATATTGGACTTTTCTTGAACAACGAGGTACAATGTTTAAGAGGTCGGGTTGTATAGAATCGGCAGTTCTTGTAGGGTAGTTATGGTACTCACAGTTACGCATGAAACTTTTATAATTCCTTTTTGTATACAGTATACACTTGTAGATGTATATAGAATAAAATGTAAGTATATTAAATTGTTTAAAATAATCTTTGCATGTTTGCCTGAGATTAGGGTTAAATATTAGACGAATTATCCTCTTCTGAGAATAAAAATTATGGAAGCATCGCCCGCACTTCCCCATAAGATAACGTTGTAAGAAATATGATAAGAAACAATAGCATAATAAACACCAATTAGTTGATCAATGGTAAATATATTTTTCAGCTGAAGTATTGCATAGAAACTACTATTTAACTTCTTACATATGTGATTTATGTGAGTAGTCCACCAAGTAGACTCCTAGGAATTTGACGGTATTTGAAAACTGAATATTTATGTTCTTAACTAAGATATATATATATATAGTGCCTTAAATTTCTGTTCTGTTGAAAAAATGCATACAGTTTTGTTTGCATTAACCATTAAAGCGTTTCTTCTTGGACAGAAGGTTCATATTTTTTATTAGCTCTTCTGAAGACTTTGCATCTGTTGCTAAAGTTGTGTCATCTGCATATAGAATGAGATGTTTTGTACTCATATAATGTGGAAGATCATTTATGTATAATATGAAAATTAGAGAAGCAAGAATTACCCCCTGAGGTACTCCAAGCTCTGTTTACTGAGGACCAGATCTCTGGTCACCCACTTTAACTATAATTTTCCTAAATTGTAAGTAAGAAGTCAGCCATTTCAAAAAGTTACCACAAAATCCCAAATTATTTAATTTATTTACCGTTATACTTAAATTTACAGAATCAAATGCCTTAGATAGGTCGAAAAAGAGTGCACCTACATACTTTCTTGCATCTAGTGAGCTATGAATAAAATTAAGGAGAGCGGCAGATCCACTTTCTGTCGATCATCCCTGTAAAAGACCATGTTGATGTTCTGTTATTACATTATACTTCACTAGGAATGAGAAAATTTTTTTATAAATATATTTTTCAGTATTTTTGCATATTACAGTTTGAACAGTTATAGGTCCATAATTATCAAGACATAATCGACTATTGTTTTTTGTGAATTGGGGTGACAAGCCCAGTCTTTAGGTCCGCTGAAAAGGAACCACTGTGTACCGAAAAGTTTATTATATTCAACAGAATGTGAGCAATATGTGGTGCTATACTCTTAATCAACCTTGTTGAAAGGCAGTCTATACCCATCGAATTATCATTTCTCAAAGTATTGATATCATCCTCATCTAACACTGCACTGAAATAGAAAGTATTATAAACGTACATTGTAATATTATTAAAGTTAACATCTTTAAAATGCCTATCTAGCTCATTTTTTGCATCTTTTGCAAATAATTCTGCAAACATGTTTGCAATTTCATATTTATTATTCACTATTACTCCATCTAATTCAATAGCATGTTGTTTCTTTTTCCCTACTTTCTCTTGGACAGTACGCCATATAAATTTTTGTTTGTCTTCAGTGACATACAAATTGGCCTGATTGTCATATTTCGGTCTCAAAATTATTGTCTGGAAGAATTTTTGCAATTTTAATGAAATACATACTGTATTTAATGTACTTAGGATATATTCAGCTTGTTACTTGAACGAAAAAGAAATATGTATTCGATGAAAATATAATTCCTTATATAATTTCCTTATTATATATATTCTCGTACTTTTGCATTTGTCATCATTTCTCCAGATATTAATTGCTGTCAATTTATAAGGAATATCCTGTTTTCAATAACTTCGCCAAAAATTGAAGCCTTAATCTTCTTATAGGAGTAATATCGGATGGTATTAACGTCAAGCAGCAGATTGGGAGTTGCTATAAATCAGATAGAAATCGACATGGAATTAAGCGCGATAACAATATTTGCGCTTATTTTGATATCTAGTATAGGGGCTCACTGAACGTTAAAGACAAGATAGTGCATGCCTCGCCGACTGTAAGAAATATATTATTTTTTGATTTATCGTAGATATAAATGGGATTTTCATATAGGATATGGGATTTTCATATGGGATGTTTATAGGTACCCTACTACAAAGATATGTCATATTCAGGATAAGCTTTATGCACCATAGAATATGGATTATTTGTTCTATTATTACATGAATATTGCGTGCAGTCGAGCTCCAAAAACATAGTGGTGATGAATTTTGTTAGCATAACATTGTGTAACTTGGAAAATAATTGAATTATTTTATAACGAAATAATTTAATAAAGTACCTATATTTACTGTCCCGATAATTTAAAAGGTAGTTTTTTAATGAAAGAAAAAAATAAATAAATTGGAACTAATTTTTTCCACAATTCAACAACTTGCATAAAATTTGTTTGACAGTATGCTTTGAAACGTCTTGTTAAATTTCAAACTAAATATTTTCTTCAGAATAATAAAGAAATTTTCATTTGGAACTGTTTGCAAAGTAGGACTAAAGTTGAAAAAATCATAAAAATAATGAAATGAACGTCTGCGGCATTGTAAAGGTACTTTAATAAAGTCCTATCAAAATTATCTAAAGTATACTGACCGTTAATTTTTCTTATTTAATTTAATTTGCAAATATTTATTCCAAGTTATAAAATAAGCAGGTTAGCTTTAGAACATCTTCTAGTTTTCCAAAATTTCATTAAATGTATTTATGCAGTCTTGCAATAACTCAACATTGTTATGAAATTTTCTTTACAGTAAATGAATTTAAATAATAACACAGACCAACAAAATTTAACTTTTTTTAGAAGCAGAAACTTAAATAATTATTTCCGAAGGATTTAGGTACGCTGAATCCGAATATGGCAGTAGAATTGCTCTTTCACTTCAGGTTTTTGAGATATCCTAACCTAAAAGTGCAAAAAACACTGTTTTTCGTCATATTTGAGGTTATGTAGTACGTAATGCCATCTATTCTTTTTCAAAAAAACTAATACATTGAATCTAAAAATACAAGGCTCCCTCCTTCGAATGCGGTTGAGTTTGCTCAAATATCTTTTTCGTTGAGATATGACATGTAGAAATTTTTAAGTTTCTCTGTTTCTTAATATGCGAAAATCTACTAAGGATCCCTTAGACATCAAGCAGTCGATTGCAATTCAGAAACTTCATACCCATATGGTTTGTGGGTTTGGAGTTGGTGGGCTTGGGGTTTGTAAGCTTGGAGTTTGTAGGTTCGGCTTTTGTGGGTTTGGGGTTTGTGGGTTTAGGGATTGTGGGTTTGGGGTTTGTGGGTTTGTGGATTTGGAGTTTGTGAGTTTGCGTTCGTATGTATTGAAGGTTTCTGAGTAGAAAGTTTCTGAACTGCAATTAACTGTTTGACGTCTAAGGGATCCTTAGTAGATTTTCGCATATTAAGAAACTGATAAACGATATTTGAGCAATCTCAATGGCATTCGAAAGAGGGAGCCTTGCACTTTTAAATTATATGTATTTTTTTTAAAGAATAGATGGCATTACTACATAACCTCAAATATGACGAAAAACAGTGTTTTTGCACTTTTAGGTTAGGATATCTCAAAAACCTGACGTGATAGAGCAATTCTGCGGCCAGATTCGGATTCAGTGCACCAAAATCCTTTGGGAATGCATATTAGTGTGTCTGTTTCTTGACTCTTGTTGATCTGTGTAATTATCCAAAGGGCACCTCCCTCTTCATGCCAATCTCAACGGACGCTTGGAGGTGTGGACGTCGCGTTGGCCGATTGTCCTCCATCGGAAGCGAGGTAAGCTCCTGGAAATGTGGCAACGATCTAATTTATTTTGCTTTTTTCCGCTCTTATATACACCCTCATGATTTTTGTAGACGCTTTGCCTTTGCCTAAAAGCTTCTAGGAGCTTATGTAGGCCTTCCATGCATACCTATGAATTTAGAAAGCTTATGTAGGTCTATTTAGGAGCTTATGTAGGTCTCCCTTGAGTAGTATGAATTTGGAAAGCTAACAGATTATTTTATCTCTTAGTGTCTTCACCGTAGGATTGGACAATGCCTAGGTGAATAGGTTGCTTGTACTGAGGCTTAGGCTACAAGCAATGTGGTCGAAAAAATTTGTGAACATTTTTAACAATGTTCTGAATTATTAATTTAAATTTTTTGCATTTCTGCGTACCTATTTGTATTTTCTTCACTAGAATTACATATAAATAGTTAGACTTAGGATTATCATTGAATATTTGGTAATAAAAGCATATCATTATTTATATTTACGTCTATATGAGTTAACTAGAGGTTGATTTATTTAAAGAATATTATATCGATTTTGTAAATTATCATAATAGAGTTATAATTTCTTTACTTTTGTTCCAAATCGGCCGCACAATTATCATACTCTGAAACAATACGCGCTTTTCACAAAACAACCTATAGCATAAAAGGGAATAAAAATGTATTGTTATTTTATAGGTTAAAATAGATTTTTTGCTGCTGTGGTCTACAATTTTAACAATTTAATTTAACAGAATAAAATCCCTAAAAGTGGAATGGGCCAAATTGGATCTGGCCTGTTCTTTTTGCTGAAATAAAAAGAGTAACAGAGTTTTTGTGGGAATTTTTAGGGTATCAGCAAATACAATGCTACAGTTAGATTTCATAAAATAGTCATTAATATGATATATGAACTATTCAAATGGTTGAAAGAAAGTATCTATTGAAAGTCAACTATAAATTCTTTCAGTTTAGCAATTTTAATATGTAATTGCAAGATGGAAAAGTTCCAAATAACTTCAGTTGGAAGTAGAAGGATCAGTGAACTTATAACAGGCCACTGATAAAAAATGTTATTCCTTTTATCTCAAAGCTTGAGATTTAAAAGCGAATTTACTCGGGAAGATGGCAACAATACCGAGAGACAGCTAGATTCCATGTTATACAATTTTTTCCTGGAATTACTTTTTATATATCTTCTGATCCTTCTGAATATAATATTGAAGGGTGAATAATTTGAAACGTTTGATTCAAAAATGCAATAAAATAAAACTCTCGGAGATTTCTTGCCAAAACGATAAGTTGTATGTATCATTCTGGGAGGAAACTACTGAAAAACAGTCTCGAAGTAATTTCAAAAGAAAATCTTATATATATTTTAGAAAAGGGCAGAAAATCTATTTTTAATTATTTCATTTATTTTTCTGTGTATAAAGCTGGGTAAAACTTTTAGTTTCGATAACATGAGAAAAAGTTGAAAATCCATTCCATTGATTGCAATGGGTTAACAGAATTTTTAATTTAATATTTTTTTATATATTCCATTTAAACAGTAATATATTTAAAACAAGCTGAAAACATTAATGACGTGCTATTCCTTNCTAATGCAGGAAGTGAATTCTCAAAAAGTTGAAGACCATATAGAACATGAATCATTATGAATAAATGTTATCCACTTCTCTTTGATTAAAAATTATCCATTCTAAGTCTTAGTTACAGATTGCACGTGTAATTTTTTTGTGTAATGATTAATTAGTAAAAAGAAACAAATGAAGATCATTCGGACCTTAACGGTTTTGGAATATCCCGGATGATGATCAATGTGACTTATTCCATAAAAATTTCCAGACTTTTCTCGTCCAGCTTACAGATAACAGCCCGAATTTGTATATACTAATTCACTGAAGATCAATGAACAAATGAAAATCAGTCTGCCCTTAGTGGCCCTTAGTGGTTCTGCATCACCTTGTAATCCAAGTACGAGAGAGCGTCGATTACTGCGCGAAAATCCCCCTGTCCCAGTCCGATTGCCTAATTTGCTCTTAATGATCGAATAAAAATCAATAAACAAATGAACATCGGTGGGAGTCTCCCAAAGTTAAGGTATAACTAATCAGAAGAAAAATGGGCTCTACCGCATCAAAATTGGCCTTTTCCAACCCACGTAATACCCGAAATACGCTAATTTGTTAATAATAATTGATTATTAATAAATAAACAAATTAGCGCCGCATGAGACGTTGTAGACTTTGACCTACATGCAATTACGAAGAGAACGCACTTTGTCTCATCAAAATCGAACCTTCTTTATCCAATTCCGAGGTGAAATGCTAATTTTCCTGGACTAAAAGTGGAATGGGCCAAATTGGATCTGGCCTGTTCTTTTTGCTGAAATAAAAAGAGTAACAGAGTTTTTGTGGGAATTTTTAGGGTATCAGCAAATACAATGCTACAGTTAGATTTCATAAAATAGTCATTAATATGATATATGAACTATTCAAATGGTTGAAAGAAAGTATCTATTGAAAATCAACTATAAATTCTTTCAGTTTAGCAATTTTAATATGTAATTGCAAGATGGAAAAGTTCCAAATAACTTCAGTTGGAAGTAGAAGGATCAGTGAACTTATAACAGGCCACTGATAAAAAATGTTATTCCTTTTATCTCAAACCTTGAGATTTAAAAGCGAATTTACTCGGGAAGATGGCAACAATACCGAGAGACAGCTAGATTCCATGTTATACAATTTTTTCCTGGAATTACTTTTTATATATCTTCTGATCCTTCTGAATATAATATTGAAGGGTGAATAATTTGAAACGTTTGATTCAAAAATGCAATAAAATAAAACTCTCGGAGATTTCTTGCCAAAACGATAAGTTGTATGTATCTTCTAGGAGGAAACTACTGAAAAACAGTCTCGAAGTAATTTCAAAAGAAAATCTTATATATATTTTAGAAAAGGGCAGAAAATCTATTTTTAATTATTTCATTTATTTTTCTGTGTATAAAGCTGGGTAAAACTCTTAGTTTCGATAACATGAGAAAAAGTTGAAAATCCATTCCATTGATTGCAATGGGTTAACAGAATTTTTAATTTAATATTTTTTTATATATTCCATTTAAACAGTAATATACTTAAAACAAGCTGAAAACATTAATGACGTGCTATTCCTTGAACTAAAGTCCAACAAAAAAAAAGAAAGTCCTCTTTTACTTTAAAGTTCAACGAAGCAATTGCAGTTAAAGTATAAAAATTAACAACTACGCTTTGTTCCGTAACAATTAGAGAAATATACTGTTCAGCTTGTATGCAGCGCTATTAAAATGGAGTCTGCGGCGAAATGGCTTGTATAACTTTTAGTAAAGGAATATATTAAGCTTTTACATTTGTGGTTTAAGAAAATGACAAAAATTTCTACTAGAATAGAAATATAATTTCTACAATTATACATTTGTGGCAAATATTATTTGTTAAATGTATCCGACAGTTAAATACTAACGAAATGAACTAAATACTAAATAAATAATACTAAAAATTCATTATTTATTGAACATTGTTTTGTCTATTTTGGGTTCATGAAATTTCAGCCTATTAATTTTTGTTATTCTTAAACGAGATTTGAATAAATTTTAGCTTTTCGAACACAAAATTCAAACCGTCAAAGCCACTAATGTTTTATCAGTTGCTTAATAAATGTACTTATTTTATTTTACAAACTTTGAAAATTCTGTCAGATCATAATAGCAAATAATAATTTAACCTGAAAAAATACTACTACATTTAATCAGTGATGAATACTTGGTCACTGCTTTTCCGATGTTTTAGTACTTAGAACAAACTTTTTTGCCCACAAAGAAAATCTTTTCGAAAAACGGCATATCCACTGCTTCAAATGTAATTTTTGACTTAATGTTGCATTTGCCATAAGTCTTCCGATTGTAATTCTTTATGTGTGGTAGCCTTCATAAGTGCACCATTCGAGTGTATCAAGTACAACTTAAAAAAAAGTCTCAATTGTCTCAAACGACAACGTTTGACTGTATATTCACGGCGATAAATAAATGCGATTTACGAAAAAAAATTAAAATAAAAAATTTTTGGTTTTTGAGTTACAAGCCTTCAAAGTTGTTCAAAGCCGTCAAANCATTTGTGGCAAATATTATTTGTTAAATGTATCCGACAGTTAAATACTAACGAAATGAACTAAATACTAAATAAATAATACTAAAAATTCATTATTTATTGAACATTGTTTTGTCTATTTTGGGTTCATGAAATTTCAGCCTATTAATTTTTGTGTTACCTACTCTTAAACGAGATTTGAATAAATTTTAGCATTTTCGAACACAAAATTCAAACCGTCAAAACCACTATCAGCGCTTTCGCACTGCGGCGCGCGGCAGCTTCGATATCAAAGGTACACCTGGCTACCGCACCAGGGACGGTTTTACATTTATTTAAACCTTCAAATTTTTTTTTTAACTTAAAACGTAATGTTTCATCAGTTGCTTAATAAAAGTTACTTATTTGATTTTACAAACTTTGACAACTCTGTCAGATCATAATAGCAAATAATAATTTAACCTTAAAAAATACTACTACATTTAATCAGTGATGAATACTTGGCCACTGCTTTCCAATTCTTTAGTACTTAGAACAATTTTGTTTCATATGATTTGCTGAATATATGGTTTAAGAGACGTTAGGAGAAACTTTTTGCCCACAAAGAAAATCTTTTCGAAAAACGGCATATCCACTGGGTTGCATTTGCCATAAGTCTTAATTGTAATTAAGACTTAGACTGTAGATTGTAATCCTTTATGCATGGTAGCCTAGCATGGAGTAAGTGCACAATTCGTGTGTATCACGTACAACTTAAAAAAGTCTCAATTATTTACCACCACTACATACAGGGTGTCCGCAAATTTCGTAGACAACGTTTGACTGCATATTCACGACGATAAATAAATGCGATTTACAAAAAAACAGTTAAATAAAAAAATTTTGGTTTTTCAGTTACAAGCCTTCAAAGTTGTCAAAAATAAAATTAATTTAATTAATAACTTCATAACTCTTTTACCGATCGCGTTAAAATTTGAGACATTTATTTGGACTTATTATGGCGTATTATTTCTTAAAACTTTAGTCAAATCGATATACTGGGTGATAGTTTTCTCCGGTTATCTCTCTCTTTTAGCAGTCAATCTTGTACAGTGGTCGTATTTTTTAAAGACGGGCAGCAACATTGAAAAAGTCGTTTTATTTAAAAAAAATATTGTCTCTCCACACATGCAAATTATGAATATTTACAACTCCGTTCCTTGTAAAACAAGATTCGTCGGTACAAAACATATTAAGCAAATTATTATCTTCTGCGAAGCCATTCACCAACTAGCGGCAAAATTGTCAACGTACGTTGGGATCTAAATTTTCAAATTCTTGAGCAGGAGTTAAATGAAATGGTCGAAGAAGTTTTGTGAACATTAGTTTTACATATATTATTTAGTTGTCTTAATACACTGCGGATACTTCATAATCTGCATGTGTGGGGTGATGAGAATCCTAAAGAAACACGACAATAATGACATTACCTGATAGCCACAGCAATCAACATCTTGTTTTCATCATTTACTAAACTCAAAATTTTAAATCCGTGACAATGCTACGCAAACCGAAACATACAGACCTGCAAATAATGCCATTTTTCTCAAGAATGGCTTTCTGTAGGCGAATTCCTAGAGGCAATATTTTTTTTTAAATAAAACGACCTTTTCAATGTAGCTGCCTGTTTTTAAAAAATACGACCACTGTAAACGTTTTGACCTTTATAAGGGAGAGTTAACCGGAAAAAATTATCACCATCATTATCATTAAGAAAGAATAAGCCATAATAGTCCAAATAAATATGCAACATTTTAACGTAATCGGTAAAAGGGTTATGAAGTTATTAATTTAATTAGTTTTATTTTTGACAACTTTGAAGGCCTGTAACTCAAAAACCAAAAAGTTTTTATTTATATACGAGCAAAATTGCAACGCTAGGTCGCTTAGTTATCGAAATAAAAAAAAAACTGGCGTAGAACCAGGTCAGACATGGTAGGTTTTATTAAGCATGTGATTGGCCATATGAAATCGTATTTTACGACATTTTTTGTTGATCGGAATCTTTTTAATTTCGAAAAAATTAAAAATAAATATTTTTATGAGAATATGTTCTTTAAGGTCTCCACCGTTATATCTCAAAAAATAATTGTACTATCAGAGTAATTTTTTTAAAATTAAAACAGACACAATATCGCTTTTAACAGTACTAATGGATTTTATAAAACTCGCTTTTTCATTTCGCTAAAAATCAGGTAAACTTGATATTTAAATTTTGTGTAATACAATTTTCACCAATCGATAAACTTTTTTATTTATGATTTTTTAAATATACATGCAGCGAAGAAAATGAAGCCCAAACATTACATAAATTTTTGAAATAATTAGTTTTTCATAAAGCTTATAGTTTGGCAACAAGCGATTATTTCATAGCGCGCTAAACTGATGCATGGGGCGTCCAACGTAATGTGTAATCTACATAGTGTACGGCTTGCGGGATTTGGAGTAGGTACGTGCCTAATAAGCAGTGTGTAGTAATCATCAGAATATATTAAGTTTTTAAGACAATGGAGATGAAATTATCGACTGGTGAAAATTGTATTACACAAAATTTAAATATCAAGTTTTCCTGATTTTTAGCGAAATGAAAAAGCGAGTTTTATAAAATCCATTAGTACTGTTAAAAGCGCTATTGTGTCTGCTTTAATTAAAAAAAAACTCTGATAGTACAATTATTTTTTGAGATATAACGGTGGAGATTTTAAAAAACATATTCTCATAAAAATAGATTTTTTTTATTTTTTCGAAATTAAAAAGATCCCGACCAACAAAAAATGTCGTAAAATACCATTTCATATGCCCAATCACATGCTTAATAAAACCTACCATGTCTGACCTGGTTCTACGCCA
>NW_019416353.1:0-100471 GCF_000390285.2 Anoplophora glabripennis | reverse complement strand
CTACAAAAATTCCTTTATTCTCATAAACTATTTATTTTAAATGTAATTTATTATAAATCCAATTTGTTTCCTAAATTCCACATATGTACTACATTTTACCTCTGTACGCGCCACTGTTGTTTACTTGTTTTTTGGAAGCGCTCTCTAATTGACGGCAAAGCTCGCCAGGTTAGTATTTGACGTATAACCGACCAGTTCGTACACTCGATGCACCTGGGCGACTACAGCTACTACCAGAACACAGTGCGTATGCAGCGGTATTTCAGATTTTACATTGAATTTCATTTTAAATTTGAAATGATTTATCTTACGCCTCCTAAAAATGATGACACGATTTTCCATTGATAAAAGACCGACAACTTTTTGCTCTACTTTGCATCGAATACGATCCTACTATACAATGTCTGACCTGGTTCTACGTAAAAAAAAAATGACACAATAGACTCTTCAAATCGCTGCACTATTAACTTTTTTTGTAGATCGTATTTATTTATCATCTTGAATATGTAGTTAAACGTTGTCGGTGAAATTTGCGAACACCCTGTATATTTAAAATTACATTATATTACATTACAACCTTAGTAAACATTTTAATGATTTTTATCACGCGCCCTCGCTATGGGACCTATAGCGTAGGGGGTTATGTACACGGAAAGGGCCAGATAGTACAACGCTGGAGCGTTGCGCTATGAAAATAACATCACGCTGTTATACTATCTGGCACTTTCCGTGCACATAACCCCCTACGCTATAGGTCCCATAACGACTCGCACTTGTGATAGAAAATAGTATGTGCAACTCGTTCGGAAAAGTTGCCATAGCGCCACTTGAGCGCTTTTCGCACTCGCTTCGTTCGTGCGTCAACTGCGCCCGCGTGGCGCTATTGGCAACTTTTCCTCACTCGTTACACAATGTACTAATGTTAATCGACTATGTTAATTGATTTAGTTTAGAGGTAACATATTTGTAGTGAGACTGCTACGCCATCATGCTGTCTGTAATGTGTTTAGTAAAACTACAGACTAAATAAGAATGTGATATTGCGCCTTCTGTCTACTCAGATTAAGACACATTTTCACACTGAGATGCAAAAAAGATTCGATCTCATAAAAATGTTTTATGAACTAAACTAGTGAGTGGCCCTTAGTTATTATATCCACTGCACATACCACAATTTTCTCTAGTGATCACCATAGTATAGTCCTTATAATTTTAAACTTACTTAGACAGCAAATGACCTAGCAGTGAGGCGATGGATTGGGTGGGAAGGACTAACAATTCGCAACTTGCAAAAAAATATTTTGAATAAGGCCTTTGGATATATTCACTTATTGTTAGTTTAGGTACATCATTCTGATCCTTCTTTCCTTCTGAAGTGTGTTAAGAACATTTTTTCAGATATTTTCATAGTCAGTGTTACATTTGAGTGCAACTGATCAGTTGCACCTTATATTTGTATTGTCGTAAATGTTCAACAGTAAGTGAAAACATACTTTTCAAAAGATAAAACTACAACTAGTGACGAGTTGAAATCAAATTTGAGTATATCAACATAAAAGTCTTGTATATCTTTTAATCCAAATAACAATTGACACCAATACAAACTTTACTTTTTAATTAACTCTTCTTGTATGCAATTTTTCTTTAGCATTGTAATTTTTGCAAATATTTCTCTTCACAAAATAAATTAATGTTGTGATAACTCTTTCCTTTATACTTCTAACATACATTGAACATTTATAAATATCCGTATCGTGTATTTATATCAATAATGCTAATACTATTGTCACTGTTTGAATGGACAAGTGACCAAATATATTTTTAACTTCAGGCCATGATAACAAATCTGTTGCTGAAATTTAACTGAAAACAATTTACATAAAGCCTGAGATCCTCAAGGCAATTTTTTTCAGTTGTGTGATATTAACATTGGTTAGTGTTATTAGAGAATCTTTTTCACTGCAAAGCGAATGTAATAATAAATTTTAATTAAACGACTGGAAGTCCGCCAAGTAGAAAGAATACTTTTAATTAAAGCAAATTTAAATTTTAAATATGAATTACGGACTCGTTTCATTTCCCATAAAACAATTTTTAAGTTTAATTAAAGTAAAATTGGTAAATTAACACATTCTTAATTCCTTTATTGTTTATATTAAAACAAGCGCAGGTAATTTTCTCCGCCAAATCTTTCAATGGTTTTGCATCACCAATTAAAAAATAAATTTATTACTGATGAAATAGTGTAAAACTAACAAAAGAAAAAAAATCTATCATTTTAGACCACAGTGCTTTAACTATTGTTGTAAAACCACTGTATTTATGGAACGTAGATTAAAAAAATATCATCTTACAGTGCTACTTTTTTTCCAAGTTGTTGATAGTAGGTACATCAAAATTTAACATATAGCTACTTATTATTAAAAAGAAAAAAAAAAAGAAAATATGCATATTTTTGCAAATGCTGAACTGGCCTGCAGTAATGCGTCGCAACAAATGTTACTAATTAAGGGGCACTGTCAATAAACGGGGTGGATGAAAATTATTTAAATCAACTAAAAATAAGGCGCCGCCAGTTTTCTACAACGTGGCATAAAACTCAGGATATATTCCAAATATTTCGAATTTTCACCACAAAGAACGGCGGTGACAACATTTTCAAAATGCAAATTTGAATAATGCAACTATCTCGGTTTGGAAAATACAATACATATGTATGCTTTCAGCCACGAAAATTGAATAATTCCAATTGAATTTTCAGTGTCAAGAACGGCGGTGACAACATTTTTAACAATAGGACAATGTTTCGTATTGTATTAGCTACGTCCTGTCCAAGTTTGGTGAGTGCATCTCTCCCGGTTTCGAATATTCAATACCTATGTATGTATGTTTCCAGCCACGAAAATTGAATAATTCCAAATATTTCGAATTTTCACCACCAAGAACGGCGGTGACAACATTTTTAACAGTAAGGCTATGTTTCGCATAGTATTAGTTATGTCCTGTCCGAATTTGGTTGGTGCAGCTCTCTCGGTTTCGAAAATTCAATACCTATGTATGTTTTCAGCCACGAAAATTGAATAATTTCAAATATTTCGAGTTTTCACCACCAAGAACGGCGTTAACAACATGTTTAATAGTAAGGCAACATCATTATCGCAAAAATCAGAGGGTATGGACTTATAATTTGTTAAGATTATTCGAGTTAAAATGATCCAATAAACAACTCGCTGAAGGTAACACATAGACTTAGAAAGCATCTTGTAAAGTAATTTCTATTATGTGCTTATATATCTTCGGAACATTTTGGGCAAAACCGTTATTGAAATTATTCCTAATCTAATATTAACTTTAAAAAATAAATATTCCAAAACTTCTCAAAAAAAAAAAATTCTTAATGTTGTAGTACTCAGCTTTTAATGTGATATATTATAAAGGGTAAGCTGACATTTAAAACTTTGGAGTTGGAGTGGTTGGAAATTATATATTAAATTACAGTATACATCTTGATGGCATCCTTACTTCTACATTACACCAAACAAGTTACCCTCTGTTCCATTCATTTCATAATTGTTTAATTTTCCGAACATCTATGATACGGCGGAACAAAATTTAGATAGCAAAATATGGAAAATATTTTATGAAAACCTAATTATAGAAAAAATTAACTAAGCTTCTATTTTTTAAAACGCAACTCCGACAAACATTTTAATTCTCAAATGCTATGTGACATCGGGTAACTAACAAAATGCTGCTTATAATGAACATTGAAAATTGTTCTTTCTGTATTTCAACGTATGTACAGTACATTTACAGTTCATGCTATAACTTTTAGAAATTGTTTCTTGGATCATTGTAGACAAAATAGTCAATCTGGGCCAAGGCTCTAAAAGCTACTGCTATCCAATACAAAATATGTTGATGTTTTAAAAGGAGATCAATTGATTCAAATATCCATGACCATATTTGACCAACCCCACAAAAAAAAATTATGTACCAAAGACATAAGTGGATACATATATTTTGTTGAGTTGAGACAGTTTGCTACTACGATCAAATTTATACTTTTAGCTCTAAAATCTTACTCATTTTGTGCATCTTCCCATTTCCCATATTTCATCACCTTTGAAGCAGCCTAGGAATAAGATGTTGACCTCCAGAATCGATGAGACGTAAATCAATCACGACCTTCGATTCGTCCATGACCCCCATTTTGTCAAGGTCATTTGAAGGTCGACTATAATAATTGTAGAAAAAAATAATGCTATGAACGTGTGAGGGAAGAATGATAAAAATATCTTGTTACTCAACGAAGGTATAACTTCGCTTGAGAACTGAAAAAAGAGATGTCTGAGTACGTTACACAGTAAAACTGACTGACGGTGAAAAATTGAGAAAAAATAAAAATATCACACTATTTGTGAGCCATTGAATTATGTAGTCATTACGTTAGTATTGTGGATTTAAATCTTCACCTGATCTTAAAATGAACTTTTTATTTAATCCCTTACTTTGCAGCGTACTTAGATACAAATTTACCGTTTTCCCCAGATCTGATCAAAGTAATACACGGCCTGACATAAAAGAAAACAAAGTGAACCTTCAAATTCAATCCCGAACATCTTTCGCAACGTTTGTAAAGGTGAAGGTCGATTTTTATAGTCAACTTTCAAATGACCTTGGCAAAGTGGAGGTCAAGGACGAATCGAAGGTCGTGATTGAGTACCTTGATCTAAATCCCATCGATTCTGGTGGTCAACGTCTTATTCCGAGACTGCTTCAAGGGTGACGAATTATTTAAACCCGTTGTTACCTGAACTTTGACCTCAAGGTCAAAGTTGTGATCACGCCCGGATGTAAAATTTTCTGCTGAATCCATTGCCAAGGTTAAAAATAGGGGATACCATTTAAAACACCGAAGTTGACCTTCAATTGACCTTCAAGGTGAGGTCAAGGTCAAATCCTAGATAAGCATCTGGTTTCCCCCAGTGAACTGAACAACTTTTACTTTAGGATATTTTTCGATTGGTGGCTTCTCTGACGAGATATTTACGTGTATCTATTAAAATGCGACACCCGGTATATAGTGAATAACTTTAAAATAACATCAACATTTGATCTAAGCGGGAACACCGTAATCGGTATAGGCTACTAGGGGTTTTTGGGGTCGCTGATTACGATGAGAGGGTCAGTTAACCTCTATCACGTCAGGTTCAAGGTCAAGGTCATTTGAAGGCCAAATGCAGAAAAAGCCATGGAAAAGTCCGAAAAAATCATGGATATGTTTTTGAGGTCGGAGAATCCAAATCTGAGGTCAGCTAAGCTCCACAAGGTCAAGGTCAAGGTATTGAAAGGTCAAGTTCAAAAGAAAATTTTTAACCGATAACATTTTTTAGTTGTTATTCTTCATGTTTTTTATATAAACCCTTACTTCTTACTTGTGTCTATATATTTGCATATATAAGCAACTGTTTTACAAGATTTATACTGATTTCACGCACTTTCGCTCGAAATGTGGAACTCACTCACTCATATATCACAGATAAGTAACAAAACTACCTAAAGTACTTTCGCTTGAATCATCGCGCTTATTCAGTTACATATCACTGATCCGACAATAATACCATAAAATCAGTATATCGAAGAACATTTTCTGTGGGTTATATGTGGCTACCGTTCTATCTTGTATGAGGTTACATGCTTACTAGCAGAAGAGGCATCTATATAGCTACTAGTAAAAGAAATAACAAACAATTTCCGTTGAAAGCAACCAAACTATCAAAATTGAGATATCCTAGGAAAATAAGACCCAGACCATGAATCTATGGCAAATAAGATGAAAGGAATCATCTAATGGAAGAGGGATGCACCGATTGATTAAAGTTATCGGTAGCTGGTGTAGAAGAGCATATGGCGAAGTTGATTTCTTCTGAACACAGTTGGAAGAATAGAGGATCCAGAGAGTATGATTGAAGTGATGTTGTCTTCGCCAATAAATTAGTCAGCTGAGCAAGTTTCGCAGCAACTGCAATAAAGAAACTGAGAGCAGAAGAACGCAGAAGAGCGAACGTGTAGAATAGGCATTTATCCTATCTTCACTTCGAAAAGTAATGCTTGACTGCGGTTCCGCGGGGTGGTTTCAAGAAAGGAAGAGAAAAGTTTGATTTGACTTTTAGCTTTTGACTCTACATCGGCCAAGTTTCCCACCGATGTAGAGCTACGGTCGCATGATGACGACGCCTGCGAGCCCGCTTTCCCACCCTGACCAGCCGCCGATTCTGGGTCTAAGCCCTGTCTCGTAATTTGTTTATGTGCGGTTGCCATGACGGCATGAAAGCCATCACCCAGGGACTTCGCCGGATAGTGAAACAACTCCGTTGCCCACCGTCACCGCGTGGAGGTGCCCTGGGTGCAACCACACATAAATTTTCATGTACGAAACCGGAATTTTATGAGCCTTGCTACTTTGCCTTACTAGGGTTTAATAAAAAAAGTACCATATTGCAAAAAAGTAACATTACAGATCACACTACAAATCAAGTTTGAGCTCACAAGTGAAGCATAAAAGGTAGCTAACAGTACCATGACGCGAAAAGTAAAAAAGAATTGACACAGCTCCCAATAAGTATCCTCAGAAGTAACTTGTATATTCTAGACATAAAAACGTCTGGATTCATCTTAATCCAGCATCATTTTTTCAGATTTTTTCAAAAATTACTTCATCCCTTAACCTTGACCTTTTGGAACTTCAAAGACCTCAGATTCAGATTTCCTGACCCCAAAAACATAAGTATGATTTTTTTCACATTTTATCATGTCTTCTGCATTTGACCTCTAAATAACCTTGACCTTGACCTCGTGGAGCTTAGCTGACCAAAGATTCGGATTGTCCGACCTCAAAAACATATCCATGATTTTTTTCAGATTTTCTCATGGCTTTTTCTGCATTTGACCTTCAAATTACTTTGCACCTGACGTGATGGAGGTTAACTGACCCTCTCATCGTAATCAGCTACCCCAAAAACCCCTAGTAGCCCATACCGATTACGGTGTTCCCGCTTAGATCAAATGTTGACCTGTGTAATTAAAAGTCATTGGCGTATCTCTTTATTCCAATAGATTGGAAAACAGAAGAGTGAATCATAAACTAATTCAGAAATCGTTAATCTTCTACGTTAAGAATCTTTAGATATATTTGGATAGATGTGGTATTTTAAAATTCAACGCCATATATCTCGAAAACCAGTGGTTTTAGATGCTTGATTCGTTAAGGTTTCTTGGTCTAAATTTATCCAAATAACAATATCCTTAAATTATGATATGGATTTAGAAAATCGTCAGTACATTCTATTTTATTTTCAGTACCTCACTTCTGGATGGATCTTTAAGTAGGTTATTCCCTATCGATTTATCTTAAAATAAAATTTTAGTTCTCATTATTTGCATAAGAATATAACATAATGGAAAAAGGTAACTCGACCGTTAGGGTCGAATATTCTGGAAGGACGGCATAATGGCACTCTTCCGTATTTTCCTTTCCCAAAAGAGGCTAGTTAAGTGCACGATTCCATATTTCTTAACTAAATACTTGAGTTAGTTTAAATCCATTAGTATTTGTCTCAAAAACTCTACAATCTGTTTACATGGACCAACATTATAGGATATTTTAAAAGGGTACTTCACGTCCGGGGTCGGATGGAACAGGGTTTTAATTGAAAAAAACATTTCTTAAAAATGTATGTCTTATTTAATAATAAAATAAGTATTATTAGATATAATAAATATAAAAGCTAACACTAAGGTATACAAAAGGTTTTAACTGAGTATATTATAAACCAAATATTATTAATTGGAAAACATAGCATATTTAAATCATCAAATAATGTAATCTTTCAGAAAAACATTTTTTATTTTTGATGTTCCTATTTCAAACTGTCTTCTTGTAAATGTAATTAATTTATTGTTAATTACACCGGCACACAAAATAAAAATGTGGTTTGAACCTTTGATTTGACGTAATGGGCTTTATACAGCGTGTCCCACTAGTGCGGGAAAGTTCAATATCTATGTTAAAAGGAGGAATATACGGATGTTTCTTTTTACTGTGTTACCACATTTCTCGGAATGTACAAATTAAAAGTATATTCAACTATACAGGGTGTTCCACTTTTCCTGGCCAGACACCAACTTTGGTTTTTTAAATGGAAACACACATTTTTTATAATTTTTTCGGATTCTACATAAAAAATAAAGGGTACTTTGTGTAGAATAGTTCTTTCAAATATTCGCAGTTTTTGAGATATCTCGCTTGAAAAGTTTTTCTAGTCGATATTGGTTGCTTACATTTTCTGATACTGACAGGTTATACTAATAGCTATAAGTCCATTTTTTTATCAGATCTTTAGTAAGGATAACTCTTCCGAATCATGCTCCAAAAACTGACCTGCGTTATACAGGGTGATCAAAATATCATGTCAAAATTGCCAATTGAAAAATTGAAAAATCTCGATATTTTTAAATGCAACGTCTTGTATACCTTCATACCATGAGTTGCAGAATTTTCATGATTTCTCATTTCTATGAAAAAAAGTTTACAAATAGCTTATATGTAAAATAACGTAGTAGGCTCCTGTCAAAGGATAATCTGGATAATTTTCGATTCACATAAGGTTTAATACAAAAGCGACAGTAATAATTGTGAAATGAATTACTCTAAAGAAGAATTAGTAAATAAATAATAGAATAATTAGTAAAACTTATGGTAACTGTTTATTGGCAAGTCGTATTTATCAAACTAATAACCCAGATTTACAAAGATATCCTCGTACAAAGTGTTTTGTAAAACTGAAGGAGAGGTTTGAAAGAACAACAAATACAAATTATGAAAAGACAACAAGAACACACGCATGCAGTCTCTAGAACAGTATTTCTAACAAAAGTTATAAAGACCTAGTTAAATTGGTAATTAACAGGTAACCGCTCAAAATGTCTACCATTTTTCTATAGACATTGAGCAATTCTACGACGAAAATTGCTTGACACATTTCGCAGCATTTCCGGAGTTAGGGTCAAAAAAGCATTTCTTATCTTTTCCCGTAAATCTTCTACATCTGCCGGAGGAGTTTCATATACACCCTGTCTTTTATATAGCCCCATAAAAAATATCAAGATAAGACAGGTCTGGGGATCGGGGAGGCCATGGAATTGGTTACCTATCCACTTATCTGGATACAAATCATTTAAGTATTCTCTAACCTGAAACAGTTTTTCTATGAATTTACATAACTTACATAATGAGAAAACTTACCGCCAATGTGGAATGTGCAGGGGCACCATCATGTTGAAACCACTGACTGTTTAAGTCATCCGGAGGAATTTGTCCCTGCAATTGGAGCAAGTCGTTTTGTAAAAATTGCAAATACCCATTACCAGTTAAGTTTCCTTCAAGAAAATGTGGTCCAATGACATATTCTCCGCATATTCCCGCCCAAACGTTGACTTTAAAGCGGTGTTGATGATCGTCTTGTCTTATTAATCTGGGATTATGATCGGCGTAATGGTGATAATTATGTCGACTCTCTCGACCAGTATTGGCAAAGGATGACTCGTCAGTAAATAACACCTTTGAAAAAAAAATTCATCTTGTTGTAGCTTTATAGTTGCCCACTCACAAAACTGTACTCGCTTCTGAAAATCTTGCTGTGTTAAGAATTGGTGATGCTCAGAATGATAGGGGTGGAAGTTGTTTTTCTTTAACGTTCTATTAACCACACTTTTGGAAATACTAATTTCATCACTAATTTCTCTGACACTTGTAGATGGATTTTGGACTGCACATTCCAAAATGTCAATTTGACTATCCTGATTACCACATGCGTGTGTTCTTGTTGTCTTCTCATAATTTGCATTTGCCGTTCTTTCAAACCTCTCCTTCAGTTTTACAAAACACTTTGTACGAGGATATCTTTGTAAATCTGGATTATTAGCTTGGTAAATACGACTTGCCAATAAACAGTTACCATGGGCTTCTCTTCTTCTATTAAACCTTTCTTTCTATTAAACCTTATGTGAATCGAAAATTTTCCAGATTATCATTTGACAGGAGCCTACTACGTTATTTTACATATAAGCTATTTGTAAACTTCGCATTTTTTCATAGAAATGAGATTTCATGAAAAACTAATGAATTTTGGTATAGGAGCAGGTATAGCAAAGTTGTAGAGAATTTAATTCTGCATCTCATGGTATGAAAATATACAGGGCGTTGCATTTAAAAAAATCGAGATTTTTCAATTTTTCAATTGGCAATTTTGACATGATATTTTGGTCACCCTGTATAACGCAGGCCAGTTTTTGGAGCATGATTCGGAAGAGTCATCCTTACTAAACATCTGATAAAAAAATGGGCTTAGTAGCTATTAGTATAACCTGTCAGTATCAGAAAATGTAAGCAGCCAATATCGACTAGAAAAACCTTTCAAGCGAGATATCTCAAAAACTGTGAATATTTGAATAGAACTATTCTACACAAAGTACCCTTTATTTTTGATGCAGAATCCGAAAAAATATAAAAATTGTGTGTTTCCATTTAAAAAACCAAAGTTGGTGTCTGTCCAGGAAAAGTGGAACACCCTGTATAGTTGAATATATTTTTAATTTGTACATTCCAAGAAATGTGGCAACACAGTAAAAAGAAAAATCCATATATTTTAACATAGATATTGGACTTTCCCGCACTAGTGGACACGCTGTATATTTTGACGTGCTGATTCCGAATTTGATGTCCCTTTAGCTCAAACACCCCCAAAATTTTGAGTAATTGGCAAAAAATAGTGAAAAAAGCCGAAAATCATGGTTGTGAGCCCAAAAAAATTCGAAAAAATTTGATCTGAACTTGATCAAGTGGGTCTCTTATGTATTTTGATGTTTTGAATCCAAATTTGAAAATCCAACAAAAATAGCGAAAAATCGCCAAAAATCACGTTAGTGAGCGCAAAAAAATTCGTAAAAATTAGTTATTTATTATTAGTTTATTAGCTGCATCCCCCACAATTTTTCAAAAAAACGCAAGAAAATATCTGAAAATGACAAAAAGTTATATTAATGAGATTGAGAATATTTAGAAAGAGGTTTTCTAGATTGTATCAAGTTTTCTTCTCATAAATTTTGTCGAGTAGAATTTGAATTGTGATTCCCAAAAAATCTTGAACAAATCTCATGAATTACTTTGAAATAAATTCGACTGACTCGAGCCAGGCTTTCTTTGACGTTGCTCTTATACTTTTCTTATTTCGTAACGAACTATTTTCTCTTCGAATGATCAATGCAGCGGTTTCTCTTTCTCTTCTCTCTGTAACCTGACGAGTTATTTATTTATTTGTCTATCTCCCGTTATGACCAGTATCATAACGAGATTAGATTTTTTTTTAAAAAATTATTTTTTTCAAAATTTTCTTTAACATATCCACAAGCTTCACAAACGTCAAAAAAATGGTTGATTTGACGTTGCAGATCACAATTTAATATCGGGTATTGCCGCCTCTGTTCCTGATCACCGGTTCTAAGCGGTCTCGCATATTTATGCACCGCCGGATGTCTCGTTGCGTAAATCGTTGCTAAGTTTGTAAAAGAGCCTGGGTCAATTGATGGTGATTTTGTAATTGCGGATAATCTCGTCGTCATCGCCGCCCGAGCATGTCCTAAACAAGCCCAATGGGGTTCAAGTCGGGACTCATAGGTGGGCGATTGAGAGTTACCAGATTGTTGGCGTGAAGAAACTTTCACGTACGTTTTGCTGTATGGAGACGAACATTATCCTGCATGAGAATGAAACGACTCCTCATATTTGTACGCATGGGCAGGACGTGTGGTTCAAGGATTTCGGTGATGTACCTCTCGGCAGTCAATGTTCCGGGAATGATTACCAACTGTGTTCTGGTATTAATGGATACGCATGCCCATTTCCCTCCAAGTTACAGCTCCTTGAAAATCAACCAACATTTTTTGTTTTTTTTTAATATCCCTTAATTTCTGTGCCTAGTGTAGTTATTCAATATATTTTGAAATTCACGATTTCCATTTTTTGCGATACTTTGCGATTTTTGATGAAGCTTGACAGACTTTAGATTCGAATTTGACTCTACAAAATTTATGAGGAGAACACTTGGTCCAATCTAGAAAACCTCTTTCTATATTTTCTCTTTTTTTGTGTTTTTTGCAAAATCTGTTTGGGTGTACAGTTAATAGACTTCAGACTCAAATTCAAAATACATAAGAAACACACTTGATCAAGGTCAGAAAAAATTTGTTCAATTTTTTTTGAACTCACTAACGTGATTTTTCGCAATTTTTCACTATTTTTGGTGATTTTTCGCTATTATGTTGCGACTTTTGTAAAATTTGTGGGGATACATCTTAAATGACTTCAGATTTCGGCGAAGTTTCACTATTTTTTGATAATTACTCAACATTTTGGGAATGTTTGCGCTAAACGAAAGTCAGATTCGGATTCAGCACGTTAATATACATACCACCTATTGGATTAAATGAAAGGTACAGACCACTTTTTTATTTTGTGTGCCGGTGTTATTAATTAACAAAACTATATATAAAAAAAAAACAAGAAAGAAAGAACAAAATTATAAATAAAACACAACACTTTTGAAAACAAAAAAGGATTTTTGTAGTTATATGAAGTTGGATATCTTTTACATAGGTACCTAGATTTTTGGAATAAAAGAATTATTATATGATAAGATTTTTTGGAAAATCATTTGAATTTATGTAAATTAACTTAATAACTTATAAATACAATATAATTGAAACAAATATGTTCTCAGTATCGTCAGGTAAGTATTTTAAAAATTATAATTTCTTTCGGCAGTCATTATTGTGATATGAAACTCATTGTTACTACAATGAGACAAATAGTAGTTACAAACTTATTTTAATTTTGCTAGATTTCTTAAAAATAAATTAGACCAATGTGGACTATAGTCAATCCTACCTAGATAGATAAGGGTGAAAGAAAAAAGTATAATCTCTTAAAAGATTGTGTTTAAATACAAAGCTAATATTTTGCTGAACAACAAATTACTTCACTTATTCAGGTCAGAATGTATATTGGGAACATTTCTTACTAATAAAAATTTACACGTGAATAAAATAACCAAAAAGGAAAAACGAGAAAAGGTTTTTGTGGAATGAATCTTTTTTTTAATTCTAAGTTACTCAGACTAAACAGTATTTGATGGTGTCGATACTCAAACTGGCATGTAACTATATTTGATTAATCTACTGACAAACATTCATTTTCTTCATTATTCAGATTGCTGTCAAAATGAATGGACATCTCTCAAAAAGCAGCAGACGAAGTTATGAATAACACTAATGCTTCTATTAGAAAAGTTTCAAGTGAATTTAAAATGTCAGCTGATACTGAACAGTTTTAGAAATTGGGTTTTTATATGATATATTGCCTAAAATAATTTTCAGTAGAAGAAATAACTGATATGAACCACTATTATAGTTTGACAGATGGTAACTGGTTTCATAGTTTGCGATGATATAAAGATATATTTCCTCTTATGGACGAAGTTGATCGTAATCCAAGAGCAAGTTAGTGCAAGACAAATGGCTCTTGCCATCACCTGGCAGTTTAGATAATTTTTAAAAATTCCTAAATCTCCATTATCCATTTCTCTTTGACAGAAAGGTTATCAACCGAAGTGCAAGTGGTTATTTATACATTGCATTGAGTCCACATTTCTTATCTTCTGTCCTTTTCCTGAATGAAGCAGGATTTAGTTATCATAATATTCAACTTTTATATCATATGATATGGTGTACTTTCTATTTTTGTTTATATTTAAATACCCAATTATCCATTTTCGAGACTGCTTTGAAAAAGAACATCCAAATATTGCCCCTAACTAAATTTTGTCAGTTTAGTTAAATTTTCATTGGCAACGTTAAAGTTTAGAGAACTGGAAATGGAATTTTCACATAAAGAAAGCGTGATGGGTATCAGATTTATTAATTAGAAGAACATCTATGAAAACGATTTGAAAATAAACAAATGTCCAACCTTGTATTTCTTAAGATAACCGACATTCTAAAGATGCGGCACAAAAAACGGTTACCTTTTATTCAATATTATAAATTATAAGAAAAGGAAAAAAATCTGAAGAGAATATCTCAAACAAATTAACGATTAAAGTCGATAGAAACAATCGAGAACCTGTTAACATTTTCAGAATGGTATTACAATATTTAGCAAATGGAATTCATAATCTTCTAAGTAGTTTACTTCCATTGTTCACAAATTAATTTGTAAGCTTACAAAACTTGAAAATTTGTATTTATTCAGTTTGTATTTTACGTACAACTTTGACATAAATTGCATTAAACGCTTACCATCTGAACAGACTACTTATAAATTAAGTTCTCCTTTGTTTTATATTTTCTTATAAAACTCCAAGAAGTTTAAAACACGTTGAAGTTGAGGTCATAATTAATGTTGCTATTTAGAATAGGATGAATCTAATTTGCTTTAAAATAAGACTGTTCCTGAACAGTAGTTTTTGCATGCATATACGAGTACTTCTAGAGGCAGGCTTCAGTGCTGAGAAAGCGCGACTGGTGTGCGAGAGAGAAATAAGAAGAAAAGCACATGCTATCTCTCTCGCTCCGCGAGCTGATTGGTCGGGGCTTAGGTGCAGAACGGTCATTGGCAAGGAGGGGATCACGCACCCACCAATCCAGCTCACGGATCGAGAGAGATAGCATGTCCTTTTATTCTCCTTTCTCTCTCGCACACCAGTCGCACTTTCTCAGCACTGATGGCTGCCTCTACTCTAGGAGTATATGCTCGAAGGTATAAACTAGAGTAGTAATAAAGTCTAAAAATTATTATGCTAGAGAAGTAAATAATGGATAGGATTAAAATTTAACCGGAAAATATTTATCCTCATATTTTTCAGCTAATTTTACGAATTAATAGCTTTTAATTTCCATTTAAAAATCTTTTCAATTACACCCGTCTCATATATTTGTAGCTTCATTTCATTGAACGTAAATGTCTAAAAAGATAAACTAGCGTTATATTCTGTTGATTTAATTAACTTCAATAAAAACAAATTCATAAATCAGTTAATTATAGGAGCTATAGAGCTTATTGATAATAAAATATGACATACCTACCTACCGAATATGTCACATATTTTGGGAACTTTGCTTGAGGTACCTACCTAAGATAAATAAGTATTATGTTTTCCTCTGAAATTTATTATCAGTTGAACAATCGAAATCTAAAATTATTAAGTGTGCGTGTTATTTTTTATATCCTAATTTTAACATTAATTCAGGTTTGTTCTAGAAACATGGATATTTCCTTATCTACGGTGTAAATGTTTCACTAGCGACAAAAAATATTTCGTAATAAATTCCTCTCGAGTTTTATTCATTTAAAAATACAATATTTGCTGTATACGAACAATGCTCGTCATCAGTGACGACAATGATTCAAACAGTGGTTGAATGATTTCGGGGCTGATTGCCACGTCGCGTCTTCGATTTGCAACCCTTGACGTTTCGAGAGATGTATCGCTCTCTTCTTCGGAAGTTACTATTAAAAGTCTCTCGAAACGTCAAGAGTTGTAAATCGATGACGTGACAACAGCCCGGAAATCATTCAACCATTAACGACAGCCTTGGAAGCCTACGAACAAAACTAATGTTTCAAACATATAAATCAATCAGCTTCAACGTGACATAAGTTAGTTTTGGAATTATTTTTTTAAACAAAGGAGAATACAACAGCAAACAATACAGCAAACAAAAAATATTATTGTATTAGTTTCCGTACCACAAGCTTCTGGTTATATACAGGGTGTTAGAAGTTTCACTGCCTTAATTTTAACAGGCGATAGAATACATTAAAATAAACAAAACCATTTCCGAGAAAAAAATTATCAATATCTTCAACTTGATGTACAAAAGTTTGATTAATTAAGGAATATTGACATAACTGCGTGCATAAAATACCATAAAATACAATGTTAATCACTTTTTTAAACTTCTTTATGCTTAATTCTAAAAAGTAATTGGCGTTGTAATAAATTTAAAATTCAATAAAATTCATATCAAACATTGTGACAACGACGTGGCGGTTTATTAACACGAGGTACTAGGGTGTCCAGCAACCACCAATATGCAACTAAGTTGGTATCTGAATTCGACCGTGTCGGAGTGGTTTTTGCGTACCATTATTTCCTTTTCTTGAGGTGTTTTCTGACGAGTGCGCGAAAATTGGAAACTGTCGTGCGTGCATCGAAAATGGTGGACATTTTGAGCATATGTATCGATGCACATTACTATTATGCTGGGGCCCCACTTACGTCTAATGCCGTTATATTATCGCACTATCTTGCATTAAACGTAGGTGTAACCACGAATTAGTCGCTAATTTAATTGAAGTTGTCTCTTTATGGTGTAGTGTGACCTGAAGAATATATATGTATAGTGTTATGTTTTTGATGTGTGAATGTGAGATTGAAAGTGATTTTAATTTTAAATTTTTATTTTACCCAGGCGCCAATAAGATCTAGTCTTATAAATTATTTCAGATAAAGCTCGCTCTTTCTCAGGGTGTGTTTCATTAAATTTTTTTATTATATATGAACGAAATGAAAAATAGTGTTTAACATAAAATTAACAAAATATATTTAATTTTTCAGACAATTGAAAAATTGTATTCTTAAATCTACTTTATACTATATTAATTTGATAATTAGTCGACTTTGATATTTTTGAAAGAGAATTTTTTTATAGCTATAAGTTAGATTGTTATATACGAATTCGTACGATGAAAATTTTTAAATTGGCTAATTTATATAATTATGTGACTCACGTATCACTTGAGTGTATGTGTGGTTCCGGATATGTCATCCAGCTGTAGTGAACCTCGTCCTGGTCGATGTTGTGGTATGTATGATCTGGATCCACGAACTGTTACCATGTACTTGATATTTTAACGGTTGATTAGGTTTGCACTTGCCTGTCGTTGTGTTTTCTCACAGCACTTCACTAGTTTTAATTGGTAATTTATACCTTGCATTTTTGTTTAAATGACACTTATTCCCATTATATAAATCTCAGTGAATATTTGGACTGTTGAGAAATTTTTGACTGCTGGAAAATTTTTCCACTTTTGACAGTTGTCAAAATACCACTTGTGTCGACTGAAAACTGGTAACTACGTAAACAATTATTTATTTAATTATGACTGGCTTTTGTTTATTTCAGGAGTAACTGAACGATGTTTATGGTTCGACAAATTATGAAAGACTGGCTACTAGAAGCCCTGTAACAGTTTTTATAAATTGATAACAAATGAGGTTGTTGTTTTAGCAACATTAGTTTGAAACCTTATGAAATTTTTAAACTGGAATTATGGCTTTATGTATGTCTTTTGCAGCATGACACTGATATATTCGGATTCTATATAATTATATAATTTTCTGCAAATTTACATACCCAAATCTTTATATTACGTTGATTTATAAAGTTTCTAAACAGTTTTGCTAATTTATCAAAATTTAAGCATATTATGTTATTTAGCTTAATTCTGTGCCACTAGTCTTGTTCCACAAAATTTATATTAAGTTAGTTTTACTATGTTGACCAGTTTTATCTTGTACAAATTAACTAATGACTAAAATATTTTCAGAGACATCGTTTCTTGACAACTAGTAATGTTTTTACATTAAATGGAATGTAAATTGGGATTTAAATACAGTCTTGTATGAATAAAAGGTCTTTTTAACACAACACAGGTCATTTTACATATGAGAAGTATCATTTACACAATAAATTTTACACAACGTTGAATTATGGGTTTGACATTTTGAAAATGAATATAAAGTATCTAAATAACTTTATTTTTAATTCCACTCATAAATATTGACTAAATGTATAATGAACTTTAATTGTAATCTTAGTTTATTGCATAGATTTAATTTATAAGTGCAACTCTTTCTTGTTCTACGATGAATCTACCCGCAAAATCTTTTAAATTTCCCCAAACCAAAGCTCCTATATGATGAATATCTTTACAAAGTTGTACTATGTTATACATTTTAACTTTCTAGTGTGTATTATTGCTTTCTTTAAACTATTTAAGTTAACATTTTGCATTATTTAATTTATTTTGACAGATTGATGTTATCATGTAACGATTTTGCCTTTTATGTACTAAAACTTATTCTATACGTTAAATTGTATCCTTCATTTTCTATAACACATACCTGATCTCCGAGTTCTCTATTTTAGTGTCATAATTTTCAAAATTTTATTGTATTATGTATTTGGGTATCGTTATCGGCTTACAATATCATAATTATAGTTATTAATTTTCTTTTTAACGTTATTCAATTGTCCATTTTCCTTCTGGCCTAGTAATTTTATTAAGTAACAACTTAGTAATTTTTAAATTTGATAGTTTCAATCTGGAAGAAAAACTGATATTAATGCATTCATTCATATTCGAAATAGAACTTTCTAAAGTATTTGATATTTCGTCTATACCTTAACAATTTTGTTGATGTTTTTTAATCACCTTTAAACATATATTTTTGAAAATTATTATTGGGCCACTGACTAGCTACCTACATATTATATTTTACACGAATTACAAAACTGACTGATATTTTTTATCCTGTTCTTGTTTATTAAAAAACTTGTCTAGCGGCGAGGTATAAAAATTAATTAAAAAAAAAGTTTTAAAAATATATAGTCAATGTTCCCCACGAAATTTGGGAAAACAAACTAATGATACGTGTTTTTAAAGGTTAAGGGTAACCTCCGTATAAATATGACCTCCATTCAATGTTACATCCTGTATGTTAACTCCAATCTAATATTTCCTCTTGCATGGGAGTTAGTTAAACATTTTCGAGTGTATTATTTGTTTCTGAGAAAATTATATTTGTTAGATCATGTCCACAACCAGCATACTGTAGATGAAATTTAATAACATCAAATATACTGTTCTCTGAGTGTAAAATATGTTTGGCATACGGGCAGATACACAGACACATTCTGTACACACGCGTCCAACACGCGTCCTCCTGAGTAAAAAGTAAAGGCGTCCATCCTCATTCGAGTGGCTAATAAACCGCCTTCATTAAACGCCACCGTCGCCGGTCCGCCGCCCACCTTTTATTCAAATCAAATCCAGCGGACTCTTGATTTGTGTCGCAGCGCTCTGTTTGATTAGGGAACTGCAGCGGTCTTGTCCACAAAATGGATTTATACAGCGACCGCACCAGGGCCAAATTACTCTCCTCGGGTGAAAAATCGAGGCGGACCTACCAAGATTTACACAGCTAATTTCCATAGCTTAGTCGACCAAGCAGGAAACAAATTACATGGCGACATCGTTCAAGTAGTCACTGGGGACCCGCAGTCTGGATAGATTATTACGAGATCGTCGTGATGCTGGTTTACGTCTAATTGCAGTTCTTGCTTTAATGGATAAATTATGCCCCTGGAATCTTAATCTATAGATGTAACGAGGAAGGGTTAGGAAACGAAGAGCTTTCGGTGAAGCCACGTAACATCCGTGAATTCCAAGTTTTGAGTATGGCATGATTTTAATCTTTTCGCTTTTTAATTTTCCAATCATTAGATTTGTTATTGTGATTTTAAAGTCTTGACCCTTTTGACAAGAAAAGAATGAACTATTGGAGTAGATAAGTAGTAAACTTAACCATACCATTATTATTATTATTATCATACCCATTTGCTCACCTTGTTCACTCATAAGTATGATCAGTTGATCAGTATTGTCAGGTAGATGTATTTTATACGGACTTTTCAAAGGCATTTGACCGCATTGATCATAAAATTTTGCTAAATAAGTTAAATGCATTTGGATTTAGTGCACCTTTGCAAAATTTTTTCATGTCTTACTTGAGTAATAGATTTCAATATGTTACTTACAACGATGATAGATCTAGCGAGTTTTTGGCAGTGTCAGGAGTACCGCAGGACTCTAATCTGGGTCCATTTCTGTTTTTACTCTTTATAAATCATATGTGTTCTATTGTTGATTGTCACTATTTGATGTTTGCTGATGATCTTAAAGTTTACTCTAAAATTGACACCGCATTTGCCTGCATTAACATCCAGTATCTGTTGAATAAAATTGAACATTGGTGTCAGATTAATAACAATCTCAACATGAATGTATCAAAGTGTAAGGTTATGACCTCTACGAGGAAACAAGCATTTGTGTCATTTTGTTATACGTTTAATTCAAGCATTTTACAGCGATGTGAAATCATTCAAGACTTATGGGTCACCTTCGATTAGAAACTGATATTTTGAGCTCACATTGAAAGATTTATTGCAGAAATTATTATATCATTTTACACCTGTTATAACTCGTCAGCCCTCTACTTTTCACTTGCCACAATCTAATTCAGACTTATTGATTAAATCACCTTTTTATAATATGTTGCATAATTTTAATATGATTTCTGGTACATGTGATATTAATTTCGATGGGTTAAATGTCATACTGGATAAATTTGCAGTAGCCGTAAGTGTTTTACATCTGTAGTATACTAATTGCTTTTGTTTTTTGCATTGTAACCTGATGTTATATTCCTGTGTGTACATTTAATTATGTCTTGTGTTAGATACTTGCAGTCCATCTTTGTTATTTATATACTCTAGTGTAGTAATATTGTCCTGTAATTGGAGTAATCTGTTGGGCAATGAAACTAAATAAATAAATAAATAAATAAAATATAAATAAGTCAGGTATTGAAGTATTGATAACTTAAACAGATGAGTTATCATTAGATGTAACAAATTTAACCAAAGCCTCCTTAAACCAAAACAAAGTAAATACCTCATTAGCCCACAATGCTTCCATAAAAAGTTACAGGCGCCCAAAAAGTTTGTTTTGTTTTATTATTTAACATTACTTCTTACTGAAACTTGGCACTGAGCAGTGTTTAGAATAGCCAACATAAGTATACATAAGTTTGTTACCTGATAGAAGTCACTAAAACACCGTAAACAGTCTTTTTGCATTTATTTCTATTGGTACAGATTTTGAGAAAAAGCTGGTATCTTTTGAAAGGTTTGAGGGTTGCTTTCGGTGTGCAGCAAAATAAAACTCTCTTTCAACGGTAAAAATAAAAGTATTTTTATTGAAGACAAAGTTAATAAGAAGGAAGTGTTGTCGGGGCGAGCGTTCGCTTGAGAGTCATCGGGTGTGGAGTCGCTCGCAGGTATAAGTATCTTGTCGCTGTCGCCAATCTGCCGTGGATCTTTCCTGGAACCTTGGTGCGTCCCGCGTCTGTTTTTGTCCTTGCAACGGTTAGAACGGTCCGGGCGGCTTCAGGCTGGCGCTCTTTACTTGAAATGGGTCACTTCCGAACAAGTGTACCTACAGGTTTTATTTGTTTATTTCTACCCAGTCACAAAATCAATAGTTTCTGAGACGTAGCATCGAGAACATAGTTTCGTCGTCTTGATTTAAAAGATCTATGTCTCAGAAGGCATTGATATTTCAATAGAGGCAAATATCTAATTTAGTTTAAATTTAGGAAAACAGTGAGGATTGGTTAGACCAGAATACAACCAAATATTGATTTTTCTTAAGAATGACTTGTTTTAACGATAAACAACAAATATATCTTTTTTTATATTAAATGACATTTAAAAAATTACATATGCCTTGACAAAATATTAGCAAGAATCTTAAAAAATAATGAAGACGTCTCAAAAAAATTAAAAGAGAAAGTTTCCTTGAAGACTCTCAACTTTTCTTTGTAAAAATGGTAACTATTAATAACAATAATACTCGATTACTACAATTTTATCTACACAAGACTAATACCGAAATACAATAGACAGAGAAAAGATACAAGGATGACAGTTAAGAAGTAATTATGAGACATCGAAAACTTTGTGGCGACTATCAAGTAAATAAACAATAGTAATGTATATTACGTTAGTAAACGGCAGTAGGTATGCGTTGTAGTAACAGAAATAGGCTAAATCTGTTGTCAAGCCATGTGCCGCTCTATGCTCACGATATGCAATGTTACTGACTGTCATGAATACACGTGTCATACACTCGACCAAGAAAAACCGTTGGACTCACTCACATACGCGCAAACGATAACGTCCCACAACAAAAAAAAACGAGATTATTCACTGGCATGCCAGGCCGACAGGGCAGGCATTAGTGTGTCGCTCGAATAAATTGATCGATGCGAAGCTTCAATGAAAGGCAGACACGTACAAATATGAAAATGTACATCTGAGAAACTAAAAAATCTAGTGATTTTTTTTATCAAAGAGATGTTAGAGCCATTGCGCATGCGCTTAACGATGGCGCATAGGCTGTCTAGATTAACTTTTCTATTAAGGAAGATAGCTGGGTAGTTCAGCTATCGTTCCAAATTGAATCTACAGAGCGGTCAACATTTACTCCGAGTTTAAGAAACTTCAAACCGTCATAAGTTGTTTTTGTTTTCAAATAAATAAAAAATCTACCCCTCTGATAAGAAATTCTGGCTATGACATAATAATGGGGTTACTATTTTAGATATGCGTCTCTATAAATGATGAACGACCATTTTCGTTTTTGAAATTAGTATTTACCGATGGCTGGAGACGGTTAATCGCGGAACATTTAGGACAACTTAATTAATTATTTTCTAGAATTGCTTTCCATATGAGTATTATTTTGTTGACTTTTGCTAGTACTTATTGTTACATACTGTACCTAAATATCTTCTGGTAAGTTCCATGAACTGTATAGTGTAGAAAAACAGACACTGCCTCTTTTTGTTTAATACTATGATGCAAATACTTACATATACAGGGTGTTTGTAAATAAGTGCGACATATTTTAGGGGGTGGTTGCTGAAGATATTTTGTGAAGAAAAGGTTATATAAACGTTGATCGAAATGCTTCGTTTCCAAGATACAGGGTGTTTAAATTTAAATTTTTTATTTATTTTTATTATTTATTTCAAAGAGTTTTAAAGAAATTGACTCGACATTTGATGGTTATATTTTATTTAGAAATACTGACAGCAGCCTACTAGATAATGTATCAATAGAAATTAAAAATACATAACTTGCAATAAAATTTGTTTTATTTTTCCTCAAAAATGGTGTATCCCACGAAAAAAATTGAAGAGTCCAATTTCATTCAGAATTGATGGCGGATTTCTAAAAAAATATCAAAACGGGAAAATGTCAGAAGTGTATCTACCATTTTTTTTATTAAAAAAGTGTGTGGCATTCTCGCACGAATCTCACTGGTTGCAAGTGGAAATATTTTGGATCACCCCAAAAAATGCATATTTATCACTACAAAGCGTTTTTCAAATTCTTTACATATTTTTATAATGTAAACTGTGCAGTTATAAAAAGGCAACGGTTGTGTCTCATTTTATTTAAATAAAATTAAATAAAAGAAAACCTGACATACAGCCAACCACATTACAGCCGCCCTAACGTTTCCTATCTTTAGTAATTACTGTAGATTTGAAAAACAGTCAACACATCATTCGGACTATTACCTAATGAGTTTCACAATTGTTTACACTGCACTTCACCAAACATTTTTTTTAGCTGTAAAAATAAGTGTCACTGTTAAAGTTACAGGAAAATACATAACACTCAGAACAATTAATCCGAGTGAACTTTACTGAAGATATTGGGCTAAACGGTAACATAAAGCTATGTTACTCTGTAGATTAGGTATTTTTTAACGCTGCTATAATCTCTGAACATTGTTTTAGTAAAGTACACCACATACGCTTAGATTTTTATGACAATACCTTATTTCAGGAGTGTAACGCAATATGTGGATATTATATGCTCTTGGTTATAGCTTGTTGCCTTCAGTTTGGTAAGCCATGTGCTATGAAGTGTTATTCAGTTCGCTCTAAGGAAAGGGAGACTGGAAGCACACGTAAGCAGTTCCCACAATAGCTAGCATAAGAATTGCTAAGTATATTTAGATAGTGAGAAGCATAATTATCAACATATTTATCATCATATGATGAATACAATAAATTTAAGTATGTAATTAGCACCTTCAATATTTTTTTAATCAGATAATTGAAGATAAAAACAAACTTCTAGTCAGAAACATAATGTCCGTCATTCATTTTATTTGCTCAGAATGCCCACTTCATTATTAAACGGTGTCTGACGAAAACACCTTAAAATACCCTCTAAAATAAATTATGTAATCCTATCCTGGAAGAGTTTACCCTTCCGATCAATAGCGAGTAGAATTGTAAACCATTTAATGTAACTCTCCTAACGAATAAACTACTCCCTCAGTGCTTCCTATAGAGTATTCCCCGCTTAGTGAAATTGCTTTTATCCCGATAACAACAAATTTAAGTCTACTAATTCACCTCAGCCAACTGCACAACAAAGTAAACCGAGTTCAAATTAGTGCAATGTTATTCAGTTAACTTACCAGTTTAATGGATAGCAGTCCGGAGTCGGTTATTCTTTCCAGAATTTCTGATCAAAGATTAAATGCGGCAAGTCTGGTCCAGCGGTAATAAATAGATGACAGATGTTTACATGTATTTTATTATGAAGTTTCTGCAATGATTTCATTAATATCAAGTGCTAGATTTTAGTAACCTCTGCAAGTTTGGGCATTATTATTTTTTTTTCATTTGCAAGTGAATGGTGTCTGTATTATTTATTTATTTTCAAGTATATTTTTCGTTATTAATATTTGGAATATGCAAAAAATTGTAACATGAGGGGTTATTTCTTTAACTATCTATCTACCGTTATGACCAGTATCACAACGAGTCTGGATTTCAAAGGAGTTTTCTATTTGATTCTCGAAAGGGAGTTTATAATTATCATTATATTTTAATTAATACATGGGAACTTAGAAATGTTGTATGTTCAGAGAATGAATTTCAGGCACTTACCCTCTATTGCTTACGTAGAATGTAATCCAGTGGCTGGCTGTACAGGGTGACACTGAAGTTGAGAGGAACAAAAGGAAACACCAAAACTTACAGGAAGGGTGTTAATAACAATAAACAAAACAAACAAACAAACAAAATAACAGCACAACGGCTCAAACAACATTATTAATTCATTTATTGACACGCGACAGCGTACCGAGATTCAGGGAATGCGCGCTCCATAGCAAAATTTGGAATGACTTTATCCATCATTAAATTTAATTAACTAGCTCGAGACTCTAAAATTAAGTCGACTGCTCAATGTGGGATCTAAGGAAGAACTGCCCTTTTTCGGATATTTCTCCTGAATTCGACACTTCGCTTCGACACGCCCATTTCTTGGGTCCAGACGTTTCTGTTCTTATCTTACTGGCGGGAACCCTGGATATCGGGACGCTTTGGCATAACTATGTCAAGTTAATAGTTATCTAATTGACTGGGAAAAGGGGGTTAAATAATGATTTGAAAATATTCTTTTTCTCCTTAAATATGCATTTAATTTTTTTTAATCACGCCATCGTATTATACTCATTTTTCTCTATCTGCTCTTAAAATTAATGATATTATGACTGATTCACCCTGTATAATTTTTTTTTGGGGGAGTCACTGAATTTGGGGATAGCTTAGCCCTACAAGGTCACATTTAGGTCAAGCCAATATCATTTCAAGGTCAAAGAAAGGAAAAGGCCTTTCGTGAAAGTTAACCTGTAAGTATGTATGCTTTTGAGGTCGCTGAACCTGAATTCGAAGATAGCTTAGCCCTATAAGGTCACCTGCGGGGCTTGAATTGAGATTAGGTCAAATAAAATTTCCTTTGACTTGATTTCCAGGTAACCTTATAGGGTTAAGGGCCACATATTCTTTAAATAGTGTTTTCCGCAAAGACAAATAATTTCAAACATTTAATAACTGAATAATCTAAAGCTTATCAAATAATAGGAATGTTATGTCATGCCACCTGAGTATTTTCAAAGACGCCGCAGTAAAACGAATAAACAGGTGCAAAAAACGATCAAACCATCAAGGTTTTAGGTACTGAAATCTACGAAAATACTAACTTTTTTATATATAATTCCACATGTAAATATTCTTATAACATTTACTTGCTTAGTCCTACATATAAAATTGTTTACTTTTATTTATAAGTACGTGAAAATAATTCTTAAAATGTGGGGTTAGAATAACAGCAAACGCATGTTTTACAAACGCTTTTTTTTTAGTTATTATTTTATTTGAGTAAATTTAAACGGTAATAATGAATAAACAAAACATCAAGGATTTTATTTTTGTGTTTACTTTTGTTCTACACGTTTTTCTTTTAAAGATTTCAGTACCTAAAAACGCCAGAAATTTCACTGTTTCTCGGCCGGGAATATGGCCACCTTAAGCTATTCGCGAAATCAGGTTCAGCGACCTCAAAAGTATTACATACTTATAGGTTAACACTCGTCAACGGCATTTTCTTTACTTTGACCTTGAAATGATCTTGACTTGACCTAAATGTGACCTTATAGGGCTAAGCTATCCCTAAATTCAGTTCCCCCCCTCAAAAAAAAACTTATACATATAAGCACTGGTTGAAATTCAATACAAGCCTTTTCTTTAGTTTCATTTTGAAATGACCTTGAATTGACTTTAAGGTGACCTTTAGAGTTACGCTATCTTCAGATTCAGATTCTGCGATCCCAAAAACCTATACTTACTGGACAAAATTCAATTTAAGTCTTTTAACTTCAGTTTGACCTTGAAACGACCTTCATCTGACCTCCAGGTGACCTTAGATAGCTAAGCTATCCAAGAATTCAGATTCAGCGACCCCAAAAGCATTGTACCTACTGGTCAAAATTCATTACATGCCTTAGTTTTTGAATGCATCAACTTGAAACTTCGTAAAGCTTACTCAGTTCTACAGCCAAAATCACACACTTCCCCCCTCTATATCTGTGAAATAGGATCACTTTGGGCCCGTAACAACTTTTCATCAGAATGTCGAGAACTATAACATCATAATTGCAGCCAAATCTAGAGAGACCCAATTTCTATTCATTTTGTGCGTGGTCCTTTAAATACCTTTTTGTTGAAAACGGTTGACTTTAGAGATATTAGTACAGTATACCTTTTTTAATCAGAAAAGTTGAGGAAAAATATTTTTCCAGGCCAAAGTGAAAAACACACCGTGGCACAAAAAAGTTTTAGCAGTTCTATGCGTCCTAATGGTCGCTTGTGGCGCCCTCTAGAATATATAACAAAACTGTTGATAAATTCGAATTTCTCATCCCAAAAAACCCCCGGATACGAAATTTCACGCAATTAGTAATCGAAAATTATTAAAGAAAATGTTATTTATTTTTTTAACTTTGACATTCTGTAGCTCCGTTATTATTAATTTTTGAACTAACAAACTCTTTATAGACACCCTGTATATTTGTTGAAAACGATGTTACTTTAGAAAGATTACGTGTAGAATGAAAGTAATAAATTGTTTAATATAAATATTTTCCAGGTAACTTAACGTTTATCTACGAGTGGTTTCCATTCAAATAAATAGAATTTGATATTAACTTATATTTTGATATTAAAATTAATTCATATCTAAATAGAAATCCTTTTCAAGCTCGTATACTTCCATTTGAGGTAAAATTTCCGTAAGGGAAACCAACCTTCGAGATTAGCTACTTCGCGCAAATTCTATTTGTAGATAAATCTAATTGGGGAAAACAATACACGCCAAAGTCCGCCCTTTTTGTTTGATCGGCAGTATATTTCGACGACGAGTTTTCCTTTGGTGCAATCAGTGCTTGAGGCGAAAAAGTTCACGGTTGGACGCCGCCTTTATCTCATCAAATCACGAACAGGACAAACCGAAGCCGGTGCACTCAGCAAGAAAATTAACTAACTCTCCTCAAGGACAGTTGTCTTCGCTGGTGCACGCTCAGCTGCTTTCGTCTTTTCTACAGCCACTGAAGATTTACAGAGATATATGAGCGCTGCCTTAATATTGCTTTGGGGGAAACAGTTGTCCTTTAATTTTTTTTTATTAGACAAAATCAAAATTATAGTCCTCGCCTTGCAAACAAATTCGCTTATAAAATAGTTATTACACACTACTACTTGAAACCACTAAGTGATGTAAAAAAGTTGACTTGATTTTAATACTTTTAAAAATAAACTTCAAAATTGAAACGAATTAAAAACAAAATAATACAGTATACTGAAATTTCTTAAATTTATAGCATTTATTTTCAAAAAATCCTATTTATACAGGGTGTAACTTTAAGTGGGGGTCAGTCTTTTAGGGGTAATAGTACGTGTTCCCCAAATACAAATCCGATATTCCTTTTCTTAATCAAATAAATAGTCGAGTTATTATTAGTTTTTAAATTGCCACACGAAATTAGCCTGGTAAGTTGTATCAGCGCATTATCAGCGTTGTCAGTTGTTACCTACCTTTTTAAAACTGTTATAGAGATACAATGGAAAATAATTTAGTAAATCAGATTGCTTCTGTACGATTTAACGATGTCTTAATTTGTAGATACCTCATTATTTTTATATCGATGTTTACAAAGCGCTGAATATTAAAAGAACAGTTTATTCCTAAAAAAGAAAAATATTTTGCATGATTTATTAAATATAAACTAATATTGGCACATAGATACGTTACTAATTATTGTAAATAATACTTTTAATCAGTGGCGGCTCGTCATGTGAAGCAACTGAGATCGGGCTTCACTGTAAATATGTTAATACCTACTATTAACCTAAATAAACAGTAGGTAAACTAATTTCCAATTACCTATTACATTTCAGAATCAAAATAACAGTATAAAATAATTGTTTGAATATTGAATATCTTCCCGCTTGTCATTTCGATCGACGCGGCATTGGATACTGTTACTCCCCATTGATCCCCGCCACAGTGTGGCCAGAATTCCTTTGCTTATAGGCGCGTTACATTTGCCTACAATGTACTACAGTCCCCCCCCCCTCCATGCGGTTAAAATAACGTGATTTCCGAGGAAACTGAGGCCCGCCTAAAGCGGCTTATAGTTTCAGTTTGCGGTTAATGTACGCGCTGTATAGTACGCGGGTAGTGTGTGATATCATTGTGAAGGATAGTACGAAGGCTTCAAGTATAAGGACAACGCAGGTATTAATTTAAAGTAAATAAAGAACAACAATAAAACAAAGAAAGACTAAATTTAACGTAATTTAATAGATTATTATCTTATCACCTACCTATGTAATAATGAATCTCTTTCACGATATTGTTTTATCTCTTGAAACGCCCTTTACAAGACGTAATGACGTAAACTACTGCTCTAAACAAATTACTAGTCGAAGAATTTCTGAATTAAGATACGAAGAAAAATTAAAAAATATTTTTAATTATGCGAAAAATATTACTAGACTATCAAGTAAACGGGGCAAAAGTTGCGATGGATTAAAAATATTTTTGAAATATATTTCCGTTTAATTTAAGTCGTTTTGGTAATTTACATGGTTTACATTTTCTTGCTTTAGCAGATGCCTCAAGATCTCCCGAATATGCAAATAAATTTCTTGAAAAATCGTTCGAATTTTTTTTACAGATGTATCCAAACGTTTTTGAAACAGGTTGAAAAACGAACTTAATATTTTGTACAGAGACGAACAATTTCGTAATTCAGAAGTTCAAAAGCCTATAGGAATATTATACAAGGAATTTAAAATGACATTTTCGAAAACAAATTGTTTTGCCTAGTTTTAACAACAAGAGTCTCGGTAGAAAAAAACTTTTTGTATCTTAAGCGCCTTAAGTCTTATGTAGGTACCTACTAAAGAAATACGATGCCACAATAGCGCTTACAACATGTTATCAGTGATGGCGATAGAAAAATAACTATTGCAAAGTCTTAGTGCCGATTCCCAAATTTATGAAGACATAAGCAAATTTGTAAATTTAAAAGACGAACGAATAAACCTGTTTTATAAAGATATTCACTGTTTTTAAAATATTTTGTTAAAAGTGGAGACAAACGAAAAACTGACGGCGTTGTTTTATATGTACTTAAATAGATAATTTTTTAATATTAAACCAATTAGGAACAATTTTTTTTTATTATTTGGTAAATATATCACTTTGTTTTTTTTTCTTTTACTTGATTTCATTGTAAACACAATTTTTAATGTTCTGATATTAAGTATTACTAATATAATAATAACATAATTTTTTAATTTATGGTTATAGTAGGGCTATTAGCGAAGATCTCCATAATCTCCTATTTATTATTTGAGAGGGGATTAATAAAATAACAAATATGTTGATACCAAAAAGTTATAAAACTGTAATCAAAATACGGTATATTTCTACTATTTGTTATTATTCAGCTCCTTCATAAAATAAACAAAATTAAATCGTGAACAGTTTAAATTTAAACAGAATCCAATCCTGTTCCGAACACTTACGAAAGGCAACGGAGGTTAGCCTCTGATATTTAGTTGAAGCTACTGTCAGTTGAGTAATGAGTAAAAGATAAACTGCTGTTACCTATTTTGGCGAAAAGCAAATATGTTATTACCTTTTTATTGTGTCACATTTTTATTTTAGTTTATGTGTCTTTGTCTAGTGTAAGTATAACCTTATAAAATTAATTATTGAAGTGTGTAATGACGGTATAGTGTATTTTTGTGTGATATTATGAAAAATCATGTATACGAATCAATCAGATATTTGTTCTAAAACAAATTATAGACAGCCTGGATCAAAATTTACCTCTTTATATGATTTTTATTGATTTCAAACAAGCGTGTGATACGATAAAAAGAGGTGAATTATACAAATCAATGGGAAATATAGAGGTAAAAGAAAAGCTGATAAAATTGGTGAAAATGACCCTAGCAGAAACGGATTGTAAGGTTCTGCTTAATGGTCAAATATCTGAAAAATTCGAAATAAGGAGAGGATTGCGACAGGAGACCCTCTGTCTACAACTTTATTCAATATAGTTCTAGGTTCTGCAATAAGAGAAAGCGAAATACCAACCAAGGGAACAGTATATAATCGGTTATGTCAAGTATTAGCTTATGCTGATGATCTTGTGATTCTGAAGAGGACAGAGAGCAATTTAATAAATGCCATAAAAGAGATAGAAAAAGCAGCTAGGGACAAAGGGTTACTTATAAACGAAAAGAACACGAAGTATATGGTAGTAGAAAATAAAACAGCAGAAAGGAGAAATAGAGGACTTACGTTTATATCATGAGAAAAGCACTATAATTTCGAGAAGGTGACAAAATTTAATTATCTGGGAGTGGCAATAATTGATAATGGAGAAGAACAAGATGATATACAGGACAGGATTGCAAAAGGATTAAAATGCTGTATCAGTTGTTAAGATCAAAAAATATTTGAAAAAATGTCAAAAAAAGAATATATGAGACAATAATAAAATCAATAGTCGTTTATGAATTTAGAGGAATTGATGAGAATATACGGGGAGCCATTAATAATAAATGTGACTATACTCCGCGGTCGAAATTATAGAGAGTGACTCATCGCTAGCTTTTGGACTAGTAAGGGGGATGAAGCGTGCCGGGAACGAAAATCCATTGGCATGTCTGCGTAAAAGGCAACAAGATATAGAAAATAATGAAAAAAGATAATAAAACATAACATCTAACATTTTTTTACGGTTTGCTATAACAGGCACTTTGATCCATTTTAATTATTAGTTATTAAAACGTCCCAATTGTATTTTTTAATTCATAAATTTATTATAGCCATGGAATTAGACCCCTCGTCTACGCTTATGCTATGACGTTTCTCAGGACGAGTTAAATCAAGTCCGTTTACACCCACTAAATAAGCGTTTCCCTATTCCCTACCAAGTGCAAAAGACAGAGATAGAATATAGATCGACGTTCAGTGTAACTCGGTCTCTAGACGATTATAGATTCTATCGATGTGCGTAGCGAGCGGCACAAAGATAAATAATATTGTACCGTATAAAAATCATTTTATACTTTATACGCATTATGGTAATAGTGTTTTTATATTATGTCTTAGTCACTCTCTACAATTCCGACCGCGGACTATAGAGTATAAAGATTGAGGTGGCTGGGACACGTAGGCAGGCTGGACGGAGAGAGGCCAACGAGAGAAGTACTGCCAGGAGGTATAACGGGAAAGAGAAGACGGGGCAGGCCTCGGACGAAATGGCTACAAGCGGTGGAGAGGGACTTGGATGAAATGGGAATAGGGATCTGGAGGCGAAAAGTAGAAAAGAAAAAGGAATGGAAAAAATGTGCAACCAAGCCATGAGCCTTCTTGGCGCGCAGCGTTAATTATACTGCTACTATGTATCCGAATCAAGAAAAAGCTGATATAGTTAGAGCCTACTCTTTGTTAGGAGAAAGTGATGCTGTAGCAAGAAGTCGATATGACACGGATTATTCCGACCTATCACTATCGAATAAGAAAATGTAAGATTGCCATTTAACATTAGAGCTTTGAAGGCCAATGTACCTACAAATGTTGCACGGGAACAATCTCAAAGAATGAGAAACAGAACCAGAAATTTTAAAAGCTATGGAAAAGGATGCTGATACCAATACTTGAAGTTTTACTTTTTGATTTTTCTGTTAGATTACTTGTTACGTCCTGTTTCACAGTTTAATTTTTTTTAAGAATTAAATTTTCGTTTATGTGAGAAGATAGGGCTCGTGGCGAACACATATTCAATACAAATAATGTGCCAAAGAGTAAAACTTCTTGGTGGGTGGTGTGAAAATTCCTTTTTAATGACCCTTCCTTTCAATTATGATATTTGACAAGAATGCATACTGCAGTTGCCAAGTGCGCATGCACTGCAACTAATGCGCTCCATTAATGAGATCACACTACCTATTCGACACAATTTGAGAGTTAAAATGATGATGAAGATACAATTTGACATCAAAAATGGGTTTTACTTTATTCTTCATATAAAAGGAACATGGAAGGATTCATACTTAGTTCACAGGATTTAGTGTGCTTATAATTACAGTTCTATTTATTCAATAGTAATTATTATTTATAAAAGAAATATCTATCTTCAATAGGATTTAAATAAACTTTCGCGTAATCAAACTATCTGTGAATGAATGTCTTATGTACAGAGTGACATAGAATAATGACAAAAATCATGAAACAGTGTCGGGAGAAGCTATTAATAACTCAGTTTCAGTTTCAATTTCCTGAAATTTATCACTGCATCGAGACTGGAGATTACTTTAAATCCTTGCTGTATTAAAATCGTGTATAAATATAACTGTCCAAAGTGTAATCCCCGGAAGCCGACAGCTGAAATTTACAAATCCTGTGTAAAGTATAACAGTCGTCGTTACATATGCGATACAATTTTCTCTCTGCGTCTTTTCCAAATACGAAGTGTAACTGCTAAGCGGATCGTTAAGCGTTAACGTCATAGAAAGAATTAGAGGATAACTAGTACGGGAAATTATATTTGTTTTAATTTTATGTCTGAATAAACTGAAAAAATTGTTTATCATGTACAAAAACAACATTTGAAATAAATCTGATATGAACTGCAATTAGATACACAATACAATACGTTTCCGAAAGATTTAATGTTACCAGTTCGCACCTAAGAAGAAAATGTTCTTCACTGTATTCTTATCCAAAATTTTACATAACATAATTGATTATTCCGTTCTTCTGGTCCAAAGTCAGTTTAATATACCTAGAGAACACCCAAAATATACTTTCCTAACATTCCAAGAATAAATATTTGTCTGAAATCAGATTTAAACAGGGTGTGGCATGTATAATCTATAAAAATTAAACTACAGCTTCCTGATGATATTTGTAATAGAAAAGTCGTATACGAAAAAATTCTATCTTCGCATTTTTTTTGTAAATTAAACGTCATTTATTCAACGAAAATGAAGGCCGACCCTGTGTCATTTATTAAAAACTTTGGAAATGTTTTTATGCGACCCGAACTGCAACCTTATAATTTAAGTTTGTATAATCTAATACCAAAAGAAGGTTAGGTTACATTGTCAAAAAATTTGTGCAGTCAACTGATTTGTATTGAATTCATTATTCACTTAATTATTAAATATTAAGCATCGTCCATCGACGCATCAGTGTTAAAAAGTGAAAGATTCCAGACAAAAGATTTTATTTTGTAATTCCACGATAGTGTCAGTGTAATTTTTATAAAGAAGTAAAAATAAGAATAGCGTGCCGATTACAATAAAAACGAGATTCTTATTTCTTATTTTGCTTAATTTTTTAGTTTGTGCAGAAACTAGTTTTACAATGAACCAAGAAAACAATGCATTTACTATTTCCGAACATGTCGATATGGTGTTAGTGTATGGTGCAGCCGGAGAAAATTCGCACGCGGCGACTAGGTTGTACCATGAACGGTGGCTACAACGTCACCCCCCATGTGCAAATTCATTCCTACAGTGCGTTCAGCGGTTGCGAGATACGGGAAGTATTATTCCTCGAGGAGAAGGACGTGGTCAGCAAGTGAACCTTAATGTTGAAGATGTAGTGTTGGAAAATCTTGACGAAGACCCCCACAATTAGTACTCGACAGCAAGTAGGAACCTCATCTCGTTCCGTATATCGCATCTTAAGGTGCTAGCTGTTGCACCTCTATCATCTGCAACCAGTTCAACAGATTTTATCCCCGGATTGTGATCAACGAATGCGTTTTTTACGGCAATGTGCCAATGAAGTAGACTTTTCTGCTTATGTTTGTATAACAAATTAAGCGATATTTTTATCCGTGATGAAGTGAATTTCCATAATATGCACATATGAGTCGATGAAAATCCTCACGCGATTAGGGAAACTCATTTTCAACATCGGTTCTCGGTAAGTGTTTGGTCTGGCATAATAGGCGATGTATTTGTGGGTGCCTATTTCTTTGAAGGACGACTAAATGGACCAACATATGCTGACTTTCTGGAGAACCGGTTGCCTGAATTATTGGACGATGTGGCATTACAAGTTCGGGTCCACATGTTTTATCTTCAGATGGGGCCACTCCAGGCAGTACTCGAGAAGTAACGACACTTTTGGATGAAATATTTCCTCAGTCATTCAGTAGACGCTTTGGTCCTGTGCCATCTAACTCCAATGGACTTTTATCATTGGAGTCATTTGATGTCATTGGTTTACAATACTTCAATTGGTGGAAGAATTGCGAAACCGTATACTTGAAGCTGCTGACACAATTAGGAGAATACCTGGAATTTGGGAGTATATTCGCCAAAATTTGGTGTGTTGATGCCACGCTAATGGGGATGAATTCCAACATTTTCTCTAGAAATGGTAAGTTTTATGTCATTTTGTTCTATATTTTAATGGAGTTTGTTTAGTGCACGCAGTTGGCAACTAGAGATGCTTACGGATGTGGTTTTGTTTGCGAACTTTTGCAGTAACAACATGCATTTAAGATAGTAATTACTATTAATTATTATAATAAAAAATTATCAGTTTTTTTTAAATATCTATTTTTCTTAGTTTGTATTTTTGCATTGAAAAATTCCCCAAAAATTGAGAAGTATATTTCTATCTTTCAACGACGATTTGTTTACGCGGCTGGTCTACAGGACTTAACTCACCGTACAGCAGACGGAAAGGACCGTTCCAGAGCAAATATTTTGATCCTTAATTGAACTTAATTTACGAGAAAAAAAACCGCAAAAATAGACTTTATAAGACTTTTCTATTACAAATATTATTAGGAAGCTGTAGTTTAATTTTTATAGATTATACACGACACACCCTGTATACAATGTGCTCCAACTTTAATAAATGACGCCACTCATGTGATATTCATTTTGATAATTTTAAACAAATATCTGTTGCTGCCACACAATTACTAGATCGGAACTTATCTTCTGATAATTATGTGAATTAATTTTTTGACTGACCTCGTATAGAGGATCATATAATGATGCTATTCTAAAAAATGTTTTCCTTCGAGATCTCTGAAGAAAATTGCGATTATATATTGTTGTTTAATGGAACCATATTTTCTGGCGCATTTTGTAGGTTTTCATCAGTCATCAGTACACAAACGTGCTTCTAAGTAGAAACGAGTAGCCAGAGGAACAGAATTGCAAACAGGAGGCCACATGGGAAATCAGTAGGATAAACTTAATGTGAAATAGCTATTTAACATCATTGAATAGACACTTATATTTTTGGATCTCAGTTTATGTTGATTGAATTTTATTTAATTATTCGAAATTTGCGAGCCACTAGATGGTATAATGAAAAACAACAGGACTATTATTAATACTCATCAGAATACATTTATATTATTATTATTTAATAAATATGTGAACATGATGGGGGGGGGAGGGGGGGTTAAGTTGGAAAGCTTCGGCCCCTCCGTCATATTAATTTATCTTTTTGTATGATGCTCAATTAATGTAGGTATAGACATATGAGGGTTCAATAAAAAATTATTATTATTATATTAAAAAAATTACCTGAAAGACAGGTGTTTTTTGTTACAGTTATTTTTAAAGTAAAAAGAAGATTTGTTTGAAGAACTGGAAGATATACGGTACGGTGTCCAAATTTTTTAGCTCTTGTTGATCGTGATATGCGTTAGAGATATGTATCTACAAATTCAATTCAATTTTTTTTGACTATACTAGAATATTATTTGTTTTTGTTTCAGTATTGTAAGTACTATTTTCCTCCTACAATAGTAATTAAAGTACGTTGCTTTGCAACTTTATTCAGTCGATGATTAAATAAAATTTATATGTGTAATAATTTATGGCATACATTTCCAATACAATGCATATCAAATTTGTAAACAATACAAAAGTAATTGTAAAAATTTTCAATAATAGTGTGCTAAGAAGAACTGTAATACGTAGAAAATCTTTGAAATTTTGAGATTATTGTCTAATCAACACAGTTATGTGTTAACATACCATCCATTTAACATAATTATGTATATTTTAATAAAACAGAAATTGAATATATTTAATAAAATTGTAGTAAAATTGAGCACAACATTTCACAATATTTCACAATTTAGTAATCTGTTAGACAAATAATAGTTAGCCATATTTTTTATTTAAATTACAGTCAACAGTGTTACAGTTATGTAAATGTTTAATATAACTTTTTCGTGCTTTTTTAAACTACTAAAGATCAAAATAATATTTCGAATCAAGGATAACTTTTCTATGTATTAGAGCATACCATATTTTTTAATTAATGTCAAAAAAGCATTATGTCAAAAACGATATTTTTGTTTGAAAATTAGAGGAGTATGGAAATAATTGTATTTTTGACTTTCTATTTCTTACATTGTAAGATTATCAAAATCGTGACGTACATTTTCTTTCAATATGCATTATTAGTTTCGCAGTTCATCCTGAAGAAGGGATGATTAAATCCCGAAAGCTCGAGTAATAAAAAAGACTTTACTAATTTAATTGTGGCTTTGACTTAATACCCGCTTCTAAAGAGAAATTTGTGTTCTACTTCAGTTGCCAAAGAAATATTTTCATGTAGATATATTCATAAACCACAACATATTACCAACAAAACATATATTAGCTGCGACATATTCATATAGTGAAATTGTCTAATAAATAGGAATGCCCGTACAATCATATTCAGCAGACTAAATGCACTGAGAACGTGTCGTAACGATCAAATTGATTGTCATTACCGGTCCAATATTAATGTGCATCCACAAATAAAATTTTAATCACCACGCGCACACGTTTTTCCCTTCAATAGTTCCATCGTTTGCTGATATCGATTCTCATTTGCTGATATCGTTAAGTTGATTATTTGGTAATCAGGAGTGATTTGCATGATTTTCTCTCTCCGCATATCGATTAGGACAATATTTTTGAATAAATTGCACATAGGTATTTATTTAAATAGATTAAGTTATTTATTTGTGGCACAGCTTTAGTGTTTTATTTATTTATTTGTGTAATGTACCACGTGTGAAAAAATAGGCTTATTTTTATGATAAAAGTTTTGCCTAACAAAAAATCTTACACTAATAAAAGTGCTGTCGTTCCGAAAACCAATCTGTTTTCGTTTTCAGGACTTGAAACATGTTTTGTTTTAAATTAAAGATAATTATTATGGTTAGAAAAATTATTCTCATAAATATAACCTTTGACTGATTCTTTCAACTAAATTATTGATTTTTCTTTTCACGCGGGACAAAATTCCTAAATAAATAACAAAGGGGATATTTTTTAATTGTTCAAGGAACAAGTCCAATTAGATGACAGTGGTTATTATTTAAACTTTTCGTAGTGTTTCTGTAAAACCAAATGCTGGTTAAATTTTGAGGTTAAACGAGTCGTCATTTGTTGTCAAATAATAAATCACTACATGAGATAGGATATACTATTTATTAAATATCGATTTGTAATCAGAGTTGCCTATATGTGCTTGCCGCGGGATTTTAAAAAATCAAAGCCAGAGCGGAAATGTTAATTGGTAACACTGATATACGATTACCGTGTAAGAATTAGATGGAGTAAGTTCTCCGAGATTTTACCTCGAGAAGCTGTGACTGGCAACAACCCACGAGACACATATAAAGCACGTTTTACCACGAGATATTTGTTAAAAGTAGTGCAGCAAACACCATGCAAAAGCTTTGCCAGTATAGTAAAGTAAATAAACAAATGAATAAATGTTTAATAGTCAACTGTGAAGTTGAAAATTGGTCAGGAAGTAGAATTCAGAATTTGAGCTGGAACTAGATGTGAATTTGGACTGGAAGCTGTACCAGTTGTATTAGAGATAGACCTAGAGCCTGTACCTGTGTTAAGAACAATGCTGAACTGTAGTATGTAAGTTATTTGTTTTTTTTTCTTAGAAAAGTTAGTGTATGGCTGAGTTACTCTTCTAGGGGAGAGTGAAGAGAATAGAGACGTCCATACTGGATAATCCCTAGTGGCGCCTTATAAATAATAAAAATTGTTTAATTCAAGTTTATTTCATATCCTTTCGACAACATGATATCAAGCCTTTTCGGTGAACACCTAAGCATCCTACCCACGACAAGCCGAGGCAAAACAAACTTCCATAGTCCGTGCAGACTAGAAGTGGCTAGAAGATCCAGGAAAAGGTCCACGGCAGATTGACGCAAAGGACTAGATACTTATACCTGCGAGCGACTTTACGACAGACTCTCCAGTGAACGCTCGCCCCGACAACACTTCTTTTTCACTAACGTTGTTTTCAATAAAAAATACTTCTATTTTTACCGTTGAGACAGAGAGAGAGAGAGAGTTTTGTGTTGATGCACACTGAAAGTAACCCTCAAAACATAAAATATAAGACAATTTTCACCTTTGGCTCTAATGCCTTTCGTTTCCGAGATATGGCCTATTAATTTTTTATAAAATTTTCCAACGTTTTCAAAAGTTTATACAAAATATTTAACTACACGACTAAATACTAATTGTAAATCATGTTTATTGGTGTAGTACCTTAATTATCAGTAAAGAATACATTTTGTTTATTTTTTTTATTTTATTTAATGATAAACTCAATGATATGATATAACAATAAATTTAAATTTTGGTTTGTGTTTATTCTGTTGTTTTTATTATATTTTACGAACTGTTGGTTAACTGGCAATCAAAAATGCATTTTTATAGGTTTTGCCACAGAGCTCATCTAAATACAAATTAATGCACAAATAACAGCTTTTTGATATGCCCTAATCACTGATGCAGTTGGAAGTTTTCCACATAACGAGTAAAAAAGTCTATGACTCAACAAGTTATTTCAATTATAATTAAGACTTTTTTAACTAATCGGGTAATTAAATTTTAAAATTAACCATATTATAACGTGTTCTACTCTACGTGTTCTATTGACATTTCAACATTGCAGATTAATTGGTGTAATATTCCACTTTAGATAATAAATTTATTTCCATGAAGATGGTGATGTTTTTGAAACTCCATAATAGTTTCAATCATCAGTATTACATGATTAATATTAAGTATTTAGTTTCTTCTAATAAATATATTGTACAACCCTAGGACAGTTTGTAAAAAAAGTTTGTATATAAATAATTATTTAATTGTGGAAACAAATGCTTTGAAAAAGATAAGTTGATGATGGTTCCTCGCAACCGAAACGTCACCATGAAAATCTAAATATACTGCGATATTCCTCGCTAAAAATTGCTGTGAAAAATGTTTTCAGATTTAAAAAATTCCTTTAAATAAAGAAGTTACAGACGATTTTTGAAAATATCACATTTATTTTTTTTTCAAAATAACTCAAAAATCTGAAGAGCTAGAACCGGTTTGCAAGCACCATTAAGTTAACAACATAACTGTTTAAAACTTTCCCCATTTAATCATTTTCCTATCTCTTATAGTTTCCAAGATACATGCATCACCAAAATGGTCCACACTGTATATTGAATTTTACCTTCTTTTGCACCCTCTACCCCACGTTCACAGATAATGTCTTTGGCTTATCAATAAATTAGTTTAGTTTAGTTTAGTTTAGTTTATTTATTTTGCATATAGACATTAATACATGTATAGCAATAGTCAATATAATGATACAGTAAAACTGTACACTATTATTACAAATAAAAAGAAAATAATTGTAAATATAAAAACATTAAACACAAAAACAATTAAAATAAAAACATTTAGCAGTTAAAGGTCATAAAATTAAAAAAACCTTACAATTTAAAATATTCTGGAAGAGAATAGTAACACCTATCGATCAAAAACTTTTTTAAAATATGTTTAAAAACATGCAAGTTTTTACAAGACTTAATATTTTCCGGGAGAGAATTATAAATTTTCAAGCCAATGTGGTCAGGAGATCTTGAAGCAATCGATAATCTTGCAAATGACAAATGGAAGTGTTGCCCAATTCTAGTATTAGCAGAGTGAATATCACGATTCAGCATAAACTTATTCTTGTTTTTATAAACATATACACACAATTCCAAAATATATAACGACGTAACAGTTAAAATATTGAGCTCAACAAAAATACCTCTACAACTATGCGTGCTAGAAAGGTCAGCTATTGTTCTTACTATTATCTTTTGAACTTTAAGTATTGCTTGGGACAGAGTGGACTCACCCCATAAACAAATACCATAACGAATATGTGAATCTACACGAGCATGATATAAACTTAACAACTGTTGTCTCGTTAAGACATCTCTAAGATTTAAAAATAAAAAGTTCATGGAACTTAAATATGAAACCACATTTTCACAGTGTGGTTTCCATGTCATGTGCTCATCGAGTAATATACCCAGAAATTTTACAGGTTCTGAGCTAGTCTTAATTGAAGAAATACCAATTTTTATGCACAGAGGCTCACAGATTATTTGTCGAGTATGAAAACGCATAATTCGTGTTTTATCAGTATTTAAGTATAAATGACTCAATGAACCAATCACATAAAGAATTCATAATTTGATCACATTTATTTTGCGCGTCAATATCGGACTTGTGCGATATAATTGAATGATAAAATGAAGTAGGTACAAAAAATATTATTCTTGATTCCCTAGCTGGGGAGTGAAGAATACATAAAATCTAATATATAAAATTCTCGTGTCACAGTTTTAGTTACCATACTCCTCCGAAACGGCTTGACCGATTTTAATGAAATTTTATATGTATATTCAGTAGGTCTGGGAATAGGTTGTTATCTATTTTTTATACCCCTAAGTGATAAGGGTAGTCCACACCAATCTGTTTTTTTTTTTGACAAAATCTTTTATATTTTTTTTTTTATGATGTGGCATTAAAGAATACGTACAACCCTAAATTTTCACCCTTCTACCATCAACCCCTATTTTTTAATAGCGATATTAGTAATTCAATAATTTTCAACCCCGGTCGATAACTGATCAATTATCACTTCTGACCCAGTAAACAGCACGGAGTAGGGATGAGATCTCTCTCACACAATAAGCCGTCTCTCACTCCCTACAGTTTTCGGCCATTATTATTATTGTTTGTGTCAATCGTAATAGTGACGTTTACAATTATCATTTTACTATTTCAGTGTTATTTTCAAATAAATTTATCATATTCTTATATACATATATAAAGTTATTAATTTTGAGTTTAGTTCTCACGTTCAATTAATTCAGTGATTTCATATAACCTCACAAGTACTCGACATGTGTCACGAGCTCACACCAATGATTTTTATTGTGTTACACGCATCAATTATTCTGATTGTCAGTGTGTGTAAAATTTTGTGAAGTCATTTCAAAAGAGAATTATTGTGAAAGGTAGGTAAAATAATAAAAAAATATACACGATATACACTAAATAACACTAGATATAGTATAGATGGTAAAAGTGAAATTTCTTTATGAAAAATCTACTAAAATAATCATAGGAATAATTTATATATTGCAAAACAACGTTTGCCGGGTCAACTAGTATTATATATTTCTCACAGTTAGCTTGAGGGGAGGTTTGGTAGATGTACAGCTACACATGCAGAAGTAGACATATGGAGTCTGGATGTAGAAGTTCCACCAGTGACCTGGTTCTCTCGTTTTTGTGCGCAATATACGGCGATATTGTTACGTTAAAAACTACTACTTTCTTCGTTTTCAATTCAGAATATGTAAACTTTAGAAAATGTGACCTCAAAACATATAACAATTACTGCAAATTATTATTAATTTGTAAACCATAGATTACTTTATTCCAAGGTAATTGAACATAAATTTGTGTAACTCTAGTTAAACAACCAAGTAAGTTACCAACTACTCAAACTGCCAATCTGTTAAAAAACATAATTTACTGCTAAATAGTTTTCTAGTACCTACTAAATTTCTACAACAAAATTAAAAAAAAATACACTAAAATGAGAGAAGTAAAAACAGAAAAAATGTTTCGATTAGCACGTGGCTGTCTTAACATAAAAAATTACAAATATATAATTCAGATAGCTAATGGGACTTAAACTCATATTTAACAAGTTGATTATTATTTATAGAATATTATAAATGTTCAGTAAATAATCTCGTAAAAATGGATTTATTCACACACGTGATTTTAACAAAAATAAGCAATTCGCTTTTATTTAAATCACTCTCAAGCTGATGATTTTACCAGAAACTGAATCAAAGAGGGTTATAAAATCGTTTCGTCCAGATTTTCTTGCATTCTATTGAATAAAAAATCAATCACTATGATTGGCTGTTCGAATCGAACTTAATTATAGACTGGTGAATTATTACTCTAATTAGATCTAACTCGTTTCAGTTCATTTTGAAATATCAAAGTTCCATATCTCTGGGGATATTTATCTATCTTTAATTTATACGTATGACAGGGGTATGACCCAGACATAGTGTTCAATGAAGGGAACTAAAACATTTGGAAGAAAATGTGTTTAACTCTCAATGTTTGACAATTTATTTAAATCATGAGAAATAAAAAGGTGATACAGTTAATTACAATCTTAATAATAAGAAATAAATCGCAATAAAAAGGGAGTTATGTACAAGCTGTTTTATAATTGGTTGTAAAATGATTGTCGTTAAATAATCTTCCTTTAATGGATCCGCTATACGGGTTTGCGCTTTTTGCCGGACTACGTCCCTCTGGTCCTGTTTCGTGTGACAAGAAAGTCCTTCGTGGCACACCGTTCGATCAAACCTTCGATCCTCCCAGCTCACATATTGCCCTAATTCCCGCACCGTTTTTTGTCTCACTCGACCTTATTTTGAGTCAGGACTTTTTTTTATTAACTCCACACTTTCCTACATTAACGAAAATTACTACGAATATCCTGAACTGGGAGATACCGGAAAATTATTGAAATGCTTACATATACAGTTGAGAAGCTATTAAAGGTAAGACAAATATTAGATACATGTTGTGGAACCATTTTGAAGCCATATTCCACTGCCAAATCGGAAATTAGAAACCTTCAGATTCAGTGCAATGTTAGTTTATTTAACATATTTATAGCAATATTGTGATTTGTAAAGACATAAAGGACAGGCACTCATGGTTGGGGTAGGTTATCGATCAAAATTATACCAACCAGCATTATTTTACCCGAAATATCTAATCAATAACTAATCATTCGTCAGCCTGAAGCCAAGTATTTTCTTAAGTTCTTTGAAATTTCAACATTAGCAAGAGATGTCTGGCCCATACAGTTTTTTTTATATACAAGACAACACATTTGTTGAAATTAATGGGATGGTACCTATTTGCTTCATAAGTTCAAGCTCTGTATGTAATATAATAAATGATACAATAACACAATCAAATGCTGTTGAATTATCCTATCTAATTATCTACGTAGGTAGAAGTTTATTACCAAATGCCATTTCATCAGGATAGAAAACTAGCATTTGTAATCAGTCTGGGTATTAAACCTTATTGCTGATCCAATTTTGTCTTCATAAATAAATAAATTATCGAGTGACTTCACTGTTACTATCTTACAAGTATAACAATGTGATAGTTATTGTATAAATGTTTATCTTGCTTGATTAACAAAAGAAATTATTTACTCATAGTTCAGCACAATATTCCTACCGTACAAGAAATAATTAAGTGAAATAGAACGTAAGTGACGAAGGTGAAAATGATCGCACTAGATATTTGTTGTGTAAACTTGCTCTAAATATAAATCAACAGTAGGTACACAAGCGCAAATCAATAAATAGAAAATGGATCCACTAAGCAAGAAAATCTATAGTTATCTGTTGTTTTAGCGTGGCACCTGCCTATATATAATTATGTCTAATAAATCATCTGAAAAGCTATATCCCGTAAATATTCTGTAATTTCAACAATATTGTACATGGCTAAAATTTACAAGCAAATTTGTTAACAAACGTTAAAACCGCTATTGATCTTAATCTGGAAAATATTTCACAAACGTTATTTTAACATAAATACGTATATTTCACCTGTATGGTTTACAAATATTATTATTTAAAAAATATATATCTTATTTATGTTTCTAGTACTCAAGTAGAGTAAATTAAATTTTTTGTTGCTGTACGTTTTGAAAATAATTTAGTTTGTTTTCATTATAAAGTTAGTTGATGCCTACGTAGCATGTCTGTTTAAGCTTGAATTACTTCTTAATTAAGTACATTTATATTGCCGCAGACAGATGCCAGATACTGTTTTATACAAGCTTTTAATTCAATTTATAACTGCTGTTCAAACTTATACCTAGAGTGATATATCAGAGTGGTATTACATTTAAGTCACGCAATCTAATTCATGCAATAATAGTTCATCTTGGAGATATGTAAAGCAGTATTTTCCAAGTAAGTTTTTACTTTTATAATTTTTTATTGTAGAAATTTGCTGGTGTTAGAACAGATGGTTCTATAACTGTTTGGTTTCCTTCTGTTTCTTGGTTCGAAAATATACAAATTTAGAATAGATTTAAATAGGAAACTATTTAAATCTTTAATGGCTTTTGACAATGCATTATAAAATTTAATACCCTAATAATAACTGACATATCTGTTATAGGTGCGTCTCAAATAGGCTCTTCTATATTGTTGTTTATTTGTAACATATATAGACAAGACAATGAATTCTTGTCTGCAGTCATCTTTGTATTTAAGTCCGGCTTGTTGCTCTTTGCAGAGATCTGTAGCTAAAGTGGCCCCATACCAAAATTGCATATATGATACTATAGAGTGTATGAGGCTGTAATAAGCTATGTACAGTTTTTTTTTCAGTTTTCAACGACATTTTATTATTCAGATTACAAAGAAGGAATCAATTTTTAGATGCTTTCGTTCATATGTAATCATTAATCAACCTAACAATCCCATGTTAATGAGTCTAAATATATAAATATAAAATTTTTGTTAGGATTTGAAAAATTTTTGGCTTCTCTTAGACTAAATATTTCACTTTCTGTTTTACTAGAATTTAAATATAGACAATTAAAAACAAAACAGTTCCAGATCGTTCTTCAACTTGATGGGCTATTTCTATTAGTTCATTAATTACCTGCAGCACTGCAGTTAGTGTGGCTAATTGAATAGTTACAACTGAACATATACATGTTTGCAAACCACTTGACCACCAAACTCAGGCAACCAACATTGAATTAAATGTTTTTTTATTTTTTTAAGGTAATTTATGTGTGTTTTCAGAACATTTTCAGAAATGTTTGCAAATGTTAGTATAATATAATTATATTATAGCGTTTATTGATAGGTTCATACTACAAAGTGCGAAAGGCTGCTCTTATAGCGTAGGCAATGCGCAGTGGGTCGGTTCTAATGTTAATTCGCAGCATATAGATTTACCAGTTCAAGGAAAACGTTATGGGGAGATAAGATACCAAAAGGGCGCCAACCTACAAAAAACTAGCAAAACGTCCCCCTAACGTTTCCGCTCCTTGTAGGTCGAGATTTGGAGAAAAGAAAATTAAATAGCACAAATAAAATTTTACTGATATATTTCTCACTTTTACTGCATGTTCGGCGGAATACAGGATCTCTGATGTCCTGGTGTCCTGGACCGAAGACACGAATCTGGAGCTCAAGGGTAACCTATTCCCTTCCAGGTTTACCAAAAAGTTAGTTGATTGTATGACTTAATGTTGCAGTGACTATCGTAATCTTAGCTACCGAATTTTCGCTAAATGATCGCTACGTCGATCTAAGAGATTAGTTACAACGAATTTTAATGAATATTCGTCAAACTTTAAGGTAATAAATAATTTGAGACTTTTCTCAAAAATGAAGAACCTTATAGGCCTTTCAAAACTTTAATAAGAACAACTGTTCTTAAAACTTTTATAGAAACTTTTCTATAAACTTTTCTAAAAAAAACTTTTCTACTATTCAACTTTTCAAAAAAAAAACATTTAAACTTTTCAAAACTCTTGAAACTTTCTAAAAAACCGTTAAACTTTTTTGGTAAGCTCTGGTGTGAGAAAAAGGAAGAAACAAAATTCAATTAGCACGTGGTTGCACAGCTTTGAAGGTTATAAAAAAAAAACACACAAGCAAAATTCTAATGGTTAACTAGGCTGAAATTTACTGGATCGAATTTAAGAGAAAACTAAAAATTTAATATTTAATTAATTACATTTGGTGTAGTTTGTGGTTCACTGGTGATTAATCTAAGTTAAAATAATCGGTTTTATTATAAATCACTCGCGAGCTAGTTGCTTGTACCAGTAATAAAAATGAAAGCGTTTAATTCGCTCCTGAAGCCGTTTTATTGATTCAATTCTAAAAAAACTACTCAATCGATGTGATTGGCCGGTTGAACGAAATACATTTCTGACTGGGCAACTGCTATTTAATCACTATTGAACGTATTCTACCACTGAGCATAGCCTATGTCCTACCACAAACTATCCAGTCCACTCTGTGTATCTTTGGGTCGATGGTAACAGAAATAAATAACTAACCTTCAATATATAACAACCAAGTAACCTAATTGTTGGTGCTCCAGGTTCGGTTCACAAATAACAATATTAAAGTACAGTTAAAATTATACAATTACAGACATAATTACAATTCATACACAAATTCTCCATGTTCATAACAGGTAAATAGGAAACAATTGTTGCACACAGTTTATTTCATTGGTGTTCTATTACTAATTGCAGGGTATGACAAAGATTTACATGATGTAACAACAATACAGCAGTATACAGGTGGAAACAAAACTAACTAGTAGTAATAACAAAGTTGAATTTTGATGTCAAAATCTCAAGAAGCTGTTTGATTGTTGAATTATATTTAAAATAAATAGTGACATTCAGACAGTACATATAGTGAATGTTACACTGTTATATATAACAATGCGGAATTTTAGTTAAAAAAGCGCCTTATTGAGAATTATACACTCGTGTTAATCTGTTATGAACCGGATCCATAATTTGGACACGTTTTAAATCAAACAAATATTTTCAATAAAACGTAAAAGCAGGTAGAGAGAGAATAACAGATGAGTTTTCCACAAAACAAGCAAGCCAGAATTCGATGACCCAGTTAGGTAAACCACGTACAGGGACAGATCTTTTTTTCAGCTTTGCTTTTGGTTTTACCTAAATCTAAATTCTTTTAGTAATTGAAATATCACAACGTTATTACATTGATGTCAATATAATTAGTTATATTTCAACTTAATCAATTCTAGCAGTAGCCGATGGAGGCACCAAAAGTACAGCACAAAAATGTAAAAATGACAGTCATGTAACAAATTATTTTACAGATTATAACGTTTTCAGAACTATTCAGTTTTTCAACAAGCGATTCCTCAGTATTTGATACGAGGTTCCAATGTGCAATACAATGTGCAAAAATCAAGTTATCCGCAAGAGGATTGTTGGAAACCCCGTATATTTTATTATTACAAAAACTAATATATTTTTGTATTCAAAATATCCTTAATTACTAGGTATAAACACCGATAAGAATTGTTTAGATTATCAGTTTCACACTTGAGCGGGAAACGTCCTAATATACTGACAAGTTAAAATTCCTTTTTCTAAGTGCGATTCATATAGTTAGTTGGTAATAGACCTTCCTTTGTATAAGACAGTGCCACAAGATAAAGTAATTATTAAATAAATATAAGTAAAAAATAATTAAAGAGTTTTATTAAAAGTCCCATTTCCTAACAAGGATAACCATAAATTTTAGCAGTTAATCAGATATATGTATAAATCAGGTATACCTGTATTATAATACAGCCTCAAAACGGAGCCTGAGGGTCACCACTCTAACATGAATCCATTTAATAGAGACATTTCTTAACTTAATATACAATGTCTATACATATATCCCCTTACCTACATATTTTGTCTTTACGTCTTGTACAGTATAATATTATAGCTACATCTTCATATTTTATTCATAATTCACACTTAAATAGAGGCAGACCACACTCTGGTGGCATTAATTCGACCTAACATCAATAATTACAAGGGTCAACATTTAGTTTGAAAAAAAAACACCAGACTCTACGGTTTTTAGGGTCGTTGATTCCGATGCCGAGGTCCGTTAAGCTCTATCACGTCAGATTCAATTCCATTTGAAGGTCAAACTAAGAAAAGGTGGTTAAAAAAATCTGAAAAAATTCATACATAGGTTTTTTGGGTGGCTGAGTCTGGATACGAGGTCGGTTGACATATATCACCTCATTCAAGGTCATTTGAAGGTTAAGTAATAAAAGGAGATGAAAAAGATTGGAAACAATCTCGTCTGCCTGTATTTTCTTTGTCCATCTACCTGACATCCTGCCTTTCTACCTGACTTTCTGTTGGTTATTTTGTCTATCTTCCTGTCTGACTAAATGTTTCTTCCTGTCCGTTTTTCTGCCACCCTCTGTCTAAATGTCATATGAATCTGACACTTCATTTTGTTCATTCTCATCATGATTGGTTCCCAGAAAATCTGAGAGATTTTAGTGGAGAGTGTTTGGGGGAAGAATATGTTAGCAGACTATTGCTGGAATCTAAAGAGACACAAATAAAGCATATAAAAAAAGCGGTTCGAAGATCATTCCAGGAACAACGTAAGCGTTCTCGCCCGAATTTCGACTAATACACTAAACTTATGTTGAAAGAAGCAAATTGATTTGTTGTAGGCTTTCAAATTTTTTTTTTTAATAAAGTTTTTATACAATCACTTAAAACCGGGAGAGGATGGTAGGTAGAAAGGTAAGAAGACAAACTGACAAGGAGGCAGACAGGTTGTCAGTGGACACTCAGGCAGATGATGGGAGAAAAACAGACAGAAACATTTAGTCATTTAGTCAGACAGAAAATTACCGACAGAAAGGCAGGTAGAAAGGCAGAATGTCAGGTAGATGGACAGAGAGAAAATACAGGCGGACGATAAATACGGACTAACAGGTGTGCAGGTAAAAAGACAGACAGATGAACAGACAATAGGCGACAGGTGAGCATTCGTAAACATTTTTTCTAATTTTTTTCACCTTCTAAAATGACCTTGAACATGCGGTAATAGAGGTCAACCGACATTGGATTCAGACTCAGCGACCCAAAAAACCTATGTATGAATTTTTTCAGATTCTTTAAACCACGTTTTCTTAATTTTACGTTCAAATGACCTTGAACCTGACGTGATAGAGCTTACCCGACCTCGGCATCGGAATCAGTGACCCCAAAAACCCTTGGATACCTAGGTTAAATCTGGTGTTTTTTTCCAAACTAAATGTTGACCTATGTTATTAAAGCACTTATTAAAGAAAGAAATGCAGCAATCAGGAGAGTTACAAATGTCCTTCGTAGACGAAGCAGAAAATATTTGAAGGTCAATGCTGGTGTTTTTGAACATTTAATCAAAGAACGCTGTGATTAATAGAATATCAATTTTATTCAAATGCACGTCATAGCCTTAAAACAAATGAAAATCGCATAACAACATTTCAGTTTTTTTATTATTTTGACTTGTATAATCCATTCCTGGAGTTTGGTATGATTCCCACAACTCACCCTGTATATATAGAATAGTCTTGACTGACTAGTTAAGAGGAAAAACCAGTGATATAATTTGGCGATGTGTCAAGCTTTCGGAAATGTTTATCTCTTTTCTCAATGATGAGATTATATTAAAAAAAGAAGGTCATTATTTAAATTTTGTCGGTTCAATTAACTGAAAATAATAATAATAACTTTTTTACAAACATTTTTCAGTCAATACAACATTGAAACAAATTATAAAAATTAAAAGGAGCAGTATCACTTACTATGAATCAAAAATTAATCGTTAATATTGACAATTAAAAAAAATGGTTCGCAGTTAGAAAGTAAGCTAGTTTTTTAGTTATTAAATATAAGTTTTGAGTTCATATTTAAATTAAGAGTATGTTTAACCTTGTACACTTAACACATTACATTGTTTAGTTTGTAATTCTACCCTATCCCCAATATTTATAGCGTGGCTACCGTTTAACTTACTAATTAACAACTATATGGCAAACTACTCCGCCCACAAACTTTATGAGATATATTTTGCACCTTTACAGGTGTGTATACATTACACCTTGTTCAGGCTGTTGCAGTGTTGGGTTACAATATATTACCGTATTAGTATACGATAAATTTAGAAAGACTTTAATGGCAAAATATCGCTAACAAGCTTAGTTTAACTATGTTTGTTGTTTCGGTGTGTTTGGATATGTATTTCATTTTCCAGAAACATCTCCAGATCGTTTACAGTAAAGTACTTGGGTTTTTATTTGCTCATAACAGAATCATAACATTCTAGTTTCCAGTGTTTACTAGACGTTGGTCATAGCGGTCGGTCGGCTTTTCTATGCAATTATTTTATTAGTCTATCTCAACTCAACTATTGCAAGTTGTAATCGCCCTATTTATTTGAATACTCGTAATTACTTATTACTCAGTTGAGTGCTTACATGAAATAAAATAGCACAAGAGAATAGAAATAAACGGCAAATATGGTTTACCTGTTGTGTAATGTTTTCGAACTAATTACAAATTCTTCAACGAAAACTAAAGGCGACTTTTAACTCTAAGCTTTGTTTTTACGCATTTCATAACTTTACATTTAGGGTTACGTACTATTATTGTGTTGCGACATATTTTCTGGAAACATGTTCATATTTAGGTACATGAATGAGCTGAGTCTGGTTCTGTTATAAGCCGTGTGTTCCCGAGATCTAATTATATTTACGAAGCGGAACGATAACAATAGCTATTTCCACAGACCACCTAGGGTGTATGTTTCCTATCCCAACCAAAGCATGGGAACCGGTGAAGTCAAATTGCGGGGAAGTGGAGTGTGCGAGGTAATTTGACCGCGCATACTTTGAAGAGGTCCGGATTAAGCAATATTTTTACACTTATAACAAATATTCATTTTTCAAGCTTGGATTTCAGAAAATAATATATCCTAATGTCTTGCTTATATTAAATAAACCTACAAAATAATTTAAATATATTTATTAGGTTTTAGGTAATGTTAGTTTATTTTATATTTGTCTTTTTCACTGAATTAAATATTTTAACTTCATGATTTATTCTCACATCGATATACTTTTCACTTACAGTTCTCACAAGTTCTTATGCATATTTTTAAATATGTTCACATTCAAAAGGTTTTTGATATATAATTTTATGTTTCTCTAGCTTGGGTGTACTGTTTTTATAGGAGTTATTAAAATATATATTATTATTTCTATTTCTTAAATTGTCATTTTTTCCTTTTTAAACGACAGTTTGCTTACCACTCTTGGCAAGTTTAGAGTTAGCACTGTATTTTTGGATAAATTTCTAACGCCGTTTTTACTAATAATAATAAACTTCTCTTGTAAATGTAAAGAACATATTACAGACGATTTTGAGGGCGCCCAATCCTTTTTTTGCATGTTTTCAGGACCCGGAAATACACAATACAAGCAGAGGTGCATATGACATCTTTTGAGCCACTAACAGTATTACGATTTTCAGGAAAATTTATACAAAATTTCAAATTTATATTTCAAGAAGTTAAACTTATTTATTAATTTTTGTGCTCTAATTAGCGTGGGTTTGTTCTGAATACCTAGCTGCTTGGTCACTGTCAATAAGGTCACTGTCAAATTGCCTTAAACTGTTTTGACTGCTTTGCTGTGACTCTGAGCTGTGATACATTCATGACGTTGATGGGCGTCAAAAAGATCACCTACAAAGCTGGTAGTACGACAAAATTATTATGTTTTATTTCCAGTAGCAGTCCTTAGAGTTAGTTCAATGAATGAACATTTACTTTAATTTCATTCCACTTAAGTAAATATATAGTTTGGCCTGTAGAAATAAATATTCAAATATTTATATTCTGCTTGACAGTATAGGCCAGTCATTATAGTATATTTTTCGGGAAAAAAATACTATTAGAAGTTTCTCTGCGGAATATTGTTCAGAAACGTATGATAAACAAAATATCAAAAAATCAATTCGAGACTAGTTGGGAAACTTTGTTAAAACAATGGTCAAAGTTATGGAATAGTGGTTTTTCGACTCGCGTAAAAATACTGTTATTCATAGAGAAAAAAGGTTTATACAAAAAAGGTAAGTATTAAATAAATCTGTAAAATAAGACAAGTCCGATTAAATTCCCATAATTTGTTTATGCGCAAGAGTTCAAAAATGGTCGAAAATGTCCGCTTTTTTCAATTGCTAATAATTAATACAATTTTCATCGCAGACACTTGTAATTCAGGATTTTTGAGGCTTTTTTCACCCTTAATAAGTGGTAAAAATTTCAGCCCGAAAGCTTCATTAGCTTAGCGTTGGCGGAATTTGTTATCTAAGAACATGCTATTTTCAATTCATTTTTTCCAAGCTCACAGGCGTTGTAGAGTTTCGATCATTAGTTGTTTTTGTACCTAAATAGTTGTATTGACATATGCACTTACTGACAATTTAATTTTTCAAATTTAATTTGTTTAAAAATGACTTTGAAAAAATGTTAATATTTATTAAAAAATCGTTGCAGTGACCTTAATTATTAATATTGAGTGCCGAAATTTGGAGAAAGTATACGTTAAGAGCTATATTTTCATGTCCTACATTAACATTAACGTGAATTCAACTATTTAATTGCAAAAAATAAGATAGCGGCGATGCGTTCTAGTACTCGGTCGAGCGAACGAGTGGGAAGAGCGAGGCGGAGCATGCGCGCTACGCATTAATAATGAACGTATCCAGATGAATCTTTTTTAATTTGGGGTAGCGCGAAAATTCATGAGCATTGAAGCTATTGTATTAACGAAATTAACATGATTTCAACCCAAGATTTACTAAATAAATAATTAAATCACGGGTTGAAATAATGAAATAAGAATCATCTCGATACGTTCATTATTAACCGAGATATGGCTAATTTTTCCAGCTCCATCGATTTGAAGCCGCTCGATCATTTTCCTGCCCGCAACCAGTCGCGTAGCGCGCATGCTCCGCCTCGCTCTCCCCACAATTAAATAGTTGAATTCACCTTAATGTTAATGTAGGACATGAAAATATAGCTCTTAATGTATACTCTCTATACCAAATTTCGGCTCTTAATATTAATAATTAAGGTCACTGCGATTAAATAAAAAATATATATATCTCGGCTTTTAATCAACTTAGAGCAACGATTTTTTTTTAAATTCGAAGAAAAATAGTACTAACTAAACTATAGAGGTTACTATTTTTTTTTATAATAATTACCTATCTTAACAATTTAATAAATATTTCATTTTTTCAGTCATTTTTAAACAAATTCAATTTGAAACATTAAATTCTCAGTAAATGCATATGTCAATACAACTATTTAGGTACAAAATCAACTAATGATCGAAACTCTACAAAGCCTGTGAGCTTGGGAAAAGTGAATTGAAAATAGCATATTCTTAGATAACAAATGCCGCCAACGCCAAACCAATTAAGCTTTCGGGCAGAAATTTTTACCACTTATTAAGCGTGTAAAAAGCCTCAAAAATCCTGAATTACAAGTGTCTGCGATGAAAATTACATTAATTATTATTAGCAATTGAAAAAAACGGCCATTTTCTACCATATTTTGAGCTCTTGCTCATAAACAAATTATCGGAATTTAATCGGACTTGTCTCATTTTATAGGCTTATTTAATACCTACCTTTTTTGTATAAACTTTTTTTCGCTTTTTAGTTTTTTTACTTGAGTCAAAAAACGACTTTTCCATAACTTTGACCATTGTTTAAACAAAGTTTCCCAACTAGCCTCGAGTTGATTTTTTGATATTTTGTTTACAACAGGTTTCCGAACAATATTCCGCAGAGAAATTTCTAATAGTATTTTTTTCGCGAAACAGGCTGTTTCATGTCTATAATGACTGGGCATTGTTTCGTAAATATTTCGTTAAATTGTATATTTTTGGAAATAATCGTTACTCATCGGAGATTTTGACTAATCGTAAGTAGGTATTTTTTATGTGTTTTGTTCCATTGTAGATATATTATTAATCTTTGTTTGGGTGAAGTTGTTTATTATCGTCAATTTTTCATTGCAGTTGCCGTGATATTTGCTTATCTAATTTATGTTGGCTTAGAGCAGGTTACTTTAGGTAAAATAGGGTTAGGTTAGGTTGTGTTAGGTTAGACTAGGCTAGGTCAGATTAGGTTATGTAGAATAGGGTAGATTAGCTTAAGTACCTACCTATTTTTAATAAAAATGATGCATTACAATGTTTGATTATACCTCTATGATTTCTTTCATTTTATTCTGTGTTCTCACTTTTTTGTTTTTATACTAATTAAATTACTTATACTTATACATTTTTATTATTTTTTGTTGCTCTGTTACAGATCTCCTTTTTCCATCTAAAGGAGAGTAACCGAAAACAGTAAAGTTAAATATAAGTTTATGTGTTTTTAAATTTACTTAAAACCAATTTTTGTCGTCTGATATATATATATATATATATACAGGGTGTCCGGTAAGTACCTCCTAATCTCTCGGGAGTGTATAGGGGAGGTCAAAATAAAACTAGTCCTTCCTATAATTTTTTTTCCTAATGTGCCCCCTAACGGAGTTATGGGGGGTCAAAGGGGTACCTAGAAATTAACGTTTAGGGTTATAACTTTGAAACCACCCTGTATATTTTAATAAAATTTTCGTACGTTGTATTACACATGGAGCTCTACGATTTGATGCTAAAATCAACTTTTTGCTATTATCAGGTGTCCAGAAACGGACTGGCCCTATCACAATTTTTCTCAAAATTTTGACAGAAGTAATTTTATCAAACTGAAAATATTATTATTAGATACTCTGAAGGTTTTTCTTTAAAAATGGTACTCTTTATTTATTTCGAAAAAATGAACGGTTTGCGAGATAAATCGGTTTTGAAAAAAATTGGTAACAAATACAACAACAATTAAAATTTATTTTTTTACAATAAAATCATTCCCGCTAGTGCCAGCCTACAGATTCACCATAAACATTTACTGGTGGTGAATTAAGGGAATGAATAATGCCGTTTCTTGTAAAATCAACATCTATGACCAAAATACATCTACAAATTATTATTGCTCTTGTCTCCATGGAGTTCTTTTCTATTGTTTTCGTTGTTAGACCCTGTTGATTTTAAAGTACTTGTCAAAGGCGCGTGACAGAATAAAAATTCAATTTTATTGTGGTATTCGTTTTAAGCCGTTAGAAATAACATTTAAAAATGGAAGAATATTCCTGTGCAGAATATGCTGATATGCACCTAATTTATGGGGAAGCATTATGCAACTCCGTGGAGGCAAGAAGACTTTATGAGGAAAGGTTTCCGGGTCGACATTTGCCGAGTCCAAAAACTTTTGAAAGAGTTGATCGTAGTTTAAGAGAAACAGGTAAAAAAAAATAGTGAAAAACGTTAGTGAAACTAATTTCTTCCGAATCCTTTATTTAGGAAGCTTTTTGCCACGCCGTGGTGGAGCAGGAGCCCCGAGGAGAGTACGAGACCCTCATGTAGAGGAACAAATATTGGAAGACGTTGCTAATAATCCTTCAAATAGCATAAGGAAGCTTGCGGCGCAAAACAATGTTACAAAATGGGCTGTACATGAAACTCTGAAAGAACAATTGCTTTACCCGTACCACATCCAAAAAGTACATGCTATGTCTCCAGATGATTATCCAAAAAGACTTCAATACGCCAATTGGTTTTTACAGCATCATATTCGGAATCATAATTTTGGTACATCTATTTTGTTCACCGATGAAGCAGGTTTTACAAGAGACGGCATAATTAATTCGCATAATCTACATGTCTGGGATGAAGAAAACCCTCACGCTTTAGTTCAAACTCGCTACCAACAAAGGTTTATGGTGAATGTGTGGGCTGGCATTATCGGGAATCATTTGATTGGTCCATTTATTCTGGAGCAAAGACTTAATGGTGCTCTTTATTTGCAATTTTTAGAGGAAAATCTAAATATTTTGTTAGAAGAAGTGCCCCTTCAAATAAGAACTGAAATGTGGTACATGCATGACGGTGCACCACCCCACTTTGATCGTTTAGTACGTCAACATCTGACGAATGTTTTTGGTGATCGATGGATAGGTCGAGGCGGACCTGTATTATGGCCACCTAGGTCGCCCGACCTAAACCCATTAGACTTTTTTCTGTGGGGTCATTTAAAAAATAACGTTTATTCAACACCCGTAAATAGTAGAGAGGAACTTCTGCTGAGGCTAACACAGAACTGTGACCATCTCCGCAATAATCACGGAATATTATTTCAAGTGCACCGGGAAAACATTCGTAGGATTAGAAAGTGCATTGAAGTACGGGGTGCTCATTTTGAACATCTACCGAAGTAACATTTAGGTACCTTTGTTCATTGTTGAATGTTCTTTGTTGCATGTCTTGTAAGTAAGTTATTTTTCAAATGTTATTTTTAATTGGTCACTACTTGCTCATAAAGTATAGCCAACCCGTTCAAAGATTTCTGGACTTGATAAAGTTAAAGAAATTAAATGCATGAAATAATATGTAAAAAAAATAAATTTTAATTGTTGTTGTATTTGTTACCAATTTTTTTCAAAACCGATTTATCTCGCAAACCGTTCATTTTTTCGAAATAAATAAAGAGTACCATTTTTAAAGAAAAACCTTCAGAGTATCTAATAATAATATTTTCAGTTTGATAAAATTACTTCTGTCAAAATTTTGAGAAAAATTGTGATAGGGCCAGTCCGTTTCTGGACACCTGATAATAGCAAAAAGTTGATTTTAGCATCAAATCGTAGAGCTCCATGTGTAATACAACGTACGAAAATTTTATTAAAATATACAGGGTGGTTTCAAAGTTATAACCCTAAACGTTAATTTCTAGGTACCCCTTTGACCCCCCATAACTCCGTTAGGGGGCACATTAGGAAAAAAAATTATAGGAAGGACTAGTTTTATTTTGACCTCCCCTATACACTCCCGAGAGATTAGGAGGTACTTACCGGACACCCTGTATATATATTGTTCATTCATCCTAAAGAACGCGAACGCCAAGTTCCTACGCCAACCGACCAACCTATGCCTACCTGCGCAGATAATACCTTCCCATTAGGCTTTTTCAGCTTCAATGCAATCGATAAATTTGGATAATTAATCTTGTTTATTTTTCTTTGGCTGTAATTATTCAACATCGGCCAGGACTTGTCCTAAACGCAAACTGCTTCATTAATCATTGCTGTTAATTGCCTACCGTAAATTATCTGCGTATATTGGAATATTACGTAGGATCCAGCAAACCTCCTGAAACTAATTTCATGACGATTTTCGCTGCCGCTGAAAACGGAACTGACAAGTGAGGCCAAGTTAAGAACTTGATTGTGAGTTTTCCATATATGTCTGCACATGATAAAAATGATTTTTTGTTATTAAATCAGAATCGAATGTTATTGAATCAGAATCTGGTGTTAATTGAATAATAAATAAATAATATCCACATGAGAACAATTTTTGAAACTAACTTACCAACGCGGTCCGGCCAGTAAAAAGATTAAATGTCAAGTGAAAAATAGGAAATTACGAGCCTCGATCAATCTTTGTCGCATTCGATCTCTCTTGCTGACAAATATGCTGTCACTTGAAACCAATGTAAACGCCCAGCCAAAATAAAGAAATGCCGTACATTAACGAAGCCTTCGCCAACAACTCAAATTAATTTGATATCCTAGGGAGATGCTTTACTCGGAAGGAGTCTGGTCTGTAATTGTATCAGATTAGTTCCCTTTAACTTAGTCGACGACTTAAGGAAGTTTACCACATGTATAAATGTTGAGGAACTTTAACATCAAGTTTTAGTTAACCTCTACCTAGAAATTTCAGCGGATCTCAAATTTTACATACGTTGTATTTTGAACAGTGAATCATGATGATAATTTTTCTCAAACGTATGTAAATAAAAATAAAATGTTAATTCACGAATAAACAACGCAAACTACGAACGTTTTATATTTTCAATAAATACAAGAAAGTTGAATCTATTCATTCAAATAAATGCAAAATTTTAACTTATTCTGTTAACCATACAAATAAAAATTGTACAGTGAAATAATACTGGGAGTGCTTCCTATTTATTTTACTCAAAAGTGGTAAAAAGTTAACCTTTATAAAGAACTAATTCAGTAGTTTCTTTCTTCATTAGTCGGGGATAAACAGAAAAATGAAACCTGCAAGTATTTCAATTGTAACTGCTCATAGCTTAATAAGGTTAATTTTTTTTTAAGAAATGCGGCAAATGTCTCACTTTTGTTCCAATTTTATGTGGCTATCTTCAGTGTAAAATGTCACACACATATTCTACCACTGACCTGATTTACCTCTTTTTCTTTTAATGTATGTTTGGATATAAGTCAGTTGAAGCACCTTTTCTGATCAAGAACTGGCCACCACTCCACCTGACATATGAAAATCGTCGACGTTCGACAACGAAGAAAACATCATAAACCTCGTTGGGGAAGATCGGAGGCGCAGTACTCGCGACATTGTTCAAGAAGGGCCTGCTACAGGAAAAATAATTACACCACTATCATGTACAAAGGGTTCAGACATTAAATAACAGTGATTTTCAGCCCCGTGTGGAATTTTGCCCGTGGTTTCGACATCAAATAGGACAAGATCCGAATTTTACAAGCAAGGCGCTTTTTGAATGAATGTTGTTTAACTATAGACGGCATACTAAATTTTTACAACATTCACGATTGTTGTGATGCAAATCCTCACGTTGTACAGAGATCTCGGTTTCAGAAAAGGTTTTCTGTGAATGTGTAGTGTGATGTTTTTGGTGATAGTTTACCCGGTCCCATAGTGTCAGATCACACTATGGGACCGAGTAAACTATCACCAAAAACATCACACGTTCAAACGGGGCTGCTTATTTAGAGTTTTTTAGTCTAACGTCTATTGGTAAGTAATTCGTTTATTCGTTTAAATTTTGTGTTACTTTCAAACGAGATTTGGATAAATTTCAGCGTTTTCGAACACAAAATTTAAGCCGTCAAAACCGCCATCAGCGCTTTCGTCGTAAATTTGTTTCAACTTTCAATCTTTTTTTTAAATTTAAAACTTGTTTTAGATTATCAGTTGCCTTCTTGAAGTTGATCATTGTCGTTCTCGGCTCTATCACACTTTTCAAGAAACACACTTAGGTATTTCAGAAACATCCTGTATAGAACAGGTTATTAGATGCTATTTGTTAGCTATAAATTGACATTTGATAGCACATGCACAATAGCACAATCAACCTAACTATTTCAGATGTTGTATTCTTGCCTTCTTTTTTATTATTTAATAAATAAACTGAAGTTATCAGTGACATATTGTCTTTTTTTTTTAAATAATTTATTTGAGCTATAGAAAATATCTAATGCACACTGCCATGAGTTTTTCATGAAGTCTTCTTCAGAAAAAATATGTCTCGCGAAAACCCCAAAAGGTCAAAACCGGTGATGTGGCAATCAGAAGAAATTGTTCAAATACAGACAACTCCCAAGGAAGCCTGAAAACCAAACCATAAATAAATATTTTTTGCAATAAGTTAATTTTCTTGTATAAGAAAACAACTTCGCATTTCACGGCATCGTATAAACTCTTATATCCTAATATAACGCCTTTGTTTTGTAAACCTCCTGGTTGCGACAGTTAAAACAATTCTTAATCAATATCAGAAAGTGATAACAATGAAACTTGTTAAAAGTTTGAATCGGTAAATTTAAAATGTAAATTTGGCTTTGTTCCATTCGCCAGTTTTTGTTATCTCTTTTCTTTTATTTTGCTTTGCTTTCCCTCCTCTTGTTTTGTTCGGGAATAGAAGAAATATACAATATGAAGTAATTACATTTTCTTAGACAACCCATCCAGTGGAATCGTGATTACTGATAATAGTTAAAGTTGATAATTAATTAGTTTGAAGTTGAGGGCATAAACTTATGTGATTATCAAAAATCGTGATTCATTAAATTGTACTTATTAAGAATATTTTTAACATACGGGAAGTGGATTTCACAATGAATATAAAAACTCAGTTACAGGGTGATTCACTATATTTTGACCCCCTTTAACTTTTTTATTTTAAGAGTTATAAAAAAATGTAAAATACAAAAGTTGCACGATTTCTTATGAATTTTTCGAAAATAATATTTGAAAAACAAATGAAGTCCAAACAAAATGGCCGCCGATATTAACTTTGTTAATTTAAATGGAACACCCTGTAAATTTTTTCATATTTGGATAGAACGTTCCCTGTCGAGCATAGCCATATAGGGTTTGTTGGGTCCATCTCCAACAATAAGCGAGATACTATTAAAAAAGGAAAGAATGTTTTTATTAAGAAAATATCTTGTAATTGTTATACCTCTTTCAAACACTTCTGCCTTTTTCCAATTACGTAAGGATTTACAGATTTAGCTGTAATATATTTTGACATGTCGGACATTGATATGGTCCAAAATGAGTATAGGTATTCTAACTAAATCTCACTAATTAGGCCGTGAGAGGCCTAATTACCCTTGGACAACGTTATATGGTAGGCCGTAACAGTGACAGGTATTGTTATGATAACATTGTTATTGATTAACAGTTTGTATTATTATTTAATTAAAATAGGTTATACAGCAGTAGAAAATTGAAATATTATTAGGAATTAAAATAGAGTATGGAGAAGATCTTTACTCTATTTGAATTCCTAATAATATTTCTACTTCTGTGTAACCTATTTTAATTAAATTATAATACAAACTTGTCGATCAATAACAATGTTGTCATGACATTACCTGTCACTATCATGGCCTACCATATAACATTGTCCATGAGTAAATAAGCCCCTCACGGACTAATTAGTGGGATTTAGTTAAAATACTTTTACCCATTTTGGACTATATCAATGTTCGCTATGTCAAATAAATCTAAATCCTTACGTAATTGGAAAAAGGCAGAAACGTCCAACAATTACAAAATATTTTATTTTCTTAATAAAAAAACGTTCTTTTCGTTTAGACCCAACAACTATATATGTATGACTGTGCTCGTCAGGGAACGGTCTATCCAAATGTGTAAAAATATACTGGGTGTTCCATTTAAATTAACAAAGTTAACATCCGCGATCATTTTGTTTGAAATTCATTTATTTTTCTACTACCATATTCGAAAATTTCATAAAAAATCGTGCAACTTTTGTAACGGCCTAATTAGTGAAATTTAGTTAAAATAACTATCCACATTTTGATCCATATCAATGTCCGATATGTCAAAATATATTTCAACTAAATCTGTAAATCCTTACGTAATTGGAAAGAAGGCAGAAGTGCCTGAAAGAGGTCTAGCAATTACAAGATATCTTATTTTCTTAATAAAATGCCTTCTTTTCTTTTTTAATAGTATCTCGCTTATTTTTATGGATGGACCCAACAAACCCTATATGACTATGCTCGACAGAGAACGTTCTATCCAAATATGTAAAAATATACAGGGTGTTCCATTTAAATTAACAAAGTTAATACTCGCGGACATTTTGTTTCGCCTTCATTCGTTTTTCAAATGTCATTTTCGAAAAATTCATAAAAGATCGTGTAAATTTTGTATTTTACATTTTTTTATAACTCTTAAAACACAAAAGTTAATGGGTTGTCAAAATATAGTGAATCACCCTGTACATGGTAAGTGTTATTGTTCATATCTAAATCTACACATTAGAGGTGTCTTCTTTGTAAACTTGTTTCCAAAAATGTCTAAAGTATCTGTTACTTCAAGACAAATTCCTATCTTGCTACACATTTATTGACAAATACGTAATTCCTCCAAATTTTCATTAGGAGTCGTATAAATCAATTGTTTAATATGTCCCCACAAAAAAAAATCAAAAGGGTTTAAGTCTGGGAACCGCGAAGGTGTACTCTTCCTCTACCTATCCAATTATTTGATAATGCAACATCCAAGTACTGCAAGGAACCAAACTGAAATGGGCCTAAGGTTCAATGCCCTGTATATCCACATTGAAATCGTTTTTTAACTTTTCATCTAAGATACCTACCCCATTTTACCTTTATAGTTTATCGTGGAATTATTCATACTTATACAGGTATTTGAATGTTATTGATGATATGATTCAAGAACTAATGAAAAACATTTCATAAAAAATGGGAGTCATATTTTTTATAATATTCAACATTCAACTCCTTTATTATCTTTACTAACTCTTCAAGTGAGTAGTGTTATATTAATCCACTTCAGTATGATATCATAAAATATTCGCTGACGATGCTCAATCTGCGAATAATATTGAGAAAACATCTCTGTTATTAGATTCCCGAGTCTAAAAGCTTGTAAGTTAATTACGAGCAACAATCCGAGAAACATCATCACAATTTATAGAACTATGTCTTGTTCGAGAAGAACCACCTCGCAAACTATTCCAGATTATTCAAGAATGTGAGTGCTTTGTAAGATTTATAATTGGTTTAGTTTGGGCGATGAGCACGCTGTTGAGGAAATATCTGACGGTTAAATTTACTATACCATGAAATACTAATTGATTTGGAGCTTCGTTAATTACTAAAGTAAACGATCCATTACCTATTTCTTCTCTTCAAACTAATGATATATTATCCATATCCATATAGAGAATGCAGTTTTATCGGCAGAAGACAAACTTTAGACCGCAGTGAGAGGCATGTGATTAGTTTTATTGAATGTCGAGAAAACTTAAAAATAAATAATAATAAAAATTTACCTTATTTTAATTACAAAGGGGGCACTTCAAAAAAATCATTTTGGAATGATATTCTCTTATGTTTATGTAAAAAAATAAAATTCGTTTGTTACACTTCTCCCAATTTTGAAAGTAATACTGACTGAATATTGAAAAACGAGAGACAGCTGTAGCTGTTCATTGGCTGTGAAGAGTAAGCTGAGAGGTTATTTTTGTGTAAATCAGCAGTTAGTTTATTACAAACATTCTAGATAGATTTGTTTGTAGATATGTAAAAATTAAAAGTTTGTTTTTAAGCTATTTATGAGCAAAGAGCACTAAATAATCTAGCATCTTTAATTTGAATGTTTGCAAACGTAGGTATATCTAGAGATGTTTATATAACTCCCTTAAACTTTTGTTTTATTTTTAATATAGTTTCAATAAAGGAATTAGGAAGGCAGGAACTGAAATCAATACGAAACTGACCAATGTTGCAAAACTTCATTTAATATTTATTTTAATTTAATTATTCAAATAAAAAAATCCAAATATTAAAGTTACGAACTTTAACTTATGGAATTCAATAAAAACATATCTAAACAAAAATTCTTTCAAACCTAAAATGTATAATACATATACACACCCTGTATTTGGCATGGATAATTTAAAAGCAATGAAATTCAATCAGTTTATGTCAAATTTGCAAAAATTCATTCATACACAAAAACCTGTGACGTTAAAGTTGAATATACACCCTGTATATTATTACATTAATGGATGCAGAAATAAATTTACTTTAAAATGATACTATAGTTCCCTATACCTAAAGTTAACAGTGCTTGAATAAATTGGAAATTATTGATTTATCTGGCTTGATAAAGTGATGATTTTACCTACTTGTTTGTACACCTGGATTTTCTATATAAAAAATGCGATTTTCTTACTTTTTAAACTAGAACGGAATGAATGCCCAAACATTTATACACATTATAATAATATCTCTACTCCTCATTCTAATTACGAGAATTAGCCCAGAAGTCGAAGACTTGTGCGGGAGAGGAGGCGGCATATTATTATTATGCAGGCCGCATTTGCGCCCAGGAACGACTTATGTTGGTAGGCCCTAACCACCATTCAGTGCAGGAATGAGGGAAACCTGGAAAACCTCATTAATTAGGGGGGTGGTCAAATGCCAACCGGTGTCAATCTCTCACATTGACCCAAGCCAACATTCTTCCACCCTACCATACCTGCACAGAGGGCGCCAATGCTCCGTACAAGTATAGAAAATCTACGGTCACCGGCCGCGGGATTCGAAACCCGGGCAGTTCGACACATCGATTTAAGTACTGACGCCTTAAACCGTGCGGCTATCGACCGAGTAACATTACACCCGTTCTTCTCTGACACAATTAAATGTTTGACGAAATTTAAATGATTCTGCGCCAGAAATAAAAAAATTATTGTTTTTGCGTATTATAAAACAATAAACATAGATCTTCTTAAAACACATTAGTATGAAATCTAGTAAATACATATGATAGGTGGAAATACAATTCATCCTTGGATATTTTTATGGGTCGTAACTCATTTAGTCGCAATAAAGTGCGTGAAAGCAAATTAAATTTATTTACTGAAGAGAAATTCCAAACAAATATAAACGTAGTAGGGCGCTTTGTTATGATGTAATTGAATTTTCCAGAAGTTTAGATGTTTTGTGCAAATTAAGTCATTGGTTGAACTTTCTAAAAAGCTTCCATTGCGAACTTTATGCCACTTCTTTACCGGTACTAGTTATAAGTATAGAAAAGTAAAATGCAAGGAAACTAGACATACTACATTTTTAGTATACCAATTCCGAAAACTTAGTAAAAATATGTTTAAAAAAATTCGACATATCTTCTTTAGATGCTTTTGTTATGGTATGTGAGACAACCTATGTTTATCTTGTTTTTGATATTTGACTGTTAGAAATCGCTCATTTAACGAATGACAAGAAATTGAATGTGCAGCAGGTAGTTTACTGTTTATTATTACTTACTTGTTGCATTTTCTGCAATTACGTCTCTCATGTATAATATTTAGGTATTCCTGCAACACTGAAAAGAAAATACTGTAATAAATAAATGACCTGAGAAATTTTTTCACGACAGTAGCTGGTCGATTCCAGTTACCGAATTACCTTCCTTAGTCTCGGCTATTAATCTTTAATCTGCCCTTGTTGTTCTCGGGCTGGGGTATATAGGGCAGACAGCTCTATCAGGTCGCTGTGGACGAAACCGCTCCAGAGGCAATCGTAGTCCTCTAAAACGTTCCGTAGTGACCTCTATGACCGGCTCGCAGAATGCTTAGCCATAACTGAAGCTTCTTACCACATCGTCACCCATCTTATAGCATCGATATCGGTGCGCGCGCACCTAGGCCTGCGCAAAACAGTGGTAAGAGCGAGGTTTGCGTTGTCGTTGTACGCCCCGAGCGCCTCTGGGGCGTGGCACCGCTGCGCGTACATTTAAGAATGCGCAGTGTAGTAGGGTTGAGTGGAGTGGAGGCCACGATCTTTGTAAAATAAAGGCTCTTTTATTTTTGTTTTTACTGTATTACTTTCTTTTCCCTAAATTTTTGATTTTTCAAATTCTTAATATATCATTGTGAATTCACAAGTTTGGCATTAGCTCATTGGATGACCAGACCACGTTATGCGCCATGTAGTCCAATTACAAGATTAGGTTGTCCAGATAGCTGCAGATCTCGATTAGTTCCTTGGATTTACCAATTTTATGCTTTGGGGCGTTGTAGCTGACTTCAGGCCACGCTCTAGTATGTATTAAAAGACGCACGTGGGTACTTCACTTACTTTTGAGTTCAAAGAATTGGTTTTTGCGGGTTTCAACTACCCTGGACTGTTTTGCACTTGGGTGTTAAGAAGCACTTCAATTTAAAACAATTATTTGAGGCCTCCGTAGAGCGCCTGTAAGCTTTAGGGGCTTTGTTCACTGTGCCTCCTAGGAGGGCCAGTTTCTGTCAGCTTTAGAGCTGTTGGTTATGGCAGCTTTAGATATGGGCAGCATCTCAATTTTTCGGCTCTGCCATCCTGTCTGTTTCTGGGTTGCTGTATTGGCCTCAAGGTAACTACTTAACGTTGTTAAGTTTCCGTTTGGTTCGGATATCGTGAAATTCGGACCTAGAACCGAACCTTCGTCTCCTCGTGACGGGGCGATTTTGGGCTACTTGAAGCGGTTTTCGGCGGAAATTTAGGAAAGATCGGTGAAATTTTCCATTAACGGCATCGTCTCTGGGGACTATTGTGCATGGAGCGATTTGTGGATGCTTGGGGTGGTTTTGAGCGCGACGACGGGACCTTGGAAAGGTCGGTGAAATTTTCAATTCTTGCGTCGCGCTTTGTACGTCGCGTCGCTCTGGGTCCTTCAGGACATTGTCCTTGGCTCTCGCTGCAGCCAGCTTTGCATGAGGCGTCTTCTGACAGCTTCGTGGTTTCGATTCGAAAGGTGAGTTATTTTTTGAACGCGGGACCTGTATTACGACAATAGTCTCGATGTTATTAACATTTAAAAGCCTTGAGTTCACTAACATTCACAAGGAATATTGTAAATGCAATTTTTAGGTCATTTTGTGGTCAAGTTTATGATAAATTAACTTAAACGTTAGAGCTGCACAACATCGGGTGACTATCTTACACAGGGAATTGGAAAAGTAAAAAAAAAAAATCGTGACAAAACGGTCTTGTTATTCATTGGAATAGTATAACATTTTTGGGTAAAATACGGTAAAACGAAAATTAAAAGAGATTTATTTCGTGAAATGATGTAGATGTGTTTGAAATAGTTGCTAAATTTTGACTTTCGTTGGTTGAATATTTTCAGTGGTAATATAAGTAATAATAGAATATGCAGGGTGCATCTTTGAGTGGGGATCATATTTATAAAGAGGCACATTTTTGACCTTTAGAAACATGTATCTGTAGTTTATTTTTTCAAATTTGTTTAACCTTTTTTTTAGTAATTTTCATACCTTGCCTCTGGACAAGCTAGTGTGATGTCAAACAACGGCGCACTTTATTCGCAGTGCGTGCACGATTGGGGACTGGGCTATGCATTGTTGTCAGATCTCTTATTTAAAGGAAAGGTTGGCGCGTTTTGAGTAGACGTTCGCCAGAAGCGCTATAATTTTATTTATTTTAGATTAATTTAATATGTCTAGCATCGGTTCACTGTTGAAGTGGCTGAACAAAAAAGAGCGAAAACATACCGCATTTCTGTACATTCCTATTTTAATTATCCTAAATCCTAAAAATGATAGTAGTGTAGTTCAAATAAACTAGGTCAATGTCACAGGTCTTTGACACTGATTCACAAATAACCGTAATTGTTTGTAAAAACTTGAATCGACTTTTAAAAAAATATTTCATTAAAAATAAATTGGTTTTATTTACAATTAGTAACGTATCTACATACCAATATTGGTTAATGTGTTAAAAACAATGTTTTTAATATACGGCGCGTCTTCCACATTAACATAAAATGACTAAAATAAGACGTTGTTGCCATATTAAGTAATCTTGTTTCACTATATATTTTATATTTTATATTTCTTTAGTTTCTAACAGTTGATTAAAAAAATATTAAATATTAGTTAATGTTTAATAAACCATGTGCAAATTTTTATTTTTAATTTAGAAGCCATAGAATGTTTTTTTGTATGTGTCCGTCGCTTCGACCACAGTAATACCCAAAAATACGGTGGCTTTAAAAATGACACATCACTAAGTAATATAAAAGCAATTTGTTTTACTCAATTATTTTTGATTGTCACTTCCCACAATGTAGGTTGATAATAACTAAAAAATATCTGCGCTAATACGCAAATTCCGAGTGCCCCAGTTTACGCCGCCCAGTAGCGGCGTACACAAGAATTAAAGTACAGTTTAAAAAACTTATTATAACTAGACTATTTATTTGACTAAAATACTCCCAAAGAACTAACCCCCACTTAAAGGTACACCCTGTATAGTATATGATGTATTTCTATAGAAGGTAATCAAACTGTTACATTTGATTTTTAGGTTAATTTGGTAACAAAAGTTTTGATAACGAAGAAGAGAGTTTTTGAAATGCAAATTATGTAATGTACGAGTATTTATAGTGATTAGTGTATCCTGAAAAATTGTCTGCTTTCTCAGTGTGAGATATTCCTGTTTAGGTAAAACTAAATTTATACAATCAATCTCTGTGACTGATCCTATTAGCGCAGAAAGTTATTTATTTCTTTCTTTTCACTGTGACTGAAATGCCTAATTAAATAAAAAATATTTATTAATTTTAGAAGAAAGAATAAATAGAAGATAATATGTGGCATATGCAATTAATTTGGAACGCGTGACTTTCATGGAGAATGTCATTTATCATTTATCGAGTTAATAATTAATTTTGCTCTCATATTCTGTCGAACTCTCGAACCTTCTAAGTTAATAAAGTTTCATAAATTTTTGATGCTATTTTGTTTGTGTGATGGGAATTCAGTATGCATACCATTCTGACCACATCACATGATTCATCATATGACATCATTTAGTCATTATATGACTAAAATCAAACTAATGGAGATTTATAAAATATTCATTTCATTCAGACATGTATTAAACATTAATTTAGACGTACTGTGAAAAATTATAATTTTAGTTTGAAATGATAGATAGAAATTGTTATGAGAAATGTAAATAGCTACATTGCACCATTAAGATATTTGTTCATAATTTAGTAGTTAAACTGAAATGCAGAACTAACAAATTTTGGAAGTAAATAATGAATTGTAATTTATCTACTTACCAGAAATTAAAAATAATTATTACGTTTCCAGTGTTTAGCGATCTTGATTGTTATCCAACTCAAGGTTTTAGTGGGATAAAGACCAATAAATAAAAGAACACTATTTTAAATCATTACCAACGTTTCGGTGTTATTTTACACCATCCTCAGGGCTCTAAAATACAAACAATGTTTTTAATAAAATTCTCTTGTACCTACCTAGTACCTAGTTTGGTTTACTCAGGTTTAGACTTTTTTTCATAAATGTGCTGGATTGAAATATTGAAAAGTAAGAAATAAAAAATAAAAGGGAAAAAGAAAGAGAAAAAAGTAAGAGGAAAAAGAAGCATGATATCTACACTACACACATTAGAATTAACGTATTTTTATACTGTCATTCTGCTGAACAGTACCTAAGACATTATAATAATTTTTACCGCATTGAAATTGTTCCATGAATTATAAGTATACATATAAGTATCTAGATATCATCTGCTTCTTAATATTTAGAACTGTTAAGTTGGGCAAAAGACACTTCAAATTTCGGTGAGTGAGTAATACCTGTTATTTTTGGAGCTGTTTTAGAATTTTTATTTTTCGGGTTTTATGATGATTGTGACAGGAACAATTTTTTACGATGTGTATTTTTTAACTCAAAACCTAATCTAGATACCAATATTACATAAAACATGAAGTAGATCAAGGTAGACAAAGCAGTTCAAAAATATTTTTTTATTTAACTGAAAATATAAAAAATTTAAGGAAAAAATGTAAATGCCTTACATCGTTACTTATGGACCACAAAAAATAAATGGTACATTATTTTTTCTGTGCCGCCAGTTTTTGAGAAAAGGCTTTTTTAGACGAGGCAAATAATTTAGGTACTTACCAGAAATCAAAATTCAGTAATTTTTAAACGCACAAGTACAACACAAACTCCAACATATGCTCAATATGTCCACCACCATTTTCGATGCACGCACGCCACTTTTAAATTTTCGCACACTCGCTGGAAAACATCTCAAGGAAAGGAAATAGTGGTACACAAAAAATACTCAAGCACGGTCGAATTCAGATACCAACCTATAGTCTGTTTAGAAATGAAAGAGAGTAATAAAAGCTCATTATGTATGCAAATCGTAAATAAATGTAGTACTGGTGCTTATATTAAATATTTTTATATTATGTATTTTCCGTATAGATGAAGTCTACTTTTAACAAAACTTTGTGCGATCGGACTGTACTAAATTGTAGCAGTTAGCTAAAATTTAATCCCCGACAATCCGTCTTTGTCTATGCCGCTTCAATTTCTCGATCCATTTCTCTTACAAGTAAACAATATAAAAACAGCATTTCAAAACATGAGGCTACTTTAATCATCATAACCTGGTTAAGAGGGTTTTTAGTAATTCAAATAAAATTATTCAATATTATTATCAAAATATTTATTTAAATTTAATGAATAGACTTTTATTCCACACATAAATATATGTATTTTGAAAATTCAAATTATGGTGAGTAAATGTAGTGTTGTATAAATGTACAATATAGAAAATAAAAAAGTAGGTATATTAAAATTCATCCTCTGAATATTCTGATGAATTATCTTCGTCTCCTAGATTGATAACGATAGGTTCCACAGTAACGTCAATTAAATTATCGAGTTCCCACATTTTCTCCTCTTCTTTTTGTACATGATGTATACATCTTTGCCAGTTATTTGCAGTTACTCGTTCCAAGGAATTTTTTAACAAAATTTTCACGTCACTTAATTTAAACGTCGTATTATTTCGCGCTACATCTCCTTTTACCTGCGCCCAGACTAATTCAATTGGGTTACACACAGTGATAAGGTGGTAACCGTAGTACCGTTATTTGGCGATTTCTTGCCATTTCATCGATAACATACTTTTTCCTGATCTTTATTAAGATTGACAAGTGTCAAAAGTTCCTTTTTCACCATATTTGTTTCAAAAGAAATTTTTTTCCGGATAACCATTGAATTATATCGGCTTTCCTCCAAGCAGTCGTAGGCGTCCGCTCGGTCTGCCGTGAATGGTAACTGGCATTATCCATGACAATTACAGACCCCGGAGGAATAAGATCCAACATCTGTGTAAAATACTCTTCGAAAACATCTGTGTTCATGTCTTCGTGATAGTCACCTGTATTTTTAGATTCAAATAAAAGTAAACCGCCATCTACAAAACCACTGACACTACCTATATATGTCACTATTAATCTTCGCCCTTTACCTGAAGGTGCCTTGAACCCTGTTGAAAGTCCATCCAAAAATGCTTATCGAAAACTTTTTACATTTTTATCTTGCCATACTTTTGTTACAGTATATCCCTCGTTGACCCAAGTTTCGTCTAGATAATAAATATTCCTCCCTTCGTCACGGAATTTTCTAATTGATCTTAAGTAGGAACTTCGCCAACAAATAATTTCATCTTTATCGATAAGAACTGACTTCCTGTTCTGCTTTTCCCAGCAATAATTCAACTCTCGTAAGACGGCCCATAATTTGCTTCTACTGATTTTTGTTTTGCGTTGGTATCTCTTTTTTAAAATAAAATGAGTGTACTTTAGTCACTAAACACAAGTTGAATTTTACTCTACTGCACTAGCACGTCTTCGTATATTCAGCTCTAAGACTGGATTGATCTGTCACAATACACTGGCTCCTGCTCTATGATGTATCCAGTAAAATAATACTAATGTACACCCATTACCTGTTAGCATTAGTGTTACCCGATAATTACCTGAAAAGAAATATTAGCACGCCCATGGCCGGTTCTTATCTCGGGGTTTTATTACTCTCTTTCATTTCCAAACAGAGTATAGTTGCGTATTGGTGGTTGTTGGACACCTTAGTACCTCGTGTTAATAAACCGCCACGCCGTTGTCACAATGCTCGACATGAATTTTATTGAATTTTAAATTTATTACAATGCTAATTATTTTTTAGAATTAAGCATAAAGAAATTCAAAATAGTGTATTCTATGCACACAGTTATGTCCATATTCCTTAATTAATTATGTTGTTCTAATGACGATATTCCTTAATTATTTCTTTGTTTACTTTTATCCAAAACGCGGACATTATTTCCAGTTAAATTATAGGACAGACTGTAAAAGTTGAAATTACAGACATGCCGTTGCACCAGGGAATTCCTTTTAAATAAAAGTTACGAAAGAAATCGAACCGGATCCTGTAAATAACTCTAAACAGTCAGTTGCCTTCTCAGAAAAAGATAAGTACCCAGATACGAAAACCCTATTTTGTGACTATCTCCAGTAAACCGTCCAATAACGTCTCATATATTTTTTCTACAAATAAAGGATAAGGCATTGTAGTTTATAAAAAAATCGTACCTACTTGGACCGAAAAAGTCTTGGACCCTCGACCGAGGATATATTATTGGCATGTCTACTTTCTCGCATGTACGTTGTTTGAGATTAGAAAATCCGCATGTGTCCTCATTGGTCAGATAATCGATAGGGCGCAGGAACAGAGTTGGAATAACATATTATTACAATATTTTAGAGTTTTCCGCATCTTTAAATAAAAGTTTTTTTCTTCTTCTCACATTCAATTTCTGCAAAAAATTTATAATAATTTGAATAAATATTCGACCAAACTTTGAATTCTGTTTTAGAACGGTTCAAAGATCTGAAAATGCACATGGACACGAGAACTTACAACAGAAAATATATCTAATACAGCGAGTGCTACTGTAAGGGTGATAACAGTTATCGCCAAGTAATTCAAGATTTCAATGAAAAATACCTAGGTGTGCATGTGGCGTAGTCATCTTTACATAAAGTAGGCGAAAACACCTAGGCAAAAGAAAAACTATGATGATGAACATGTCGCTACTGTGATAGTTCTACAGTGAGTGAATGACTATCCAAGCATGTCACTGAGGAGACGCTCAGAATACTTGCGAATTGTGAAAAAGACCCACATACAAAATATTTTGAAACAAAATAAAATTCTGGCATATTAACCAATTCACACCCACATTTTAGAGGAATGAAGTGAAATGTCTCGATTTTTGTTTGTGGATCCGAGGAAAGGAACGAAATTTCTATCAACAGATTATTCGGACGAATCCACTTTTTCTACAAATGGCATTGTTGCTTCACAACATTTGCGATATTTGAGTACCGAGAATCCTCATTTTAGAATACCATCTATGCACCAATATTTCAAAAAAGTAAATGTTTGGTGTGCGGTATCCTTTTATGGAATAATAGGACCATATTTCTTTGAAGATACATGCAATGGAAACAGCTAATTGAATATGCTCTAAACGTTTTTTTACTAATGAATTGGACAATTTGCCATTAGCCTACCGAAATTGTTTTTAATTTCAGCATGACGGTTGTCCGGCGCATTCTGTTGTAACTGTTAGGACCTGGTTACAGAACACATTTCCCAATCGCTGGATTGGCCGGCAAGCTCCATATCAATGGCCCCCGCGATGTCCAGACTTGACAATAATGGACCTTTACTTGTGGGGCCGACTCAGATTGTGTATAGCAGGCCTTTGGACAATAACATCGAGCAGCTAAAACAACGAATTAGAGATGCTGCCCAGTCCATATCTTTAGAATAGATTTTTGTGTGAACGTTGGTGGGGGAGTGTTTGAATAATGTTTTATTCTACATTCATTTTTTTCCAAATATATTATGATCTGTAAAAAATTAAACCAATTTTGTGTGCGAAATGTTTTATTTAAAAACTCAAGTAACTTTTTTGTACGACTTTTGCAAAATATCACTTTTCAGAAATATTAAAAATAAAGGTTGTTTACTCTCGTGACATTTTTAGATTTTTTTATTTTCTGGACACCCCGTACATGAAATGTTAAGTTTCACCATGCCAACCTCATTTTAAATTCAAGTAAAACATTTTATCGTGTGCTTTTTTCCGTAAAATATAGAATAAAAAAGTTTTTCCTCTTACTCACCCTAACAGCGGACATACTATATATTTTATTTTTTATTTTTTATTTTATTTTATACACCATCCAACAGGATGGGTAAAAACAGAAAAATACAATACATTTAATAACTAAATAACATAATACAAAAAAAAAGATGTATACTAACATATTTAACCTAAATCACCATGAATATAATGCATGTTCACTCAATGATTATTATTAGTTGACACGTTTGCAAATAGGTCCAAAGCCTCTTGATGGTTATTATAGTAACTGCACATTTTGTATTTAGGAGAGTATTTGAGAATATTCGTACGAGGAGTTGATAAATAAAAACACTGATCATGCCTGGATGTTGCACGAGGAACATGAAAATATAAATAATCAAATCACAGCTGTCTATAACACCCTGACATAGCTTATGAAGAAAAGAAAGTGAGAATTTATCTCTTCGATTCTTCAATGATATTAGAGAGAATCTTTTAAGGAGATCATCATGAGGAAAACCAACACATGGATAAACATTATCCAATTTAAATGACAAAAATTTTAAGAATTTGCGTTGTACGAATTCTATATTGTTAATATGTACATTTTAATGGGGATTATAAATAAGGCACGCATACTCCAATTTGGAACAAACAAACGCAATAAACAACAATTTTACACTGTTTTCATTGGCGAATTCACGACTATTTCGCATTATAAATCCCAGCATTTTATATGCATTAGCCAGTACGGACTGTACGGACCAAAATGTTTGGGTTTGGAATAATAAACTTCTTGCTGCTTACACTAGTTTAATTTCTTTGTGGACTGTATTCTTAGACTGATTGAAGTGATTACTTTGATTATTTATTTCTAACTGACCAAAGGCCTGCTACATGGCTATTTATAATGTGTGTATAATGTTATATGTGAAGCACGTGTAACTTCCGGTAATTTAAAAAGCAATGTTTTCACGTGATGATTTACCATAGCACGTCTGTTTTCATACCTTTTTTTAATGTTTCGAACGCCGAATCGTAATTTTGTGCAGTAACCTCTAATGATTCAATTACACTAAGCGCATCGCCCTTACAACACATTTTTAAATCAATTAATTTTTGAACGTCCGATAAATCCCTTCTTACGTGAATTGCCGAATTGAATAAATCGTAAAAACTTAACCACGTGTCATAGAATGTTGGTAAATCTACCTCTGGCAATTTTGTATACAAGTTTGGTGTTTGTTGAACTTGATTAGCGACTAGCGTACATGATACTTTTTCTTTGTTTAATTTTTGCGTTATTTCCTCTGCAATCAAGTTAGTGCTCATCAAGTTAAAAAAATGGATTTCTAGTGGTTCGCGATCATTAATTTCATTTGTATCTAAATACTCTAACTGTTTCTGAATATTTTGATATTCCTCAAAATCTGCCTGTATATATTTTAACCTCATTGTTAGTTACGCAATCTTATCTAGATATTCTGGTACGTTTAAAAACGCTTCGAATCGTGTAAATTGACGTAATTGTTTTACTTGTGCCTCTGTTTGAGCTTACATTCTATATGCTTTAGGAACAATGTCTAAATCGAAGGAATGAGGAAAGGAAATTAAATGGCTAGACTTACTTTGTTTTGTGCTTGCTTTCTTCGGTGGTTGCTATCTTCGTGGTGATGTTTCTTCGTGGGCTTCTGGTTTTAACTGTTCTTCTCTTTTTCCTTTATGCTGTTACTTATCCGTCTCGAATGAACCAAAATGTTCGTATATGATCGGTAAACGTTAGATTGGAATCGAAGGTTACACCCAAGTCTCGAAATGTTGTTTCCCTGTTTAAAATTTGCTCATTTATATTATAATTATATAATATTTTCGCGGTTTTTGTGGTGAATGTCATGACACAACATTTCTGTATATTCAAGTTTAAATTGCTATTAGTGGACCGCTCATATAACGAGCGTTCAAATAAAAACGTGGTCGAAGTTGACTCTGACACATTGGACGTAGGGAGTAGCTTATAGCGACCAACTTAACCTCATTTCTCAACGAGCTGTATAGCAGCTGTCAGTTTCAATAACGTTAATGACTATATAACTTTATTTTATAGAATAATCGTGACAATAACAAACAATTAAAGGAGCTGCGGAAAGTGTCCCCCTCCTTGTTCCAAGCACTTTTCACACCTGTTCCTCAAAGAATTAAAGACATTTTCTAAGATGCTCGGGGTATTGTTAATTTCACGAATCTTGTCTATAAGTCGAGCCTGCAAATGGTTTAAATCAGGAATAGGCAGTTAAAAAATAGTGTTTTTAAGGTAAGGCCACAAAAAGAAATCACACGACGTAATATCACATGACCTCGGTGGAAATTCATATTCAGCATTGAGACTTATTAGTCGATTTTGGAAAACTTCCCTCGACATATTCATCGTCTCGCCTGCCGTATGTGCCCTTGCGCCATCTTGTTGAAAGTAAAAGTTTGTAACTTCGTTTTCTTCCAGCTGGTTAACAAAAGGAGCGATAATTTCTTCTCTATACCTTTGCGCAGTAAGAGTACCATTAAAAAAAATAGGTCCATAAATCCTCCTTCGATTGAGAGCACACCAAACTCCAATTTTTTGAGCGTGTAGAAGGCCCTCGACAAAAAAGTTATCTGTTTTTTCAGAAGACCACATTCTCATATTCTGTGAGTTTACGTAACCACTTAAATGAAACCAGGCTTCATCAGAAAAAAAGGTGATATTATGAAGTTCACCGTAGTTGTTTAAAAACCATTCACAAAATACAGCCCGTCGCGGAAAATCAACTTCATGAAGTTCTTGCTGACAAGTTAAACGATAGGAGAACAAACGCAAATCTTTTTTTAACACTGTGTGGCAGGTACCGACTGATACTCCCACCATTTGTGATAAAACACGTACAGAAGTTCTTGGCGCATTTTCCATTATTTGTTAGACATTTTCTTTTAATTCTTCAGTCCGCTTTTTAGGTCGGCCGCTTCCTTCTTTTCTTGTTACACTGCCCGTTTCACGAAAAACGTTAACACAACGCTGAACTGCACTTTGAAAAATTTTGTACTCAACAACGCCGGGAAATTGATTTTGAAATTCTATGAAACATTCCTCAATAGAATACTTCCATATTCCATCAATCTTGCGTCCATTTCTAAAGTAGGACTCTATGATAATCGCTTTTTGTTCTTGAGAAAACACCATTTTAAACGTTTTTTAAAACGAAAATATTCAAATTGATAGCGGCGATATAGCGCTTTGACAGATGACGTTTAAGTTCATTTGCTATACGCTACGCCCTACGTCCAAATTTTCAGAACCAACTTGACCACGTTTTTATTTTAACGCTCGTTATTTTCGATAAATTTGACTGTAATTTTAGACAATCTTCAGTACCCGCAATACTAGAAAAGATCTTCAAGTCATTCGCATACATCAGAAAGGGGACATGCAAGTCATCCATAATGCCATTGACAAAATTATTAAAGAAGAGAGGACCCAATATGGACCCCTGAGGGACACCAGAAGGACTAATGTATTGGACAGACTTGTGACCATGATAAGAAACATATTGACACCTACCAGATAGGTAGGATTTTAAAAAATCAATAAAGGTGTTGGAGATACCCTAGTGGTTAAATTTGAACAGTAGCTTTTTATGATCAAGTCTGTCGAATGCTTTGGAGAAGTCAGTATATATGACATCTGTTTGAAGGTGTAAATCAATGGTTGTGGCAATATACTGAGTTATACACATTAGATACAGTTGAACGACCTTTCATGAAACCATGCTGTTGAGGACATAAGGCACCTTTTACATGGTTATTTAATGGTTTATGTCAAACAATCTCAAAGCACTTTGAAAAGTTGCATATAATTGTAATGGGCCGAAAATTAGTGATTTCATTTTTTTATACAGGGTGATTTATTAACAATGGGAAAGTCGAAAGCTGAAGATACTACACGTGAAATGGTGACCATTGGCACAAACATGCCTTATTCGAAAGTTGATAGTTTCGGAAATACAGGATGTTGAAAGTTCAAATTTTAAATCGTTTTTTGCGATTATTCTGAAAATATGTAGGTTAGGAACTTGAAAATTTGTGAAACTATATTTTTTTTAGGCGACGAATAAGATGCGTATTGTAATTTCAGCATTGCTCATAGAGGGCGCCACTTACGACCAATTTTACCGAAAATTTAGTTAATACCCTGTGTGACTAACATGAAACTTGATTCAAAACCTGAAAGAGCAATCATTTTTCCATTAATTATGTATTCTTGTTTCATTTCGGTATCTCGATCCGTTTTCGAGAAAAATCGATTTAACGAACACTATGTTTTGATAATACGAGAAATTAAAAGCGAAACAAACCAAGTGTTTCTTCGTGTTATTACAACAATTAACAATAAAACAAATGAAATTCGTAATAATGATTTAAAGTCAGTGTTCGAAGAATCCACCGTTGACATTTACACACTTTACACAACGTTTTCTGAGAGATCTTCGAGTTTGAAACAACATATTGGGATTGCGTTTGACTTCGTTGGCAGCGATTTGTATTCTTTGCCGCAACTCTTCACACGAACCAATAGATTCTTCCAAATAGAAAAATGAAGAGGATTGAAGTCACTTGGCCATCCAGAAGTCCGGACTTCAATCCTCTTCATTTTTCTATTTAGTCTCGAATGAAAGATATAGTTTACAAAGAATCTATTGGCTCGTGTGAAGAGTTGTGGCAAAGAATACAAATCGCTGCCAACGAAGCCAGACGCAATCCCAATATGGTGTTTCAAACTCGAAGATCTCTCAGAAAACGTGTAAAGTGTATCAGTGTCAACGGTGGATACTTCGAACAATTACTTTAAATCATAATTACGTATTTTATTTGATTTATTGTTAATTGTTGTAATAACACGAAGAAACACTTGGTTTGTTCCGCTTTTAATTTCTCATATTATTAAAACAGTGTTCGTTAAATCGATTTTTCTCGAAAACGGATCGAGATACCGAAATGAAACAAGAGTACGTAATTAATGGAGAAATGATTGCTCTTTCAGGTTTTGAATCAAGTTTCATGTTAAATATACAGGGTAAAAAGTTATTAACTAAACTTTTGGTAAAATTGGTCATAAGTGGCGCCCTCTACGAGCAACGCTGAAATTACAACACGCATCTTATTCGTCGCCTAAAAAAATATAGTTTTACAAATTTTTAAGTTTGTAACCTACATATTTTCAGAATAATCGCAAAAAAACGATTTAAAATTTTAACTTTTAACACCCTGTATTTCTGAAACTATCAACTTTCGGATAAGGCATGTTTGCGCCAATGGTCACCATTTCACGTGTAGTATCTTCAGCTTTCGACTTTCCCATTTTTAATTAATCACCCTGTATATCGATGAGGTAAAGATATGGGATTTTGGTTCCCCGTCGAATTGGTTGCAACCAATTTTTTCGACAGTATTTGACCTTCTGATAAAAAGTTCTCTCGGGCACAACGCCCGCTTAAGCGAACCCGATATTCGTATTCAGTGACCTCAGAAACCTATGTACCTGCTGTTTCACATTTTTCTAATGGTTTTTTCACAATTTGACCTTGAGGAGACTTTGAATCTGACATGATGGGGGTTAGCTGACCTTGGATTTGTAATCACCGCCCCCAAATACCCTTGTTTACCATAATCAAGTATAGTGATACAGCTTGTGCGAAATAACATATCTTTCATATATCCAAACTCTCGTCGACTACCAGACCTTCTAGGAGGCTCTTTTGGGCGTTGTGTCCGTTAGAACTTTTTATCAGAAGGTCAAATATTATCGAAAAAAATTGGTTGCAACAAATTCGACGGGTGCGTAGTAAATTACACAAAAAGTGTACATTTACATGCTCAATGTAACTTTACTTCTATGATGTAATTTAAATTTACCCACTGTGACGCCAAAATAACCATTGATCTAGTGTGAAATATTACATAAAATTTTTATCAGTGTGTCTGACTTAAAATGACCAATGATCTAACGTGTAATTTTATATCAATATGTTTATATTTAATACCAGTAGATCATCTCTCAAAACGAAATTGAGGTAGACGGAAATCATTTCATAAAAATTTTTTTATCGGTCTCCACAACACTAAAAGCAACAAAAGTAGCTATTAAGTTAATAGTTAAAATCTCTAGGGACGTTTTCATCTGCTTTAGCGATCCAGAACAATTTCTACTACACGGCTAAAAGTAAATCGGACTTCTCAAACTGAATTAAATGCTGAGCCAGATAAGAACTGATCGACCACTTTCTGTTTAATCAAGTCGTGCATCTTAAATTGTCTCTAAAAGGAGACGCGGAGTCCAGCCCTGCTGATCGTCAATGATTGAGAGGGACCTCTTAAGCCAGATTGGCAAGTTCTTTGTGAGCAGTTAAGCTGGATTACCATCCTTCTGAAAGGTGATTTATTAGACGGGCTTTAAGGGAATTTTGTCATATTAAGATAAATTAATAGGCTAACTGGCGACTGTTTCTGGCATTTTTTGCGTTATCTTATTCTAATGATTTATATGTAAAGGCATTGCATATTCTATTACATACCAAAGCTCGCGTAAATACTGATCTATTTAAGAGTGAACACGCATTATATCATAATAACGTAAATCATTCCGCACAAATGATATTCATGAAATAAATCACAATTAACAGTACTTTTGCAAGTAAATGACAAAGAAATTACTTTTGTCTGATTTTTTTTATCTCATGGCAGGTCATAGAAGTACATTCTTTCTTAGACTAAAGTGGAGATTGATACTTAGTAGAAATCAATAAAATTGCATTTATCTAAAAAAACTAAAACAATAAACTATACTATAAAGTATAGTATACTATAACTATAAAGTATATACAGGGTGGTACGATATTAGGGAAAGTATAGGCCCTAGAACTTCGGGAAAAAAAATATGATGAGTAAATCTACCAATAGGCCAGGAAATATAGAGTTGGACGCGACTTCTTGTTTCGGCAAGCTAAATTTATCACTATAGATGCTAAATATAATGTACAATAACATATTAGTTTCCACAGTCATAAAAATTGGGGAAGATTGTTTACAGGGTGGTTAATTGTATAATTTTTACGTAAATTCACGTCTTTCCCTTTTTCCCGTTCATTTTCACGAGAAAACAGTAATGTACTTTTTTTTGTCTTCAAAAGACCTACAAAACCAGCCCTCGAGCGTCAAATAATATTGATTAGATCAAAAGTTATATACAGAAGAAGTTTATTTATGACTTTTGAATTAAATATTAATAAACTGCGTTATTATTACCAGAACGTTTTGGCATCACATCCTCTCATTCCTTATCACTGTCTAATAATTCACACGAAATCTGGAATCGGTAAATTGAATAGTTGACAAGTTAGGGCCTTATAAACAAATTAAGTAATTATTAGTATCCCGAGGATCTTCCACAATCTCACTGATTTTTTTCATGGTAGATTTCATAATAATACATTGAAATCTATAATTTTTTAGTTTTTAATTTCAAATTTGCAAACTGGAAATTTTTTTATGTTTTTTAGCCAAAATGAAATATCCGACGCATGAGCGTGATATAGTTATATATTATTACATATTCGGAAAGCTTATATTATGAAAAGAGCTTTAAGTTAAAAAAAAATCGTCAAGTTTCGTTGAAAAACAACAGAGGTACAGATTGTCAAATATATTATTTTCAAATAAATTTCGCTTATTTAACGGCAAGACTATGAATATTATGGTCATTTTCTTCGGACTCGCTGTCGTTCGCTTCCCCACCCTTCCGCCCCGCCACCGCTAGCCGAAAATCAAGCAACCCACTGACTTTTGACAATATTTCTTATGCACTTAACATACTTCCCAAATAAAATATTTTTATCTGGGAAAGTACTCGGGTTGCCGGTTATGACAGTATTTTTTTTTGCTTCTATCAGCCTAATTTGTTTAACAATAGGCCGTCAACTTTGACAGTCTGCAACTCCGTTATGTTTCAACGAATCTTGACGATTTTTATTTAAACTTAAAGCTCTTTTCATAAGCTTTCTGAATATGTAATAATATATAACTATATCACGCTCGTGCGTCGTATATTTCATTTTGCAACTAAGGCTAAAAAATAAAAAAATTTCCAGGTTGCAAATTTGAAAGTAAAAAAAAATTATAGGTTTCAATGTATTATTATGAAATCTACCATGAAAAAAATCAGTACGATTGTGGAGGATCCTCGGGATCGTCTAGACTAATAATTAGATAATTTGTTTATACTCGTAAGGTCATAACTTGTAAACTATTCAACTTACCGATTCCACATTTCGTGTGAGTTATTAGACACTGATAAGGAATGAGAGGATGCGATGCCAAAACGTTCTGGTAATAATAGCGCAGTTTATAAATGTTTAATTCAAAATTCATAAATAAATTTCTTATAACTTTTGATCTAATCAATATTTTTTACGCTCGAGGGCTAGTTTTGTAGGTCTTTTGAAGACGAAAAAAAAGTGCTTTACTGTTTTCTCGTAGAAATGAACGGAAAAAAGTTATAAGCGAAAAACGTGAATTTACGTAAAAAATATACAATTAACCACAATCCTTCTCCCTATTTTTATGACTGCGGAAACTAATATGTTACTGTACATAATATTTAGCATCTATTGCTGGAAATACTTTTCAAGTTGGTAGCTCGGCCGCTAGAGGATGAAGTCTATATACCAAAACATAGAATTGAATTTTTCTCAGAAATGTTTCCTATTCAGGTATATTAAATATTACAAATACAGATGGCCGGATTCATTGCGAATAACTTTTGTTTTTGACATTTTGTTCTATCTCTCGACAGAAAGGGTGGGGGAAGCCCCTAATGCCTGATCAGAAATATGCATTTTTTTAGGGATTGGCTTATCAAAAGCCCATAGTGTTATACCTCGTTGGAAAGGTCTTTTCATTTTTATCTCGTGGTGAATACCATTTAACTCAATATGCAAACCTATAGATGGCATTATTTCAAAAGGTTTGCCGGTTTATGGATTTTTCTCAAAAATTTTAAATGCAATACTTTTCTTTACATAAATGAATTCAACACAAAAAATTGATGAGTCTATAGTCATATGTTTGAAATTTCTAACGAAAGTGTTGTTTATTTATTGGCGCTATTTATCTAAGTTTAGGTTGTTTCACGTTTTCTTAAAAAAGTGAAATAGCAGGATAAAACGTTGAATAGGTTAATTTGAAGATCATAAAAGTAGCTACATTTTGACGCCAAAAGGAGTTCGATTTCTTTTTTTGTTATCAAGTTATTCGCAAAAAATAAATAATGATAATGAATTGAAGAACACGACGCTAACGAAAATACATTTAATTACCAAAGAAAAATGCGTTTATAAATGAATCTAGTTAAACCCACGCAAATGAGTAAGTCACTAACAAACTTGAAAATAATAACAAAAACAATAACAAACAGATATTGATGTTATGTAAAGAAAGAACAATTAAATTTTGACAAAAGTAAATGTTTATAAATGCTCAAAATGCATACCATTATTTTCAATGCAGGTTTTTTATAAAAGCATTTCGTTTTGGTAATTAAATGTCTTTTCGTTAGCGTCGTGTTCCTCAATTCATTATCATTATTTATATTTTGCGAATAACTTGATAACAAAGAAATATATCGAACTCCTTTTGGCGTCAAACTGTAGCTACCTTCACGATCTTCAAATTCATTATTTATCATTATTTATTTTTTGCTCACTAATTTGCAAATAACTTGATAACAAAAAAGATATCGAACCGTCAAAATGTAGCTATTTTTATGCTCTTCAAACTAACCTATGAAAAGTTGTGTTTACTTTTGTATAAAATCTTAATTTAACTGCCAGTTTAGAAAAATATAAATCGAAATCGAATTTGGCAGACAGTTGTAATGAGCTATGGTATGCGCCAGTTACGCCAACTATTAATAGGTAGTTCATCTAAATTCTCGTACCACCATCCGACTCACTTTATTTATCAATAGAAATAGAGAGGAGTTACTTAAATAAGAAGTTTTCTCTAACAATACGTGCACAGTCTAGTAAGACACAAGTTGACAACAATAATGGTAATAATATGGCATAATGGTAATATGGTTCAAATAAAAAATTTTTTTAAGTCATATAAATTGGTACAAGTAGTTTTTAGCGAAATTGCTTGTACAATTCGCTTTAACTTCCATTATAGATTGGTTTTGGGTAACAAAACACGGCACGTGTGACGGCAAGGGTCACATTTAGGGCCATGTTTTTAATATACTCTTATCTCCCCATCGCAGAAGATATACATGAAGAAATAAATAACAAAATTTTGCAAAAAAATTTAATAGTCGCGAATGCATGGTGCATATAAAGATTTGGCAGACAAAAATTAAAGAGAAGGTTTTGAAAATGTTGAATTTTGAAATACATAATAGCAACAACTTTCATCAATAAACATAACTTCGTATGTACTGTACTTAGTATTGTTTGGAAGTTTTACTGTAGTTTTACTATGTAAGATTGATATTAATATACTTGAACATGTATAAAAAATGTTTTTGAAATAATTAGTTTTCAAGAAAAACATAACTACTATCCTCTTAGATATTCTATTATCTGAAATTAATTTTGCTTCATTCCCTAAAAGACGCGAGATTTTAAGCTTGGTCTTTCCTTACAATATCCTACATAGTTTATGTGATACGTGAACATCATTAGAACGAACATATTTTCGCATACCCAGACAAGTATGTAGAAATAGTAAAATGTTTTATTATCTCATTTTTAATTCACATCATAACTTTAATTTTCTTATTACAAAAATGTGCAAAAACTTTAATAAATTTTCTGAAGTTGACATATCCCATTATAGTATTAAATACGTTTAGAACTCTTTGCCTACTGAATGTATTTATAAATACGTAAATAAGGTAGGCTACGATTTTGAGTTAAAAAATACATATATAAATAACAAATATGGTAAAAAAAATGTAGAATATAGAATTGCATACTCTATAAATAATTCGGCCTGAGTGAAAGCAAAAAGGTCCTGAGTGAATACAATGAGTGAAATTATTGAGTACATGTTCAGTCTATATTGGACAATTTGATAATTTTACATATTTTTGGTAATAATTGAACTAAAACTGATAGTTACACTCATAAAATTGTTGTTGTACATACACTAATAGAGGAAAATTTCACTCAATTGGATATATACAGATACATAATTGTGTGATTTGACTTTTTGATTATTTTCTAATGAACACTGTTAAAATCTTTGTTTCAGTTAATACGGTTTTTCTTGTTTTTTTAAGTTTTTTAAAATTTAACAAGAGTAAAAAAAAATTAAAATTAAATTCTGCTGTGAATTAATATCATTATTTTTCAATTCGGGCAATGAAAAAAAGTTCGGTACAATTTTAGGGGTGAGTCATCCCCAATAAACGCCTTGTAGTCCTTCAATTAACTTTAAATCATAGTCAAAGAAGACCAGTAATAAACCTAAATCATGTACCAAATTTGATTCTTCTGCGGTAAAGTGTTGCTGAGATATTATTTTTTTTCGAAATTTAGGGCCCCGCTTTGGGGGCTAATGACTCCTCAGGGGTACAACTTTGTATATAGGTAAGTTTGGTTAAATTACAATATTTTGGTCACCCCTACATGCATCTGCCCTGTGTCGGTTCTTATGCGGGACACCCTGTACATTTATGATTATATGCAATTTGATTTTTTATAATATCATGACAAATGCGCCCTGTAACGGTGAAGTTAGGAACTTCAACCTACAACCTAGTAATTAACTCTCAGTAATAGTTGTATTTAGAAGAAAAGGGGAAAGAAAATGATTAAGTTAATAAAGAAAGTGGTAATCTGAAAGACGTAACCTCAAGAATTACAAATATCTATTATAAGTTTAAATCATAAACAATGCATGAAAATGTATTGCTCAAAAATATAAAGGAAAACTTGTATCTACTGCATGCAAGAAAAAGCGTATTTCTTTTATCAGTCGCGCGTATATAGATTTAAACGAGAGGAACATCTTGCCGAACAAAAAAAGATCAGTGAGAGAAGTGTTTAAGGACAGAAAAGCGGTAACAGAAAGGGTATAGTGGCACAATGAAAGGATTACATTGAAAGAATTAATTAATCAACATGGGTAAAGAAAAGCCGAAAAAAATCTGAAAGCAGTCTACCAGACTTTCAGATCCAATCTGGGGTAAGGCGGAATGAAATGTAGGACCAAAACGTATACCCATTTCAAGTCACCTTCACAGCAACATGTCCGACATTATGGCCCATAACGTCGTAAGCTGTGATATTAAAAAGGAAACTACTCCGATCTTTTATGAATATTTTAATACTCAAACTCCACCAGCAAATTTATTGTGCTATAACAAGTCCTGACATTATTTCCTGAAATTTACACGACGTCCGAAGGCAGCTGATAAATGAACAACATATTTCATGCGTGAGCGCCTTTCTAGACAGCTAATCTCTGATATTAAGATTTATGTACACTAAATTTTAAATAAATAGTATTGCGAAAATATTAATAATGAATAACGATACTGCTCGGTTTACATGGGAAACCCACTGGAAATAAATTCGCTTTAATTATTTTGCTAGAACGCATTCGAACAACCGACATGTTTCTGGTAACGACACGTGAAAATAGGTATACCAAGCTGTCTGAAGTTATTTATTGTTGAAAAATTGTTTTCCTTTTCAAAATTAAAAAATTAACTTTATATATTTATAGTTTTCATTTCTGTTTTCTTTATTTGTCTTTACTTTTTCTTTATTTGTTATTTACACAGTTCGAGATTATATTTATGAGTTCCTGTGTCTTTCAATATTTACCTCCATAAGTAGCTAAATTCTGAGAACTTCTCTTGATTTTATTTTAATGTCATGACTTTCCTTTTGTAACGTTTTTGCTGAACCCTACTTAATAATGCGACTATTTTCTATTGCAAGTTCCAAAGTTATTGATTGCTTAAATTCAATTATTTTATATAATATTTTATCTATTCTCATATTTAAAATCTAGCGGATTGAGTAAAAGTGTGATGTACCATAGATGTATAGATTTTTTTATTCTTTATTTATCTGGTTTTCGCAAAGTAACATATATTTTTTAAGCGAATACAGTTCCTCAAAAATACATCACTTCGACCAACTTTTATTGAAGGCCCCCAACATAAAGTTAATATAAAGTTAATCATTTAACTTCAGTTCTCTAATTACGTAAGTTTTATTAACAGCTGTTCTTCCTTCTATTGCTTCTCCCAATTTTCTGATTTAAATTAGTAGTCCTAATGTTATCCTTATTGCTCCGTGGCTTTGGTTGAATTGGTTTGTCTTTTGATGAACTTCTTAAGAGCTTCTTGGTTTCTCTATCCATTTTTGGTCCTATCTTTCACCTACTCCTACATGAATGTCTTAATAACGTCACATGAGCTTTTGGGTCTTTGTAAGCTGTAGATATACTTGCTCTGAATAACTCTCATCAGCCTTCTAATTGCTTGATGTCTATAATGTGCTGGTACATAGTTAGTGTCATACCATTCTGACATTCTAACCTTAGCAAAACATCCAAACAAATAAACCAGTCTGGATTTTATTTAGTCTTGTTGGGTTGACTGCCTTCAATGCAATAGTCGACTTTACTTTTTTTAAGTTTTATTATTAATTTTATACATTGGTCCTTGTTTCTCAGCGGTGTTTCCATTTCACAAAGCAGTCCTGGATAGCATCATTGGAAATTCGAATTTACTTTGGCTTCACCAATAGTCTGAAAACGGCGTCCGTTCAGCACTGATTTTAATTTTGGAAATAAGAAAAAATCGCGAGGAACCAGATCTGGCGAGTAAGGAGAGTGAGGGAGAACAGTAATTCGATTTTGGCACAAAATTGACAAATTCACAAACATGAATTGAGACTGAAGTGCTTTGGTGTGGAGACCGTTTTCCAATTCATTGTGAGGATTGAACTTTTGTCTCAGTATCACATGCGTAAGCCCAGTTTTCGTCTCCCTTTATGATCCTTTGAATTAATGCTTCATCGTCATTGGATTCTTCAAGAAGTTGCTGACAAACGTCCACACAAATTTCTTTGTGTTGTTCGGTCATCAAACAAGGAACAAATTTTGCTGCAACTCGATGCATTTTCAATTTTTCAGTCAATGCATTTACTCTGACAGTTAATCGGCGATTTGCAGGCACCAGTCTTTGACTTTCTGAATGTGGCAGTCATATGTTGATGTTATGCGCAATACAATGCTGCCAACCGCATATCTCTAAATATCTCCATTAGGACGTAATTCAAAAAGTTCAGTTATTTTCTGAATAGACCTCGTTGTTTTGAAAACTTACTTTAGTTGACATTCTACAATCGGCTATCATATATCTAAGCAATTATTGGATACGCTTTTTTAATATCCTATAAGTTTAATAGAATAGTTTATTTATTTAAGGAGAATTATCAAGAGTTTTAAATTTTACTATTATTTGGTAGTTAATGTACGTAATTAAAATTGTCATTTATATACAGCAACCTCAGGATTAATATGTTAAAATTGGGAAAGAAACAAAAATAACAGTGACTACACATTGAGAGATACATATCATCTTGACAGATGAGTATTCAGGGAGAAATGGAAGAAATTTGTCATCCTGTCACCATTCATCTTTGCAATTAAGGATTTGGGGAATAGGTTTAATTAATCCTTCATGTCAGAATAACAAGGTATTTATAAATACAATCTGTTACTGTATAAAGCCTTATGTCCGTGTCTACTTAAATTCAGATATAATTGTGTATCCGTTTGAATAACATATTTATTGTTTAGAAGCGTTTTATTTTAATCAATTTGTTTAATTTAAAGCAGCGTAATATATACATCACACTGAAAGAAATGGGCTTATTAAACTGTTTATCTAGAATAATGTGTATAGCGCATATTAAAACTTTTATAACCAATATACAACTTTTATTTAAAAAAAGCAATCATCTCCATACTCATTATTCAATGAGTTTAATTGGAAGGTGCTTAATACACCTTATGCATCTGTGAAATAAAGGTTATAATGAATTACTTATACATTATTAGGTGTTATAGACTTTATAATCCAATTGTACAGTAGGGAAGATTTGTTGTATAAAGACCAGTATCTGAATTTGTATATAACAATTGTATTAACAGAATTATTCGTTCTTATACTGAATATGTTTCCGTTTTTAACGTGTAAAACGCATCTTATAATGGTTAAGTGATCGTCACCTCTCGGTGCATAATCGGTTATGATCGTTGTTAAGTTATATTCATAGTCTTGTAATAATAATCATATGTCAGACCCGAGAGCGAAGTGCGCCGACTCAATAAGAAACCTGGCTATTCCAGCCGCTGATTTAGGGTTCGCCGCACGAGCTCATCCCTTCTAAGATTTCAGTAGCATGCTATGCATGAAGCAGAACGGTACTCAACTATCTTATACAGTCCACTTTTATTGTCCATACATGTTCAATCATTGTCAAAATAAACACACAAAACCACAACGTCTTTATTATCTTTACTCAAGAAGAGAAAATACAACAATCGTAAAATTTCCGACAGTCCGCTGTGCATCGACTTACACACGTCTAGTTTGATGAAAATGGACAGTATATGCACATGTTTTGTGGGATACATGATCATATCGCGTTGTGTGAAATGGAAAATTATTATGTAAGTATCTAACTGTTTTATGGCTTGTAATTGTTTTGTTTTTTCAAATGTAAATCTTGTCTAAATCTTAAAAATTATTATTTTGTAGGTCCTATTAGAAATCGCTGATGTTAAGTTTTACATAAGATGGAGGAACAGAAGGTTAACGGTGACAAAGAAGAGCATGGGTATAAAGTCAATCAACCAGAGGAAATAAAATTATATGGAAAGAAGCTCAACCTTTCTGGGGATGCTTCATTCTTAAGGTGGAAGAGTTATAGTGCAAATTCTCATGTAATACAAGAAAATACGGGTGCATCGTTGCTAAGAAAATAAACTGGACAGTTTTGGGAGCGATTTGTCATCATTTTTAATGCTTAAAAGTATGTTTTATGTATGTTTACATTAGAACCTTAGCTTGTAATTACAGTTATCCAATAAAATTTCTGAAAACTTAATGACATATGTTTTTAACTCATACAGAGTATACAACAGTTTAATACATTTATTATTATAAAACTTATAACCAGTACTAGATGTTCTAATAACGATATGGAACACTTTAATAATAGTTATTGCTATTATTTCGTAAAGGGTATAGAAATCGTTTTATATTAGTTATACAATAATTTAATAAAGAATAAGGTTTATAGTCACTATACAACTGTGCTAGCAGTACGCGTTTTATATCCAATATTCATTTGTTTAACTGTCACATATAGTAATGGTCTTATAATGGCATATAGAATTCTAATAAAGGATAAAGCGCATTTCTTTCAGTGCATTATATATGTTTTTCATTTCCTTTTCAGTTTATTTTCAAACAGAACCTTTGATTTCTATTCGTTTAATACGAAAGTCGGAGTTATTTCATGTAATTTAATGACTTTTTGATGTGTGAAAATTAAAACAATTAACATTAGTTCATAAAACATAGTAAATACCACACAGTATTCTTTCTTTTATCAAGTTTAGATTGCAAAACCCACTGAATATTATAAGCCTTAATTAAGCCGTTGAATCATTTAAATGGGCATGAAATGTTTCTCTTCAATTTGAAATAGCTAAATGTTTTCTCTATTTGCAAACACATTAACGGCAATAACTTTGCTCGCACGTTTCTAACAAATTAAATTTCATTAAATCTCATAGATTCACTAATTGCAAAATCGTTAACTTACAAACCGGAACGGATCCCACAATATTCGTCTAAATACAGTTTGATCACTTTAAAAATTCTAATAAAAAATATTGTTCGGAATATTATAGAGTTAAATTAGTAAATTACATCTATAATATATTACTGAAACATAAATAAATTAAATGAACAGAAACTGTGGTTCAAGAGAGAAGTGAAGTAATACATTCAATACATACTATATTCATGTCATCCTATTAGAGGAACTTGTGCGTAGGAGGGGGCGAAGTATTATTATTCCAACTGATTACAAAAATAAGAACATGTTTAACATTTGTTTCATCGAGTGAACAATATAATACTTAATATCAATATTTCCCATCCATTTATCCGTTTCATTTATTCAACAGCAGATGGTCCCTCATTTTAGTAGAAAACCCGCATTGTTGTTTGACCTCTCATGGATCCGTGGCTTCTTGAATCTGATTTATGTTCCACACGATACACTACAATTTAATAAAATATAGGAATTCACCTTTTTAAATTTTGTGGGCTGTGGAAATATCCTTCAGTGGGCTTAGGAATTTGTAAAAACTTGCTGCTAATAAATCATGAAATATGTGAATCATCAGCGTTCCTTGCCATTCTTTATATTTCAACCGCAGTGAGGTTTATTGAAATAAATTATGTGTTCACCGAGTTTTACTCTCAACGTTTTAAGTGATCAATTAAAGCGTCTGAATGTGTTTCGCCAACATTTTTACTAATTTAAAAGTGTCATTAATACCGGAGAAAATCTAAAAAGTCACTCTGGTTTATTATATAATGATATAGCGGTTTTTTTTCATTGTATATCTAGATTAATGGGCTGTTTCTAGGAAAGTTATTACACCGTGGAAATAATTGATGAATAATGAGAGGTTTTGTGGCTATGAGTTCAGCCATTCCTGTGGAAATATGAAGCTGTAAAATGTAACAGTCACAGAACCTACTATACCTACTATACAAAGTGTTACTGGTGTTTGTAAATATAGAAATAACTATTTGAAAAGAAAATTTTAAGAAACATTTTTTTAGTAACCCAGGAGGTACTGCCGCAGAATTTCTCTAGTTTCAGTTTCGTTCAGCAACATATTCCCACGTTGGGCGCCATGTCGCGGATTTTCTCTAGTCTCATTTTCGTTCGGCAGCATAGCCCCACGTTGGGCGCCATGTCGCGGAATGTTATTGGTCTCTTCCAGGATTAAGGTTTGTCGCCTGGTTGGGCTATGAGATAAGTAGGTTGTCTAACACCGGTGTAGCCCCACGTTGAGCGCTACGACGCAGATACGCCTCGTCCTGGTTCGATTACGGCTATTGAGACCTACTAGACTCTGTCCTAAGCATCATCAACTGGTCGTAGACGCGCATGATGTAATGGGAAGGATCGCAGTGACCAGGGTCCCTGTTCACCTCCAGTTCCAATGCGTTAGACGTCTGCTCGGGGGCTGCTCCCTGGCATCTCGTTCCTCTGCCTCTTGATGTACAGTCCTGCGACCATCATCGAGGGAAAGTGAGATCTCCGATCATCCGCCATTGTTCTGAGTTCAAGGAGCTCAGATGGAGATTCCACGATCTAATTGTTGCGATGTGTTGCGACCTAAATGATGTTCACTAAGTTTGGTTTCCAATTTATAACACTTGGAAATGCGGTCGGGCTTTTGTGTCACCTTGTATGCCCTTGATTCGGGTCTAATACCCTAGTGTCTGAAAATCACTGTCTTTGGTTCACTATGATTTCTTCACTGTGTACTGAATCCTAGGAGTGCCGGTACTGAAGCTTTTAGAAAGCTTGGTTTAGCGTGGAGCTGAAGGCCTCAGAGCTCGAGGTTTAGGGTATTTTTTTGTAGAGAAATAATAACTCGAGAATAAGGTAAATATGTACCTATCGTTTAATTGAATGGTGCTTGATAGAACAGAATGCTATGAATGCGAATTCTTTTAGAACGGCGAGTGGGAGACTTTCACCAGGTACTGTACCCTGGCTGACTGCAATTGTCCCGGTAGAACGGCTGCTGCAAGGTCTTCAGCGACACCTTATTTTGGCTCGAGACATTTGCATCTTCGCCTGATCTGGTCGCTCGGTAGTAGCTGGTTATCTGAAACTAGACAGATTTAATTCCAACCCGGAGGTCTTGCGGGAGGGTCTTGTCTATCCTCTTGAAAATTTCAAAAGTGGGGTGAAATTTTTTATTTTCCTCGTCTATTGTCGGGGGTCTCAGGGAGGTTTTGGCATAGGACGTGGTCATCGCAGGAGTAGCAATGCCTGCTCAATGTCGTCCTGGTGGCTCGACGATAGAAATTTGAAAAGGTCGGTGAGTTTATCGGAAAGATCGGTGATTTTTTCATAGATCGATTGTCGTGGATGGTGCGGCGGTCTTCTGGGCGTCTTCAGATGTTGTGTTGAACGGCTTTTAGCATAGTAGGATACCGTTTGTAGCGTCTGGGGAGCTTCGAGTAGAATTTTGAAACATCCGTGAATTTTGGAATCGTCCAACATTTTGAAGAAAAATAAATGTCTTAAGGCTTGTCCTTACATGTTCATCATGAGTAACAATGTTTGTGAGTTGAGGTTAGAGTTTCATGAAACGTGTCAGTGATATTTGAAAACTAAGTTTAAAAAATATAAAATTAGGTTAAGAGGGTATCTCTCTATATAAATAAATAAACATCCTTGGTCAGTATGAAATAGTTAATTATTTACAAGAATCTATACATTTCTTTAGTGTTCAACTTAATTGTACTTAAATACGATTAATATTAAATAATGTTGATATCCAGAAGATATTCCTAATAATATTCAGAATTTCCCAGACTGTCCTATAAACAACTTATAGCGTCAAACATATTATGTCCTTGAAACATAGATTGTGGGGATATGCTATTTGTAAGAATATGACATGTTGGCTCTCTGAAAGATAATCTGTATCTACCATTATACTCAAACGTCCTGAGGCAGTTCCGAAAATAACATACAGGGTCGGAAAGTCCCCATGGTTCATCGGCCGTTACGTGAGAGCGATAGGGTAAGTCATAGAAATCCGTGCGATAGAGAAAGATGGCTATAATGAAGGCGTCTAATAGTCACCACACATTTCGCCCTTCCACAAATAAGAAGTGGATCTTATTTGTGGAATGACAAAATGGGCGGTGACTATTAGACGCCTTCATTATAGCCACCTTTCTCTATCGCACGGATTTCTATGACTTTCTTTATCGCTCTCACGTAAAGGCCGATGAACCATGGGGACTTTCCGACCCTGTATAGCTCAAACTGTATGCACCTGGAACATACTGTGCGATATTTGAATTTGTAACATAAAACATCCCTCAATCATTCTATGGTTATTAGAAGCAGCCAGAACTATACAACCTTGGGATACGAGGTATATCCCATCAGATATCCTGAGAATACTTTTAGAATGAGTTTGTGTGTGTAGCTTAATTTCTTATGGTAGGTACTACATCAAATTTGTTTAAAAGTATTTTCGAATTTTCTGCGTTTTCAAGAAAGATAAGTAAGGACCATCTGTTTTAAAAGCAGCAAATATCATAAACCATCTTTGTGGAAATTAGATATTATTAATATACACTGGTAAGTATAATATTAAAACTGTATTTTTACTTAGATGCATAATATAATGCATAATATAATGATTTATAAATTTCTTTCATATTTTTGCAATTACCTGTAATAAAACGTTGTTATTAACATGCCGCCGACACTGTATGTTTAACATGAGATGTGAAGTGTCGTCAAAGTGAATTCTAAATCTTTAATTTGTTTGCAACGCACAAGATAAAAAGAAAACAGCATTTCGATGTGTTTAATTTCAGACGAGCCTACACTAAATAATTTGATTTGTGAAGAACTACTATAAATTTTAAAATCATCACAAAAATGTAACTGCAAGGTGATTTGTGAATATAAAGAACAGAAGAGGACCCAAAATTAAGCTTTGCGGCACCCCAAAATTTACATTATATTCTATGGATCTTGTACCATCATATTCAATAAATAGCTAATAAGTAGAACTTAAAAAACTTTCAGAAAATCTGATTTTATATCATTTATTTTCGATTTCATTAAAAACCTTTTAAAAGTCCATATAAATTACTTTAAATTGATCTTGAAAATATATGAATTGTTGTTATATAAATCCATGTTTCCATCATCTGGAAAAGTTCTATCTGATGAAAGGTACATACTACTAAAATAAATTAATTCGCATCGTTATGTAGAACGTTTTCCCATGAGGCTCTGTAACGCCCGGTGGAGATTTGTTAATCTGAGACAACAAGCCCGAGATACTGGGTAATTACAAGAAAATGAAAAACGTGCAGGAGAATCTACAATATTCATGTGGTAGAAGTAGATAGCTTTAGAAATTGTTGAAGATGAACCTACAATCGGTACCAGACAAATTGCACGTTAGTTAAATGCTTCGCGTCATAAAATAAGGAAATGTGTTTTATTAATTGACTAGGTGACATTTGCTAGCAACAGGGTAAATAATTATATGAACAGTTTTCAAATCTCAAAATAGGTAAGTTTTCTTAGTCCCCAATTTTTCATATCTTATTATTTCCCTTCTGAATACTGTGGAACTACTAAGAGGTCGTATATACTTGACAAATATTGTAACTGCTAAAAAGTATATAATTATGTATTATAAAATTATAAACTATTCTATAAAAGACATACATATTTGATCATACAAATCTATAAATATACTGCACGTTTCAAGGTTTACATATTGCATTCAAGTTTGCACATTGTTCTAGAAATTAATTCTTCCTAATGAACCTAATTTTTTGTTACAAAAGTCTGCATTAATGTAGAAAACCTGATATGTTTCCTAGAAACTAACGAATAAGTTTTGCCTGGAAATGCAAGCCTTTAAATTCCGGCTCAGCATAATTTTATCGCATCGTAAAATGAAAACGGGGTAGCATTTTTACTTCAGACTTTAATATATTATCACATTCTTAAAATCGAAATGATTTCATATATTTCGTGTTACTAAATTTACTTACCTACTCAAAATTCCGATTCCCGCTGTGAATAAAAATTTATCTCCTGAATAAGATTTCTCTGAGGTTTTGATTTTTTATGGTACGCAGCAAATATTTCAGGGTGTTACAGCATCGTTAAACTTTCAGGATTGATTCCTCCTGTTAAAAATAAACGAAAGATAACAATAAACTGTAGTAGAAATAAGTGGGTATGTACTACGATTTCAGTAAGGAAACATCTCCCTTTTGTTGTAAAAATTATTAATTGATGTTTGAGTGGAGCCACTAAGTTTTCTAGATGCTTACTTTTAACTGTTTTCGTTTTGTGTGTCTATGTGTGATTTTTATGTGCTAAAATGGCTAGTTAATGAACTAATGGAAGCACAGATAAAAATAGCGAGCCATTTTTAAATATGCATAGACCAACACATGTAAATAGAGGCAGAGGTAGTCAGCGGTTCCAAAAGAATTTTCATCTTATCACTGTGGTAAGCCAGTAGCTACTAAAAAAATATCTACATCTGCCAACCAAGTTTCCGCTCGTCGATTTATTTACTTCTCAGATATCTCCTCCAAGTTTGTAAACATCCTGTAACTTTTAACTACGGGTACAAAGCAAGATGTAAATGAATCCATAATGTTATGCTTTTATGATTTGTAAAGAAAAATAAAATTGATAACACACAAATGAAACCAAAATTTTGAATTTTGAGATATTCATATAAAAAATTAAATAAAACTGACACAAAAGGGATGTGGAATAACGAGAATATGAAAATGAAGTATAAATTTAGATATAGAATAAGTTTTGTAGGATAGTAAGGCAAAATTGCTATATGAAACGTCATTAAAAGAATTTAAGAACTAAATAGGTTGAAAGATGCACTAATATAGCATCGAAAAGTTTAAAAGAACAATAAAGTACAATTTTGCAAAGCTAGATTTCATAATAGAGCATACGTACAGAATTTTGACAAGTTGATCGACGGGAAAGGAAGGATTTTCACTTATCATGCAATAAACTAAGACTAAAACTAAAGGTCATCATACCTTAAATCTATAACTATAAGTGGAATTAAACTTACTGCTTTTGAATAACTTCTTGTAACGATTTTCGAAATGACACATCCATGTATCTACTATTTTGTAAAATTTGTTGAGTAATACGTATATGTGAACTGTAGAATGACTTGCGCAGTGTCAAAGAGACCTTCTAAACATTAAAAATTGTATTCAAATCCCAAATTACGTTCCAAATATAAACTTTAAAATTTTTCAATAATCGGTGGATCTAAAAACATTTAAATTACCTAATATCTAATACAATCAAGAAAATACTGCTAATAAAAGTGAAAATAAGTTAATATCAGTGACAGTGAACAATATTACATGCAAAGAAGTAAGCTAAATTTCATAAATTAGTTCATTTCATCGTAGACAAATGTACTACTTAGATATAAAAATGTGCAGAAAAATTAATAGAATCAGAAAATGTAATTGTCATGCAGCTAAAAACATGCATAAAGTCTATATTTTAAATTAAAAATTTCTCAAAAGTTTCATATGACGTCTCCATAGTAACAATCTCTAGTAACAATTTCTAGTTTTATAAAAGTAAAACACGGCTCCAAGCAATCAGTCTTTCATAATTTGCCAACACTAAACGTCGTTCAAATTGTGCCTAAAATTAACAAAAGAACATCAGATTAAATAAACAAATCGTGAATTAGTTACCAAGTTGCAAACGTTAAATAAAATCCACATAGTTAATTCTCATCTCTCAAGAGGTGAACAAAATACATAAGTTCTATATGTTATAAAGAACTTTAAACATAATGGAAGATTAAACACTAGGAACCAGTCCCAAGTTATAAATAGTGAAATATGTTAAAATTGGTAAATAGCAGATTTGTGTAGTGCAGTGAAAAGTTGCAGTAACAGTTTTCGTTCGTACAAATTCCACAAGTGAAAGCGAGACGCTGACCAACTGACAACATGGACATCTACCAGATACGGACGGAACCACAGTAAATGAATTTTCAAAGTTTAAAAGTCGACTATAAATCATCAATACCATATTGCAATAATAAATATAAGGAGGAAAATTTAGCTATTATTATTATTTAGAATAAGTCATTTGTAAATTGTTAAAATATTTTTTTTAAAACTGTGATACATTTCTATTTGTCAAATTTTAAATTGAAATTTTCATTTCCATATAACTTCAAATTATCACCTAAAATATATAATTAAAGGAATCCGCAGCTCGATGAGGAGTCAGCTCTAAATACACTTACCAATTACAAGACAAATTCTTGTTGGCGCCCAATTAAGTGAAATTCAAATAAAATCTAGGCAATATCTCAACCCATTCAACATAACAAAACAACATAAAAAAATATAAACAAAATATGACAGTAATTATGACCTCATCAAAAACTGAGACAAAAGTGATTTCCAAAACTGATAACAAAGTAATTTAAAAACAGTTAGTAGAAGCGCCAAATCTTCTAAGACTGAATGAGGTTTTGGCGTTTCAGACATATCCAAATATATTACAAATAAAAGCTGCCGAAGTTCCTATTAAAACTTTGTCTATTTTCTGCATAAAAAGTAAGAATTCCCCAGCCAACGGAATTGGAAACTGCAGAGAAAATAAATTTTAACCCCAGTGTGAAACCGAAACAATACATTTCTCTTATAACTCAAGTTCTTTCTACATTTCGACTTTAATGAAAATCACAAAACGAATAGAACGAAAATAAAGGTTCGTTACTTATACTGGCTGTCAGCTTCGCCTTAAACTCGACATTCTAGGAAAACTTATTCTGAGATTAAGACGGTGTCTATTTCTTTCAATATAGACTTCCACCTCAGAGTTACAATGATTTTTTGAAAATACGAAGTAATATACTTTGTTTATAAATATATTCTTAAGGGAATGTCAATAAAATATGATTTTCAATGAAATAGTTTTTTTGTTGCGTCACGCCCCTTCGGTTCTCAAAAAAATATTTTCACTTTTACTGACAATAAGTAATAAATAATGTGCAGGTGATAAATTATGAAAGAAAAATTGAAAAATAAATATTTATACATCCATTTTATCATTTTGGAAATGACTATTCAGGATAAATGTTTATAATCAGTACTATATTTGAAGCAATTTTTCGCATTTTCGTTACTTGCTATGCAAATATTAAATTCTACTATAACAGTAAATTTAGAGTCTTTTGACCAGGGCTCTAGAAAATCTAAGCAATTTAGAAACAATATATCTTCATAGTATCAGTTATACAAGTTTTCTTCAGGGTATAAGATAATTTACAAGCTGACAATACATCTATAATGAGAAAAAAAGCATATTTTTACTTCTTATGTTTATCATTTACATTTCCTTAACTTTAAACGCCTGTTGTTTATACAGAAAATCGCGTACGCTACTATAAACATACTCACACCCTGCTGTATGTTTACATAAAACTATTAACACATGAATTAATCAATGATTGAGTATTTTTACAATTACATTCTTGACAAAATATGAAAAGGATGTTTACATGGGTCCCCATGTTTTCCGTGATTTTTCACTGCGACAAATTTAAGGAATCCTTGTATTTCAACACTTTTATAGTTTAGATGGATTTTCTTGTTCTATCGCAAGGTATCGGAAAAAGTAGGATATATTAACAGATGCAATTTTTTCGTAACACCATATTTTAAAGGTACCACATCAAACTTAATATTATAGAGCTTATGAAAATATTAATGAAAACGTCTCTGGAATGGAATATTTCATTGTTTCGGTAAAAGATTTCCTCTTGAAAAATTAGTGAGTGAATCATATCATTCCCGCTAGGAGGGGTCCTTTAAAGAAGATGTAAAAAAAGGTAGGGGTTCGCGGCAGATTTCCGCAAAGAAGGGTTATTTCGAGGCAGATTCCATCGAAGAGGGGTCATTTAGATTTTGAAGAAGATGTATTTGTGGTAAATAGG
>NW_019416352.1:2616192-2760233 GCF_000390285.2 Anoplophora glabripennis | reverse complement strand
AAAATTCGTCAAAAACTGCTAATATGAACCTTCATAAGAAAATACATGGGATTTTGGCGTGATACGCCCATAGCATATCTACTATGTAGATATAATGTACTTATAATGTGTATATGTGTATATCTTACACATCTACTTACATCTTGGATCCGCCATTTTGAATTTTGCAAAATTGACCTCGGATCCGTGATCAACGACCCCTAAAACACCTGTATACCAAACGCGAATCTGTTATTTTTTGAAAATGCGTGATATCTGACCCGTTTTTTTATGTTAGAAAAAGAACCATCAATTTCGACAGCGGATTCAAGTTCGGCGGGGTCTTAACCATATAAATAAACATTTGAATATAGAAAAAACATTTTTTCTACTTTTCCTAGCACTTTTTCGTGAATTTTTGCTATTTTTGATATTTTTTTTAGGCTAGGAAATTCCTGTGATGTGATAGCTCAATCCTGACACCGAATTCGTAATCAGGATACCATACGTTGCATGAAAAGAACAGACAACTTTTTTTTGTGTGGCTGTGTAATGGTCGTATCGAGAAAAAAAAGAAGCATCTTGAAGCTTGAAGATTCTAGTTCTGAAATCTTGAGATGAAAAATTTTTTTGAGCATTACTCTCGCCGCAATTAAAAGAAATAATGCAAGACAAAAATTAAAAATTTTTTTTTTCGAAACTGCACATGGAAATTTGTTTCAAAAATAATTTTTAGCGTTATGATTTCTCACAATTTCGAGTTAAATACTCATCAAAAATCGAAAAAATTCTAATTTTTGAAAAAAAATCAAATTTTGCAAAAATTTTTTGCGTCCACTTTTTTGCAATTTATATTGAATATTTCAAATGTCGAAAAAAAAAAATTTAATTCAAAATAAAAGTTTTGAAAAAATTTTTTTTTTCATTTCAAGACATCAAAACTAGAATCTTTAAGCTTCAAAATCGACACGACCATAATTCACGAAGTTACAACTTTTCAAAAATCACTTAAAAAATTTGGAAATTCTTATGCTCCTTTAACTTATTTACTGAGTTTAACATCAAAACAAAAATCCTGTAGTTGCTATTCAGTTCAGGTATCAAAATTGAATGTATTCAAACGTAAATTGCAGATATGCTTGCATTGACTGGTTGGATTTTACCTTGAAAATAAATTAAAGGATGAGTTGGCACTTGACAGTCTGAAAACGATGATGAAACATGGCTTCGCGGTATATTTTTCTGACAGCGTGATGATATATCACCTCATAAATATGAATTAGTACTTAGCAAATCAAGAAAGCAGCATAGGTGTTATCAAAACTGAAAAAAATGTATCAAGTTCCATCAATTTTATATAGGTACTTACAAAAAAATAGATATGCTGTAATTATTTATGAATATCTATCATAAAATCATATATTTTCCAACAAACAAATCATTTGTCAATCAATTTAACCTCTCGTTTCAACAAATTCAATTTAAGTTTTCCCATAAAAGTTATGTTGCAGAAAAGAATAAAAAATATTTACAGGGTGGTAGAACAAACAAAAATTAAACATTTTGTCCTCATTTTGTTTTTGAGATACAGGCAGTCAAGAATACTTTTTTAAAATCCATCTGCTAGAGGTCGCTAGTTACTATCTCTTCTAGTGACATTTAATGACATAACTTTTTTAAGGTTAGAATTTTTAGAGAGTAGGTATATGTTATAATATAATGAAAAATTTCATTTTGCACCAAAAAGATAACATTGTTCAAATTATTGAAAACACAGTTTTTTTTGAGAAAAACAATTGGCCGTCCCAGAATCAATCAGCTTCTGTTTCATAATATACGAATGGCTATATTTCTTTCGATGAAAATAAAACGAATTAAGACAAAGTTGCCTTAATATAATTTTGTTTCCTTAACAAGCAGGTCTTCAAAAAAGTTTTGATTTCATTAAAGAAGCAAAAAAAATCGGTTTGTTTTCATTCAAAGAATTGTATTATCTCTCAGACACTGTATATTATTATTTAGGACAGTTGATCACGTTTTTCTCAAAATAAAACGGTGCGTATTCACGATTTTTGCAAGAGTACCTTTTTGTGTAAGATGAAGTGCTCATTCTAATACAAGACACACGTATTAAAAACCTAACCTCAAAATGTTATGTCATAAAATGTCACTAAGATAGAGCCAGCTTTAATAGATGGTCAAAAAACTAAAAACACTGACGCAGGTACCCTCAAAAACTTACCTATACCAAATTTCAACAGGTTTTATTTCTTTTTGAAAACTATATGGCTAAAATTTTGGATCCTGTATCACTCACTTTCGCATAATGAATTTTGTCGAATGCCAAGATCTTATTTTAAGTGGTTTCATAGAGGGTAAATGTTAAAAATAAAAGTTACATTTTTGAACGTTTACTGACGCCAACAACTTATCAGAATGCAATTTTGAAATCTATACTTACTGTGTATAAACAAACTAATAAACTCATTATCATTTTGGAAGAGTTTCATGAAACAATATGCTTATATTGACGATTTTAAATGCATATTAACTATGCAGGGTGCAAACATAGCGTTACAATAAATAATTTTTTTAAATAAGATAACGTAAGATGTATATATCCTAGGACAATTTCAATTTTAGCTGTTAGTTGTTGAGGAAATTACTTTAGTGTAGTGGGAAATCCAAACTTTTTATTCTTTTTCGTTTATTTGTGTACGTCTCCCATAATGAAAATATCCATAAATTTAGACATGCAGATACCTACATATGATTAAATTATTTCTGGTATTAATTTATTTATCCGATCTCATTTTTGAAAAACAAAATCAAAAAATTCGATTCATCTGAAGACTAATAAATTTCAAAACAGAATTCTTATTATTTTTGTGACTAGTGATTTCTTACTCACTAAAAACTATATTGAAGCTGTTATCTCAACTTTGAGGCACTGTACAATGTACAATGACTGATAACACGATTTTGTACATAAATAAATAGGCAAATCAAAACTATAGGATGTAAGCAATTTAGGAAATATAATAAATAATTACAATAAAGTATTTCTGCCAAATAATATGTTGGGTAGGTAAAACAAGAGAGATGTACAAGTACTATTGCTTTACATTCATTATTTTTAAACAGTTTTTACATTTGATTTGGGGCTACTTTGGAGGAACTTACAACACTACGTGTTAGTAACAAAAATAATCATAAAATGTTGTGTGTTCAAATTTTTTACAATGCATATCAACGTGAGTATATGCAATACATCGACACTGCCCAATTTTTCATATTTTGGAAACATTATTTGCAAGGTATGTGTTTTAGTACGTCTAAGCAAGCTGCAATTATGTAATTTTTTATAGGTTTGATATGAAATTTATATAGGTATACTCGTATATATGATTTCCTTCCAAAGTGTAAAATTTCATATCAGAAATATTTCAAAGTTCTCTTGTAAAAACATAAAAAGGTATATTATATCATACGCGAAATTATGAAATTTTTCATCTTCTGTAGTAGATACTCTTAGAAAAATTGTATATTTCACATTTAATGATGAAAGATAAATATGTTAATCCAAGAAAATCAATGAACTTGAAAAGAGATATATACACTGAACGAAATATTATCTTGAATCAAGAATAGATTAATTATTTATGTATGCATCACCATACCTATAATCTGAAACCAAATGAAATTTATTCACCAAAAGAAACGCATTCTCGTCAGAAAGGATTTTTATTTAATTGAAAATTATGGTATTACAATAAATATATCCTTGATTCGGGACATTATTTTTGACTTTGTGCGTCGTAAGCAGCGATTGTTAAATTTGTTTCTAATCACAATGACAACGTAAAATTCTATAAATGTGAAACACAAACAGAATTTTAATGTTACGAAAGAAAAAAATGTGATTGTTTTATTACCTGAGTTATAGTTAGATGACTGATATTAATGCACTAAAAAAATATTGAATTGTCTTCCATTTACTTTTGGTACCTCTTTTTTCTTTTCTGTTATTGTTTACTGACACTTTGAGTAGAAAAATTAATTGATATTTCTGTAACACTGAAAGAAAGAGAAATTTTAAATATATAAAAACACATTAAATGTTTTTTAGTTATAAAGAACTGAAATTTTGTTTCTTTTCGCTGTTTGATCATGAAAAATTAAGATTTTGTTTCTATTTGTTCTCTTAATTTGTACTAGAACTCTACTAATTTGAAATTTGAAAGCTCTTGAATATATAAATGTTATTAAAAAATGTTATTTTCACACTCATAGAGTTTATTGCAGCAAAATATATCTGCAAAAATATCACTCAGTCCTTTACATTTTCTCTTTCTTTTTAATTCAAAATTTATAAAATGAACCTACTTTTGACGCGAAGATTTATTTATATAAATGTTCTTTTTCTTTCCAGTATGACAGAAATACCCATCAAGTAAAAATATAACAAAATAATGTCCAGAAATAAATAATTATCTGGTTTATGGGGCTGTCAGTACTGAGCCGCGGGACATAGGCGTGCGTATTATTTATTAAAAAGCAACAAATTAAATGTAAAATAAACCACCATAAACACCAACGGATAGGAATTAATTACGCAACATACACACGATAAGAAAGCAACAGTATACTGATGTGACGTGAACGTGAAAAGCATTCTGAGGCAGCGGCTTACGCATGTCTCGGTTGACCCGCTTGGCACGCCATTGAATTGCGGCTCTCTCTGACAGTTCTATTTATAAAGGATTTTTAGTATAGAACTGATATGGTCGTTTATAGATATAAAAATGGCAAGATTAAACTTAACAATCGCTGCTTTATGTAAATAATGTATTATTTTTGTAGAGGAATTCATAGTAGTTTTGTGCATTAGTTGGTCAGGTGCCCTGACAATAAAGTAGATTTCTTTAAGCTGAACAATAATTCCTATATTAAATAGAAAAATGAGAATTTTGTTACAAATAAAGAGAGATGATTTATTACAGAAATGTGTTGTGACTGTTGTAAAAATAAATTATTTTGAAAATTTCGTTTTGTCTTGTCTTCCTATTTGCTACTCATTCAATACATTGATGTATTTGCTAAAGATTCCTTTGCTGCTTGATGCTCTACTAATGTTATTGTATGTTTTAGCCTTCTATAATAAACATAATATGATTGCAAAGAGAATTTAATAAAACACTGCTTTTTTCAATCTGAAAAAGTTGATGTATAATTATTACTATAAGAATCTATGTAGTTGCTGATGAAAAAATATTTGTTTAGAAAAATTAACTGAATCCCCACATCCAAAGCATTTTCTTTGTTACGTAACTTCCTTAATAATGTCTTCACCGGTAAATAAATTATTAATAATATTTATATAGTAACGCATAATTCATTTAAACAATCGTAAATCAGTCTTAAATGAAATCATGTGATCTTGACGCTAACAAGGTGAATCTCGTACACTACTGTATTCCCAGTTGCATATCCTAGCACAAATCCTGGGAGCGATTTCTACTGTATCTAAAGGACACCATACATTAGACAGTTTTAGTTGTACCAATCAAAACCGTATAAACAAAAGAAATAGGTCAGGGTTAAAGTTAAAACTATTAGGTCGTCAATGTAAAAGAAAATGGAGACATATTTTTTTTCAAAAGCATTCTTCGGTGCAACATTTTTCTCAAAAAAAAACAACAAATAAATTATAGAAAAGGAATAACTGTTTCTGAGACTTTTAGCAACTTCTATGTTACATATTTTTTACTTTACTTTAAAAGTATCAAGTCAATCCAAAAATTTTTGTATTTTTTTTCCTAAAAAAATCTTGTTCTTTGATACCAGAAATTTAGGTGTGCAAAAGATACCTAAACCCCCAGACAAGATTCATAACTGCTGATACCGTAAGAAGCAACCATTCTATAGATTACATGTCTCAACCAACATTGAGTTACAATACCTAGTAAACAGCTTCGCAACTGAAATAATCGCAAATGCGCGAAATATTTGGAAATATGTAGATGTGGCATGAGATGAAATCAATATCGTAAAAAAATTTTTGCAAACCGAGAAAAAAATATTGAAGTTGTAGTACTTTCAACCAATACACAGCTGGACAACTGTAGTCTCTAGCGTCATTCGTAATACGCGTGGAGAGACACATAGCCTCAGCGATTCCGAATACTGAAATCCGATTTTACAATCGTCGTTGCGATAGTATTTACAATAGTTTTTTAGTAGTTAGTGTCAAAAATGGCTTGCGTGTATAACAACTGGGAGTTGATGGATGGATATCGTTTTAATTTATGTTGAAGCAAGACAACATTTGTGTTAGTTCGTAGAAACTGTGTAAGACGGGTCCAAATGTGTTTACACGTCGGTGGACAAAATTTTGAACAGTTGTTATAACATCTGGTATGTCATATTATTTTATTAAGTAAATCCACAAATTAATTTTATTAATTAATAGTAACAATAGCGGCAAAAGCAGTTGAAATTGTTGATATAAAATAGGTGCTATAAAATTTATTTCTTTCCTTGCGAAATTCTTGTCCATTTTATCACACTTTGCCGCCATGCTGGTCGCATTGTGCAAGGTCAGGTTTTACAATGGACCACTTTCCAGTGCCGTGCAGAAGTGTATTTTTAAATCATTTTCGAACTGCCCTTTTTGATTTTTTCTTTACAAAATTGTATTTCATATCATAATTTTTTTTCTTTTTGATAAGTTCTGAATCACCCTAAATTCCAGCTGAAAAGATAGGTACATTATTTATAGTCAATACATCGATATCCCACGTATGATTGGAATGTAATGTATGGGATCCATAAGCTCGGTTTGCTGGTCCTGGCTCGAATACATGACCGAATAGACCGGAAGACTAGTCCATAACTCACTAGGGTACACAAGACAAAAAATTAAATATGTACAAACCGAAATGACTCATATACAGAGAAGTGGACGGTAAAAAACCATGCCCGCATCATACGAATGGAACACCAACTTACCAAGGAGCATGCGCATACTTTCTAATTTAGAATTAGTCAGTCTAAAGCCGGCTCGTTGTTGAGTAACACGTACGTCAGCAGGAATAACCTCAGTTATCATTTTTCGCCATGGGAAAATCGGTAAAGTTCTATTCCTAAACCATATTTGAATAAATATCAATTGGTACTTTCTTCTTCAGCCAACAGTTCGTCCTTACGAAAACTTCGATGACGAAGAAGACGCCAAGGCACTAAAAGAAGCATTCAAAGGTTTTGGTACCGATGAGGATGCAGTTATTGAAATTATTACCAGGAGAACCAATGAACAAAGACGACAAATTGCAACCAGGTTTAAGACCATGTATGGCAAGGTATGTCCAACATTAACAATTTTCTTATTAGTGTAGAACAATGATATGCAAATTTTAGGAAATGGGTAATAACTTATCTTAATCATAGCATTTTAAATTGTTTAAATATTACTGATTCTGAGTACTTTTTAATTGCGTTAGCTTATGATGTGGTTTTAATTCACAATTCACATAACGAATTATTGTAAATCCTTTAAATTTAGAAAATTTGTATAGGTATGTCAAAAAATATTTACTTTTTTTTGGTGCTTTAAAAACTTTTAATTGATTGCTGCACGGAAGCTGCTAAAAAATTCGCCCCTTTCAATTCATTGATACGTCAAACACATCATAATTATACGTTTTCAATAATAAATTCCCTTTTTAATAATTTTGCGTGAAATGTGTGGATTATACAATTTTTTTACGTTAAACTCTGGATAAAAAACAGCAGAGGATTACGTATCGTGTACACTAATTATCATTTGACAGGATTAAAATTCTACGTTTTTATTAAAAAATATGTGTACTATATATCATTTCAGCGTTAACGTCAACTGATAATAGCTTTAATTAGAAAATATATGGTTGCATTGTGTAACCGAGAAAGGTTGTTTTCATAATTTTCTTGGTTGCTTAAAATAATTCTCCTCAATACATTATCAATCAAGTAATATCTTTAAAAAATAAAATAAAAGGAAACTGTTTTATCACGTGCAAATATATTATTAAATACAAATACTTGCGTTTCTTATTAATTGAAACAATGAGTTCATTTCTTGTGTGATTAATACATTTTTCTTGGTTGTACTACCATGATTCATGGTAAATATATTATAAAATATGGTGGATAAATAAACTAGTCGTGTAACGTTAAAAGTAACGAAATACTTTTCTTTAAGACTTAATTTTATGGATCAAAAACTTTGCTTATTACAAGCTTTTAACAGGAATGGGAATTTGCAAAAATACAGTTGAAAATAGTTTCGCCGAGAATGAAGAATCACTAATTAATTTACTGAAAAGTTATGAATTCTTAATTCCATTTATACAGGTATTTACATATTTATGAGAATTATTTACTATAGTACAATTTTATATAGCTATTAGATAATCGCATCTTAGTTTTGGGTTTATTGACCTTTGCCTCTGCCTTTCCAGTTCTGTTCAGTGTTCCGTCGTGTCTACCTCAGTGCGTAACTATGTAAATACAAGCAAATTTCTCTTTAAAAATCGAGTCGTTTCTGTTTTGGTTCTCTCAAAGATTATCTTATTCTTAGATCGAATTTGGTAGCCTGCATAGAACATGGAACATGACCTTCGTGTTCAAAATCTTGGAAATTCATGAATACATTGCAACGGAATTAAGTCAAGTTCCTTTTTCCATTATGTCTGGATTTTTATCCAAAGAATAAGTTCTACGAATTGTGGTCAATGCGATTTTGAATCATTTTTTGAAACGCCCCAACTTATGTGGCGCCTACAGTTGACCTTCAAAAAGTGGCGCTTTTTCGCTGCAATCAATAATTCACAATGAAACCCAGGACATTTGATTTAAATAATACGAGCTACTAAATACAAGCTTTCTGGCTGGATAAGGCCTCTTAAATAACAACATATAGGTAATGTGTCTGTGAGTTTACTTATTTTGAAATTCAAAACATAGTTAATTCTTTGCATTCAGCATTCTCATAAATTAAAATTCATACCAATTAAGCTGTAAATTGGTCACTTGATTTAAACGAATTGCTATTATTTTCGGACTTTCCATTGAAATACTTATTTCAAAACTTAATTAAATTTTTGTATAACAAAGTTTTATACTTTTTTAAACACTAATAAATTCGACATTATGTCAACACTCACTTTTACGTGATTTGAACTAATTCCAAGATATATTGTCAAATACTTATTTTTGATATATTCGAAACATTTTTGTATATTAGATGTTTGGGCATGCATTCTCATAATTCGAAATTAACAGTTAACAGTTAAATTTTTGCATAACAGATTTTCTTTATATCCTTCAGTCAGTTCTAAATTATACCAACACATTCGTTTAATTTAAACGAATTTCTGTTATTTTAGAACTTTTCTATCCATGAATATTGTCGAATACTTATTTTTTAGATATTGGAAACATAGTTAAATTTTTGCCCAACAGATTTTCGGTCTATCTCATATATTCGAAATTGTAAACCAACATTGACTTGATTTAAACTATTCCTTATTTAAAACATATTTATCCAAGAATATTGCCAATTACTTATTTTTGAGATATTGGAAACATAGTTAAATTTTTGGATACAATTTTTGAAGCATCTGCATAAATTCGACAGTATGCCAATGTCACTTGATTTGAACGAGTCCATGTTATTTTAGGACCTAATAAAGGAACTGAAAAGCGAGCTCAGGGGGAACTTTGAAGACTTGATAATAGCCTTAATGACTGAACCAATCGAATTCCAAGCTAAGCAGTTGCATAAGGCCATAAGTGGCCTGGGAACTGACGAGAGTACCATTGTGGAGATTTTAGCTGTGTACGACAACGAAGACGTGATCAGAATTGCCAACGCGTATGAAGGGCGTAAGTTATTGATAATTCATCTAATAAAAAAAATTCAACATGTTGCTTTTTTTTGTTTAGAAATTCTACAACACTGAAACTTGGCTACCGCAAGTAGCTGATTTCATTATTTTTCAAGAGCTTATTAATATTTCATATGATTTTTTCATTGTAAACAAACCAACAGGAAACAATACTTTGTTTAAATATAGACTGTGATATATTATCTGCGGTTTTCTAATCAGTTTTCCGAGGGCAGGGAAAAGTATTAGAAAAAGTTAAGGAACGTAATATGACGTCATGTTGATCACATGCTTCTATTAGCTTGTATGTATATATGTATTAATTTTTTGGTGTAGTATGGTGTAGTATTCCTAAATAAACATTATAAGTAACATCGTTCATCATATACATGTTTACAGTTGAATTTAGCGAAAAGAAAGGTAAATAAATTAATTGCGTACTACAAATTCCTTTCTGTTAACCTTTTTTAGATTCGTAAATTTCAAGAATCATAAAAAATTTACTGTATACTGTGCATTGTGATATTATGTATTGAGTACATGGCTATTGTTTTTTTATTATCTGAATTTAATTTTTATGCAAGGAGTTAAAACAGAATTAAAAAATTAATAGTTGTAACACCAAATAAAAATGAGTTGCATAATGAAGTAAATAAATATCGTGGTTTGTAAGTCAGTTATAAATACTATTAGGCTATTGATTATATCCAAAAAAAGGGTTAAAAGGAACTATGACGTTCAAGCAATTTTATTGCATGAATCGTTCAGTCATTTTAGATGAAAAACTCAAAAAACTCAAGTTGTGAAAATCTTTATTTATTATTAACAAATAAAACTTTTGTAGTATATTTTTATTAAGTAAAGAACCAATTTGTTGTATCTAAAAAATATTGAAGTTTGACCGGTTATATAACTCAGTCAATATTAGTCCAAAATCTTTTGAAGACACATCATTTGGAAGGGAATCTTATCTAGTTTCTTTGTACAGCAATTTTCTTTGCCTACTTTCTTTGCAATTGCCTACTTTGCCTACTTTCTTTGCAATTTTCTTTGCCTACTGCAATTATTACTTCGACATTTCCATCAGCTTGGAAGCATTCCACTATTTTACCGCTTGCAAAAATATCTACTCCATCAGAAATTTCTCATTTACGTCCTATAAGCATACTGCCGGTTATGTCAAAGATCTTGGAAATGGTTATATATAAACAGATCAATGAATATGTTTTAGCACATAATATTATTCCTCCAATTCAATCAGGGTTTAGATCAAATCACAGCACTGTTACAGCTTTATCTCAAGTAGTCGATGATATACTTCGTAATACTGATAACTGCAAAGTCACCTGTTTAATTTTGTTAGATTTCAGTAAGGCGTTCGATACTTTGGACCATAATCTATTATGTAAGAAATTAAACTATTTTGGGTTTGATACACAGTCCACCGCTCTCATAGAAAATTTTCTTTATTCTAGAACTCAAAGGGTACATCTAAAATCCAAAGTATCTAAACCATTACCTGTTCAATATGGAGTCCCACAGGGATCTATTTTAAGCCCGTTGCTATTTTCTATTTATATTTCAGATTTTTATGAAGCTGTTTCTTTTTGTAATATACATCACTATGCAGACGATACTCAATTATATTCTGGTTTTAGTTTGGACGATCGCAGAGATGCTAATACTAGAATCAATCAAGACTTAAGCTCACTTTATAAGCTATCTCTTGAGCACAGATTAAAATTAAACCCAAATAAGTCGCATGTTTTATTGTTTGGCCCTAAACAAAGGAGATTGGCAGTGGAAAATTCCTTAAAAATTATTTTAAACAATGATACATTGGATATAATTGAAGAATGCAAAAATTTAGGACTTTGGTTCGATTCAGATCTACGTTTCACTAAGCACATAAATCAGTTGTTAAAAACATGTTATAATACTTTAAAACAACTATACCCACAAAGACAAGTGATGAATCAAAATTTAAAACTACAATTATGTGAATCATTAATTATTTCTAAATTATCTTATTGTGATGTTGTGTATGGTCCAAATCTATTACAGATTGATAGATCCAGACTCCAGAGGTTGCAAAATTCATGTTTACGTTTTTCTTATGGTATCAGGAAATTTGATCACATAAGTCACAAGTATAAAGATGCTGGGTGGTTAAAAATCGTTGATATGTTCAAATATCATTTTATATGCTTTACACATAAAATACTCACCACTAGTACACCTACTTACTTATATAATAAATTAATTAAATTTGGTAATGTAAACAATAAGAGATCTTCACGTAATAGAAATACCCTGGTAACCCCCAAACATAAAACTGCCACCTTTACTCGTAGTTTTTCATATTTAGCCCCAAAGTTGTATAATCAGTTACCAAATGGGATTAAAAATTTTGCTTTAATTAACTTCAAAAAAAGATTAAAATCACTTTTTGGAGACTTACACCTTTAATATACGTTGTATTTTATCACCGAAATTTTGATATCAATGACTTATCTGGCTAATTTAAGATGGGCAAATATATAATTTGTGTAACAGGAGCACAGGACTTAGAGGCAAATACATTTATTGTTGTGTAATATTCTTAAGGTTAAGTTGAAAAGCAGCTGTAGCTGAACTTCACCTGTCATTCCACTTGTTCTTTTATTTTTGTATGTTTGTATGTAATGTTTGTTATCAACTTTGTAATGGAATGAATAAAGACGATTATTATTATTATTATTACTTCTACTGAAAAAAAAATAGAGTAAAAAAAGTAAAAAAAAATCGAGAAATCTTATTTGTTGCTTTTTTAAAATTGTTTATTAACGATTTTTTGCATAAAATTTCTCTTTTAAATTTTTTAAATAAGCCATTTCGATGGAAAATTCAATTCTCTACAAAATTTTTCCTATGAACTACCGAAATTTTCGTGCTATCTTTAAAAAGCTGCAAAGTGCATTTTCACCCCTGTCTTCAATTTTAACCCTCTAATATCACACCCCGCGGTTTTTTCATTTTTAATTACCCTTGAACGTCTTATTTCCTTTTATGTAAAAAATGAGAATTAAAACGTATAAGGATCGAAAAATTGGCTAATTGTAAGTTTGAGCGGCCATATATCAGTCAATTTTCATCCAAAAATACTTTACAACCTCTTATTTTGAAGGAAATTTTATCTACTTTTTTTATGAAGCAATGCCTAAGAGTAACTTATCTTTACTCAAAAAAACTAGCTGCAAAAATGTAAAAAAACGATCAAAAAATCTATTTTTATTTCAAATTGTTTATTAACGATTTTTTGCATAAAATTTTCCTTTTCAATTTTTTAAATAAGCCATTTGGGAAATTCTCTAAATAATTTTTCCTATGAACTATAGCGAAATTTTGCTTCGTTTTCGAGTTACAATTAAAAAACTGAAAGGGGCGCATTTTCACCCCTATCTCCAATTTCCATCCTCTAATTTAATAGCACTCCGCGGTTTTTTTCATTTAAAATGACCATTTGAACGATTCGTGCCTATAGATTTTATGTTCAGTATTATACTTATTTGAAGTACTGTCTATTTAAGATTCTATCGAAGATACTTGCTGATTCATAATATAAATTTCTTTCAGTTTATCAAACTTCTTTGGAAGCTGATATTAAAAGTGATACATCTGGTACTCTGAAGAGACTATTAGTTTCACTATCAACCGTAAGTACAATTCATAGATTTTTAACATGGTCGTACTATTTTTATATGAACTGGAAGGTTTTGGAAATAAAAATTTTTATCATCATTTTAAATTAATTTGTTGCAACTATAAAGTGTTCAAAAACTTGCTATTTTCTACTGGTATTGTGATACTAGTTAGTTAGATATTGATCATAATAAAAATCAATATTTATTACCCAAAACTAAACTAAACTAAATGTTTGATACTGATAAATATATAAGAACATAAATTCATAAAACTAGTTTATGACTTGTTGATTGAATTATGATGGCAAAATAGATTATTTCTATCATTAAATTGAACTTAGGCTTTTTTAATACTAGGTTAATCGTGTATTTTACATACTTATACAGGATAAGGGAGAACTATTTTCCTATCAACTCATTTTAGGGATAGCTAGTGGCTAATTAAATAAATAAATATATATTTGGTATGAATATTTGAACAATTTCCCAATTGGTTGCCACGTCATCCGTTAGAATTTTAGACGTTTTTAGAGATATATCGGACTCTTCAGAAGAAAAACAAGGAAAACCATCTGGAATATTTAAAAACTTTTGTAATGAGATAAGGCGATTCTGTCTTTTTGAGAAATGTAATTTGGTTTTTGTTAAGGATCCTAGATTTATTAGTGTGCAAATTTCTAGTATTAGAATTTCGTTTTATTGACGTTAATGCAAGTGTTTTATTTGGAACAGATATCTTATGTTTTGAAAATATTTGACGATATTTCGAATTTCGTCATGTGCACCAACAAAACATTAACTAAATCGGCAAGTACTTGTTTTGAAAATGTTTAACTATGTTTCCATTTTTTTCACGTGCACTGACAAAACTTTTAACTGAATCAGCAAGTACAGGAGCTTCTATCAATAATATGAGAAAATAATATTATGTACAATGAACTTTCAGACTATTCAGAACCAAAATAAAATAAGAAATTAGTACGTCGTGCAAGAACTTAACAAAACTGAATATTTAAGGGCAACCGCGACGAATCCAACGAGGTGAACCCAGAAGCCGCCTTCAAAGACGCCCAAGCGCTCCTCCAAGCGGGAGAACTCCTCTTCGCCGGTACCGACGAGTCGGTCTTCAACGCCGTCATGTGCCAGAGGAACAGACCCCAACTGAGACTCGTCTTCGACGAGTACGAGAAGCTCGTGGGCCACACCGTAGAAACGGCCATCGAAAACGAGTTTTCTGGCAACATAAAGGACGCCCTACTGCAGCTGATCCACTGCGTCAAAGACAGAAGCGACTACTTGGCCACCAGGTTGCACGACAGCATGGCCGGCATCGGCACCGACGACAGGACTCTGGTAAGGCTAGTTGTGGCGAGGTCCGAGATCGACTTGGAGGAGATTAAGGAGGTCTACGAGGCCAAGTATGGAAAGAGCCTTGCCGAAAGGATTGCGGTTAGTATATATTTTTAATTTGAAGTTTTTCATTATTGTTGTTTCGTCCGCATAGCATGGAATTCACTTACGTTTGATTGGTTTGAAAGATTTCAGTCATTTTTATACAGAATGTCCCAAAAATTAAATGTCAAGCCGGCAAGCTAGAATAACTAAATTCTGCCTTAGCATTTTTTTGTTTCGAAATATTGGCATTTTTTATATACAGGGTGGTCCAGATTTTAATAGACAAACTTCAGGAACGTACTAAACAACAAAAATTAACATCACTTTGCTCTATGATCATAGGGGCAGAAAGTCACCGTTTATGAGATACAGGGCGTTGAAATCATCAAACACAAAACAATTTTTTTAAATATCTGGAAAACCGCTTCATCAAATTTATCCAAATTTGGTACACATTTTTTTTCGAATATTTCTCCTAGTTCTGTATGCGCACAGTTCAAATCCAATAACCAGTGGCGGAGAAACAAGGACGTTGTTTCCTTATTTAGAGTAAAACTTCTACGCCACTGAATTAATTGGTAATATGAGTACATTTTACAACGGTCTGAAATATTCCGGATGAAAAAACATTCTTTTATTTTTGTCGAAAAGTGGTTGGTTTACGAGTTATGAGACATATTATCCAAGTAAATAAAGCGTTGAAGTAGGGAAAAATAAAACGAATTTGGGTGGTCCAGATTTTTAATAGACAAACTTCGGGAAAGTACTAAACAACAAAAATTAACATCACTTTGCTCTATGAACATAGGCGCAGAAAGCCACCGTTTATGAGATACAGGGCGTTGAAATGAACAAAAATAAAACAATTTTTTTAAATATCTGGGAAATCGCTTCGTCAAATTTAACCAAATTTGGTACAAACTTTTTTTTCAAATATTTGTCCTAGTTCTGTATGCACACAGTCCAAATCCAAAAACCAGTGGCGGAGAAACAAGGACGTTGTTTCCTTATTTAGAGTAAAACTTCTACGCCACTGAATTAATTGGTAATATGAGTACATTTTACAACGGTCTGAAATATTCCGGATGAAAAAACATTCTTTTATTTGTATCGAAAAGTGGTTGGTTTACGAGTTATGAGACATATTATCCAAGTAAATAAAGCGTTGAAGTAGGGAAAAATAAAACGAATTTGGGTGGTCCAGATTTTAATAGACAAACTTCAGGAACGTACTAAACAACAAAAATTAACATCACTTTGCTCTATGAACATAGGCACAGAAAGCCACCGTTTATGAGATACAGGGCGTTGAAATCATCAAACACAAAACAATTTTTTTAAATATCTGGAAAACCGCTTCATCAAATTTATCCAAATTTGGTACACATTTTTTTTCGAATATTTCTCCTAGTTCTGTATGCGCACAGTCCAAATCCAATAACCAGTGGCGGAGAAACAAGGACGTTGTTTCCTTATTTAGAGTAAAACTTCTACGCCACTGAATTAATTGGTAATATGAATACATTTTACAACGGCCTGAAATATTCCGGATGAAAAAACACTCTTTTATTTTTGTCGAAAAGTGAATGGTTTAAGAGTTATGAGACATATTATGATGCGGTTTTCCGGATATTTAAAAAAATTGTTTTATTTTTGATAATTTCAACGCCCTGTATCTCATAAACGGTGGCTTTCTGCGCCTATGTTCATAGAGCAATGTGTGTTAATTTATATTGTTTAGTAGTTTCCCGAAGTTTGTCTATTAAAATCTGGACCACCCTGTATATTTTGGATGTCACAGGTAACAAAATTAGGAGTTCGCGAATCTTGTTATTATGAAATGTTGCAAAACAATCCGACTGTCGAGCGTACGCAAAAATTTTTATTACTACTGGTATTTTTGCAGTTCTAAAGTCTTCTAAATTGATCATCACTCTACACGGCGTTTGTTGTAAAAAAATGTACTACCCCTTTTGTCTTAAAAAATGCGCATTTTGTCCAGATTTTTAAATTGTATTAGACGAAATTCGAGAGTATTTAAAGATTTTACTACACTTCATCTAATGTACACTGAGGAAAAGGTTCAGAAAGGGATCTTTAAACTGGGAGTATTCGGTTTCTACCTGCTAGAGGAATACCAAAGAATATATTTTTTTTACCGCCAAACATCAAATGTTCTACTATTTCTTTTTAAATTCACTTTATTACTATCTCGGATTTTTTGTTAACTTGCTTAAATTTGAAGTCCCGAGATCTAACAGTCGACTTTACAGTGTATTTATGATATGTCGAGCTTGTTCTAATATATTAATTCAATTACCACCACATCAAATATTAAATAGATAATTATCATGCTGTTGAAGATACTTTAGACAAATTATCATGTACAATGTACATTTCGCGATACCACAGCGTTGTCAGTAATCTATTCTGTCATATTGTTTTTATTATCCATTATCTGTTTGTATTAGGTACATATTCTCGTGTTTTGTTGTTTAATCTTGTTTTGTTAATTGTTTATTTGTTTTTTGCGTACTTTATTGTTACTTGATTTTGCAATTTTCTTTGTTTAAATTATCGTATGTTTCAGTTTTTTGCATTGTAATATGTTCTGCAATTAAGCTTTGCCCGTTGGATATATTACTGTAACAATAAAAAAAAAATAAAAATTCGAAAACAGAAAGTATCTTTATTACATTTTGTTTTCTGTCATGGGGATGTATTTTTAGTAATTATTACTTACATATACATGAACAAAACAGTGGCATTTTTTAAATTTTACAAAAGGGTCTAGTTACTGTAATAGTATGCATTAGCAGATGATCAACTTTGAACTAAAATAATGGAACTTTTCTAATGTCACTTTTCATTTCGTATCCCCATTTTCAAAATACAGGGTGTCAAAATTAAAATGATTGTTATTAATAACTCGGGTGATTGTAGATATTTATTTGAAATTTAGGACAAATTTTGATCTTAAATTGGCACACTTTTTGTGTAATTTTGGTTTAAAATATCAAAGTGCGAACGGAGGGGACGGGAGTTGAAAAAAGTCTCATTACTTTAGTCCAAAGAATATGCGGTTAACTGCATGACCTACTAATTTGTAACACCCTGTATAATTTGCCCAACTTTCATAGTTCCGTCTCTATATTTCAACAACCCTGTATATGAGGAGAAAAGATAGTATTTTTGTTCATTCTTGCAAAAACGTCATTTTCTAGTTGCAAAATATGTATGTTATTTTATTTTCTTTTTGGGGCATTCCCTAGAGCATTTCTAATTAATAACCGCTATTAAAAGTAGAGGACAAATTTTGATCTTAAATTGGCACACTTTTTGTGTAATTTTAGTTTAAAATATCAAAGTGTGAACGGAGGGGACGGGAGTTGAAAAGAGTCTCATTACTTTAGTCCAAAGAATATGCGGTTAACTGCATGACCTACTAATTTGTAACACCCTGTATAATTTGCCCAACTTTCATAGTTCCGTCTCTATATTTCAACAACCCTGTATATGAGGAGAAAAGATAGTATTTTTGTTCATTCTTGCAAAAACGTCATTTTCTAGTTGCAAAATATGTATGTTATTTTATTTTCTTTTTGGGGCATTTCCTAGAGCATTTCTAATTAATAACCGCTATTAAAAGTAGTGTTCTATAACCAGTAAAAAGTAAAAGATTTCCATGATCTATGCGTATTTTCCAGTTGGGTTATGTAGTGCACGAAAAAACTCTATTTATCTTCTGCTGAAAGAACCTACAGTTTGCCCAAAAATCGATATCAAGAACAGTAATGTTCCAACGACATCCTTTGCATATTTTTTATTAAATATGTCAATGTCCTAATTACTTACAATTTTTCTCTTGTCATCATGTCTATTTTTTCCGTTTGATATGACTTCTAGTGTTTCTTCTTTGTCTTTGCCATTTTTCAAAATATATTGTCCTAGTTACTGTTCTATTATAATATTCTTTAAGGGACATTTTCAGATCATACTGCTTATTAGGTTATTTTCAAAAATGAATGCTTTGTTTGATTCTTTCAGCTTCTACCATCTGTTATTTCGAAATTGTATCCATTTTCCAAACTTTGACTAGATTTTGTCTTTTCAGACTGTAAACTAATAAAATTTTGAATATATTTTTGTTCATTTTCTTCGAGTTTAACAAATTTTTAATTATTTGTAGTTTCTTAACTCAAAACGTTTGACTTGTAATAATGTGAAAACATTTTTTTACTTTCCAAATCTCGTAACCAAACAAATTGTCAACGAAATAAATGTTTTGCCAACTTGTTTTGCTTATGCATGCACTGCTACCTGATGATTTATCAACAGTGAGCTGTGATTCGTTTGTTTCTGTGTTATCAATATTATGACTACACTGTGGTGTCGAGCTTACATCGCAAATTTTTAACAGTAGTTACTTTACTAACATGGGCTGTACTGGTTTACGAACCACAACGATTGAATCTTATTCCTTTTTATATTTTTTCAGGATGATACCTCAGGAGACTACAAAAAAGCTTTGCTTGCGGTAGTTGGTTAACCCGAAATAAATCAAAATTTAGCCAAGACTTGAAAATTTTAAATCTCATTGTTCGATTTTATCATTAGTTTAGTCGCCGAAAAAAATGTCGCCTTGATATTATTTTTTTATATTCTTTTTCAGGATGAGAATTCAGGAGAAGTCAAAAAAATTTTGCTTGCCCTTGTTGGTTAATGTGAACTAGTTTTAAATTTACTCTAAGATTTTTTAATTATTGTATGTTGTATGTATTCTTCCTATACCAAATTTAAAAATAAATACATTTTTACATAATAGGAATTGTTTTATTTTCTTCAATTACAGAGTTTAAAATACGGTAAATTATTTATCAATGTTTTTAGTAGCATAACCAGATAAATAAAATATGTCATGATTTTAAAAATTCAGTTTAAATCAGTAGGTATCAAAATTATATTTTTTTAAATATTAACTTGCTAACATTTTCTGAAATACACTAATGCAAACAATTAAAGGGGCAAAAGAATGTCCGAAATTTATCCATGATTTTTTACAGTCTGTATTTAGGAGAAAAATGGTCGTATCGGGAATTAAAAAAAAGCATTTTGAAGCTCTAAGATTCTAGTTTTTAGACCTTTCGGTCAAAAATTTTTAGGAGTGACGGTTTTCATGCAAATCTAAGAAATAGCGCGACAAAAAAATTTTGCAATTTTTTTTCTGAGCACGGACTTGAAAAATTTTTTTTCAGCAAAGCCATTGCATGGACCAGGTAGCTTGTCTATTCAGCTTCAATTTCCTTTTTTTAAATTTCGATACAACCATTTTTCATCGAAATATCGGAAAAGGATTCTTTTGTCTTCAATCATCGATACCTTGGCAATAAATGGTCGTACACAGAATTGAAGGGCAGTTTCAAAAACGAATAAATTTCCTATCTTTTACACAAATTTAAAAAACAGGAAAAAATGGTAATTTGTGGTTTTTTAGAAAATTGACGGCTAAATTGAAAATATTCACGCAATGACTAATGTTAAGCATGACTTTTACAGTTCGATATACCCAGAAAAAAGAACCCTGTGAAGTTTCATCTCGATCTAGCGAACCGTTTCTTTGTTTCAAACTTTTGAAAAAAATTAAAAGGTCACGTTTTTTGAGCTTAAACACTTCATAATCATGATTGAAATGGAAAAAAATATTTTTTTTCAGGTTTTCTCACACTTTTACAGCAAATAACGTTTAAATTGATGAAAAAAAAAAATTGAGGTTTTCTCACATTTTTACAGCAAATAACGTAATAAATTTTCGAATTTTTTTTTTTGGAAAACCTTCTGGACATTGAAGAAAAAAAAATTCAATCGTTTCCAGCACGATTCGGCTTTTCCGTCCTATGGTTCTGTTCAACAACTTTTAATTAAATTAAAATTAAAGTTGATGACCCAAAATAGATTTCGACCCCGATTCATACCGTTTTTTGAGACAAATTTTTAATTAATTTTTGTTTAGAATCACTTAAAAACAGTTTTTTCAAAACTACCCTTTTTCTTCTCTGAAAAAAATTTTCGAAAACAATTTTTTTTTCATTTGGCAAAATTTTTTTGTCGCGCTATTTCTTAGAATTGCATGATAACCGTAGCTCCTAAAAATTTTCGACCGAAAGATCTAAAAACTAGAATCTCAGCTTCAAAAAGCTTTTTTTTTAATTCACTAAACTACAGTCAAAAATCACGGAAAAATTTCGGAAATTCTTTTGACCCTTTAATTGTTTGCATTAGTGTATATTAGCTATTTCTCTTAAAATAGATAATGAAAATGGAAGCTAGTGTAAATTTTTCAAGTAATGAGAAAATCCAGTCTAGAATATTCGACGAAATGTTCAAGGAAAAACTGAATTAGAAATTAATTACGAAACCTTAAAATTTACTTCGTAATGACAATTTAATTTCAATCAAGTTTTATCTGTTAATGAACATAGTACGACGAGAAAATGACTAAATAATGTTTCATTTATCAACAGAAAATTAAAATCGTTTTTAATAAACTAAAGAAAATGGCACTACATAAATATAGTATTGTAAAATAGATGCTGTACTTGGTTAATACTGGTGCTTCGATAATAGTCAAACTGATCTCTAGTAAAATGCAGAATTAACAAAAAAAAACAAAAGTTACAATATTTATATTGCCTGTTAGAAAATTAAATAAAAAAGTATATATCCTTGACTAGTTCTAAATATCGCCAGTTGTTAAAGTAACATAAAAAAAGGTCTTCTCATTCATTATTTAATAATCTGTAACCGAAAACTGGTCTATGTATAAAACCTTAGCAGCAACTTAGCTTAGAAGTCGAACAATATTGTTAAAGAAACGGAGGCACGAAATACAATAACCAAAACGTCTACTTTTTATACATTGTTTGCTGTCTGTTACTCGTATTTGCAAAGATTCATCTCACTCTACCATGCTGAATACACTAAAATGATTTAAGAACTGAAAAATAATGTGAATTTAAAACGGATGTCACTAATCTTGATTGCCACTGTTACTTCCGTCGACTTTGATAAGCTAAAAAGCCACGTTGTCAAATACACTCGTACTTTGGTCACCTACATAAGTTTATATGCCAATATGTATGTAAATACAATATTTATTTGCATATGATTAAATTAACGTTGTTCTGTATTTGATGTTGATCATAGTTGCGATAAGCAAAAATCAGTTCAGGTACCTTAATTTTCCTTCTTCGCAAAATCCAAAGATCAGTAATTGCAACATTTTTGCATTTTTGTACGACCAGATATGGAAGTTTGTAAACAATCGTCCTAAACTAATGTTGCAATAACTGTGTTTTATTGATAACGATATAATAAACAGAATAAGTCTAAACAAATAATAAATAGGATAGAGTGAGTAAGCAAGATATGTTAAAATGTTAAATCTGAAACGTTAGACACTATGCATAACATTTCAAATACAGTTGGGCACTAAAATTTAGTAAACTTCACAGTTTTCTATGAAGAATTAATAAAAATTCCATTTCCTTCAGATGACAACATAAATTGAGTGGAATAAATGGATAAATACTCAAAAGATTTTTTTTCATTTTAATTCAATTAATATCATGTAAGTACATTAATTTAAATTTCATGTTTATTAATGTATTTTTAAATAATAATAGTCAAGAAATAAGGTGATCAAAACAGAAGTCTCTATATCGCCTATGTTATCTTAATTTGTATTCGGAAAAAATCTGATTGTTTTTTCAAGTCTCAAATTAATGAAAACGAAGCGCGGGAAAATGCACGGAAGCCATGTTGTGACGTCACGGCACATAATATCTCTAGCTATGGGAGCAGACGAAATCAAACAAACCTAGCTAAAATTATTTTAACTTTTACAGATTAAAAAAAAATACTTATTCCCTTATTGCACCAGTATTCAGTTGAAGTTCGTGCTATCCTATTTTTACTTGTTTGCTTTTTTCAGTGTGAAATTTTTGATTAGGTAAAAGGTTTATTAAAATTAACACTGGATGGAAAAATACCAACAGTGAAAAACTGAAACAATACCACAAATAAGTAACTTGAGTCTATAGCCATGAATACATTCAGTTTTGAAGTATATTGCAAAGCACCGGCTCTGCAAAATATCTTAACCATTGTATCTTATGGGTTTTGAGGGGTGTAATTCACACTATACGCGCAGCGACTTGGCAAGCAACAGACTTTGCACGCGACGTTCTTCCGAAAGAATATTTGCAGGGCATGTGCCGTGCATGTTCCGGCAAGTGTGAATACTCTCCAGGCAGTCAACTTGCAACCATAGGATTTTTAGTTACGTTTCGTCAGAACAAGATGAAATTCTTATTGAATATGTCAGAGAAAATGAGGTTATTTACGATTTTTCTCACAAAAAATACTCAAGACAGTGTACAAAAACATATGGAAAAAAATTGGCGAGAAATTGCAACAAGGTAGGTATTTATTAAACATGTATTAATCTATACAGATATATTAAATCAAACACAATTTCATAACAATAAAATTTTGTAATTTAAAAAAACGTCTTTTTCTTTTTCGGGAATTTTTATTTTCTTGCTCTTCTTCATCTAAAAAGATTAGAACAATTTTTACCAAAATGGAAGTCGCGAACAATATTTCACAAAGCTAGGGAACTACTACCTGCGAACCTGCGGCATGTCGCAGTGTGAATTGTCTCTGAAAACTGGGCCCATGCCGAGTATGTGCCCTGCCGTTGCCGATCCGGTTTCTTGCTGGTCTAATGAGAATCGGCCTTTATTTAACGATTACATAGAACGCCGTGCTGATTTGATAATCAGTTTTGAAGTAATTTAAAATATAACTAACTACTGTTTTTAGCTTCTAGCATTTTAAAACAATTTGAAAATAATTTTTCGTGGAAAAATAAAAACGCTAGATAGGTATTTATAAATACTTATCAGACTTGTATATTACCTTTCAACGTCTATCGAGGAAAATAATGTATATTATTATTCACAGTACACTTCTTTGAATTCTATTAGTGTACTACAACAGTACAACATCGAAACAAACAGGGAAGGGATTATAATACCATTAATACCAAGTACAATTAACTCAACATTGCGCCACTTTATCCCAAACGTTTCTGCCTACCAATAAACGAAGAGAATTCTCAGTCATGTGCACTACACGTCAGATAACCTTCATTGGTTGGTGTTGGTTTCTCACTTTATTATTTAATGTACTGGGAAGAAGCATCGTCAGCGTCAAGGCACTGCGAAGTATAGATATTAGTAAGCGGAATTCCAGGACCATAGAAAACACGTAAACAACTCCAATTTGACGTAAGTACACTTTTCAAAATATCTGTATATATAATTAAGCGACTGAAAAAAATCAACCAGTCGTAATCCAGACCGTCCAGATGTACCAAAGAAACAATCAAAATAACATGAGAGGTGTGGTTATTTCTACCGGCTACAAAAGTAAATATAGATCCCGCGAAATATAAACACTTCTTTACCCGTTTGAAAGCGTATTACTGTTAGTCGGTGTCTTATTTTATTAATAATTAAATGTTAATTTGTTTCAGGTGGAACCATGAGTCATTCAGGTTATAACCCATATCAACAGGTAAGTGAAAGTTTCTAGATTTGCTTAATATTCGAATACTTAAATCAGTCTATAGATTAATATTTTTAAACTGTGCTTAAACATTTAACTGCGACTTTAAAAATATATACTTATTAAATACATATTATATTTGTTCATTATCCTGAGTATAGATTACATATACAAGTCAGAATCAAATTGACCTCGTTTGTGAATAAAATGCACTGTTAAAATTTTAATTTAATTCAGTATCACAAGATTTAAACATTAATCAATAGCTATGCTAAAGACAGACTTGTAAACTGACATTTTACCTAATTAATTGTTGGTTCACAGACGACTATACTAAAGTAATTTGAGAAGATTTGTACAAATTCGAGATCTCCGATTAAACTATTAATACTTATTACCAAAGACAGTGCAATATTCTTTTATTGTTTGGTCCTCGACCTTGACCTTGAAGCAATTGTTAGCACAGTTTATGAACTGGTACGGTTTACAAATATCTACGTTTAATTTAACACCATTTCAGACGCAGCTAAAGAAACAATATTCATTTCTTTAACAAGGGAAACTGTGATTAGATATTTTCTGTACACCTTTCATATGAAATTTAAAAAATAATGCTGATTCGGTAATTGATAGGTATTGATTTGCCCTACTTAGGTACCAATGTGGGATCGTTTCAATTATTTAAAAACATAGCCTAACATGCTGTGGTCGTTAAAATATTTAATTTTCTGTAATTCTATGATTTTTTTTTAAATATGGAAACGCCTTGCCCTATATACCTGAAAATACTTTGAGTAAAAATAAAAATAAAAATACCAACTGCTTTGCTTTCAAGTAAGTAGCATTTTCAGCTTCCAAAGCAATGTCTTTTTTAATGGTTCTATCCAATGTTTGCAATTTTTATTATTTATAAGCTAAAATTATTTTATATTCTAAGCACAATGTTTGTGGACAATTATTTATAGAGCGACATGTTTTCACCTCACTATATGTAACAAGGTCGTACATTTTTGTTTCATACAAGATAAAAATAGATGTTAGTACCTACTATTATATTTATGCTGATTGAGAAGACACTCAAACTAATGCAAATATAGCTGAACAAAAGCACCACTGCTAACGTTAGTAGTTGGCGACTTTTATTCCTCACCAGAGAAAAATAAAAATTCTTGCTCTAATTTTTGTATTCTTTAATGTTACGTATTCTGAGCTATCCCAATTAAAAGAAGAGTATTAATTTTTTCAATATCAGAGTTTTCATCAAGCATCTACCTACATATTGAATTTGATTATAAAATTCCCCGTCTTTAAAATATTCAGTTTATCAGAATATGACTCGTATAGGTCTTATAAATAATAAATATTACAGACTTATACTTTACTAAGTAAATCTTTGGCAGATGAGAATTTGAGAAAAATTTGTAAAGGTATTAAAGTAATTCAAATAAATTATAAAAAAATGTTTCCTAAAATATCCTGTCAAGTCAAGTCAGTGTTCTTTGATACCAAACATTTTTTAGAAAACATTTTATTTGAATTACTTTTATGAAAAGAGTAAAAAATGCGAGGTCTAATAATAAAAATTAAAAAAAAAACTTAATAACTTTGAATGTCAAAGCAGAGAATCTAATACCTATTAAAAATGTATAATAAAAAAAAGTTACAAAGATATGTTGCAGGTATATACTGTATATTTATTTATATTATAAATTGTTTCGTTATCGACATGTTTTCTTAAAAGATAGATATTTACAATCAGTGATTTACTGCCATTATTATTTATAGTAATTGACGGTTATTTATATGACCTATTGGTTATTGGTATTGGTTATATTGATTTATTATACTGTAGATAGGTTGTTAAAAAAATTAGACTATTTAATTTTTGTTCCTGGCAAATGAAAAATCTACAACGTGTTTGTAAACAATTCTATAAAATAGATGGTGTAAATTTATTTTGTACCTGAAAAACGATTGTATTTTCATGTTTATGTAAAAGTCTATTCTTAATCGTTACTATATCACTGGATAAGTTTATTTTGTTCCTAAACTGAAAATATGAAAGTATCTTTTAGCACTCGATAATATTTTATTAGATACAATATTTTTATGATGCTTATAATTCGATAGAACTGTTAAAAAATATCAGCGATTACTACAAATAGAAAACAAGGTTTTCCAAGTAAGATATTTTTGAAATGTTTTAGTTGTATAAACAGTAATTAAATTACGGGGATCAATAATATTACGCAGGCCAATCATAGCTATATTTCCTTATTTAAGTATTAGTCACTAACAAAATTCTGCAGAGTTTTTTTTTTTCAAGTGTTTTAAATATTTATTTGTTGATGTTATACGTACTCCAAAGATTAGTTTCTTTGTTGTTATTTACAATGGTACCTATATAATAGCAGAATTTTATTTTAAGAAAATTTAATAATTGTTTCATTTTGAAATTGATTTAAAAAAACATAAAATATAGTTCAATGGAAATTGTATTTTTGGATCGGCGAAGATTATTTGTTTATTATCACGATTAGTCCAATTTCACACAAATTGTTGTTTTAATTGGGATGCAAATCCATAAAAATCACATTCGTCACGGGCAACAATTCTGAAAACTATTTGTGGATATGTACACCAATTGTGTCTAAATAAATGACGTATAAACAAATTTTAATTATAAATAGATCTGACTAACCGGAGGAATAACAAACTATAACAAAGATATTCAAAATTAAGTTCGCGAGATATTGCACTACAGAATTTGTAATCGTAAACAATTGATGACTCAAAATTGTGACGTCAAAATGAATTGCGTCCGAGGGTTTTCTCTTCGTCAAATGACGATATCCCTCGCCAGAATTTACCCATGATTGTACCAATTTTGGATAAACTGAATCAGGAAGACTTATTCAGTACAGTATTATTATTACAGTTATTCAGTACAGTATTTTGAAAGTATAATTTTTTTCGTTTCCCCTTATGCGCGCGACTGATACTATCGATTTATCTCCCTGCCGTTTTGGCGCTGAACTGCCTGAAACCGGACAATGGGACGTCACGGAAACAAAATGTAAACACCCTAAAAACATACTTTTAGTTTAATTAATTAGCGGAATGACAATTAAATTAATGCCTGGTAATAGATTCAAACGTGTAAAACAGTTCATTAGCAAATTAATTGGTGGGTGATGATAAAGGTGATAAGGGGTCAAATGCTATTTTGTCACGATCACGAATAACAAAAAACAGCGGAATTGTAGCGGTGATGAACGTTTTTACACAAATGAAATGAAAAGTCGAAACATAACAGGCGTTTGATATATGTCGAGATATAATAATTTTGCAATGATGTTATATTTAATATGTAACATAGTTTGTTAAGAGGCTCTTGGTAGGTTCCAAATCAAGGTATCATAAAGCAGTACTACAAAAAATATTCATAACTACATATGTATAATAATAATTATTGCAATTCTTAAACAAAAAAGGCCATGAAACAGTTTTTTAACTCCACTGAACAATTTGATCAAATACACTTGTCGCATTTTGAAGACGCAACGACGAAATACAATAATTTAGGAGAAAAATTAGGTTATTTCTATAATTTTTTTGCAAATGATTGTGGAATGACGAGATGTGTAGAAATATTTTACGAATTTAATTTTAATCACTTTATTTGATTAGGTATTTTTACCGCGCTAAATGAATTTGACAAGGAATATTCTGATAATTAAATCAGAAAGTTTTTGAAACATTAACTGTGTTGTTATACAGGGTGTTTATAAATATTTTAGGGGGTGGTTGCCGAAGTTATTTTGTGCAAAAAGTTCATATAAATATAGGTCGAAATGTACTTCATTTCTGAGATACAAAGTGATTAAATTTTAATTTTTTATTTATTTTTATTAATTATTTCAAATAGTTTTAGCGACATTAACTCGAAATTTGAAAAACGCTTTGGAGGGATGAATGTGCATTTTTTGAGGTGATCCGAATATTTCTACTTGCACCTTTAGATAAAAGATTAGCAAAACCTACAAGAAAATATGTTTTATTTTTTCCTCAAAACCGGTGCATCCTGCGAAAAAAATTGAAGAGACCAATTTCATTTAGAATTAATGGCGGATTTCTAAAAAAATGTCAAAACGGAAAAATTACAGTGGCGTACCATTTTTTAAAAAAAAGGTCGTGGCATTCCCGCACGAACGCCACTGGTGGAAGTAGAAATATTCGGATCACCCCAAAAAATGCATATTTATCCCTTTCTTTATCTTTATCTTTAAAACTCGGAAATAATTCTGGAGCTTGGTAGAAAAAGGGCCAATGTCCATTGCAGTGGACATTGGTCGTATGTCAAACGTTTTAAAAGTATTTCAAGGACCAAAGTCCATACATTGGCCCTTTTTCTATTAAATTAAGATGGACTTAGGCCATTTTAAAATTTAAATAATTAAGGCTTATAATACTTGTTGACATTGGCCCTTTTTGTGATGCAAATATGTAACATGGGTAGTCTCCAATTTTTGGACATTGGCCCTTTTTCTACCAAGTTCCAGAATTAATAAAAATAATAAAAAATTAAAATTTAAACAGTCTGTATCTCGGAAACGAAGCATATTTCGACCTTCGTTTATATGAATTTTTTTCACAAAATTACTTCGGCAACCACCCCTTAATATTTCGCATTTATTTACAAACACCCTGTATTAAATTACAGTGATTAATGTGAGATATTTCTGGCTGGTAAAAATTAAATTTATAAAATCCACCCACCCCTTGACTGATGCTTTAGTCCGAAGGGGTTATTATTTAAAAGTTTTCTTTTCAGTGTGACAAAAATACTCAATCAGATAAAAAAAAGTAACTACAAGTAATAACAAGCAAAAAAAATTCTAGATAAAAATCAGCGCTTTGATACATTAGCTTGTTACTCTGTACTATGTTTGCTCAAAATATTTGTTTCTTCATAAAAGATAGTATCTCGGATATTTTTCACAATAGATATAGAAAAAATAAACTTATAAAACAGAAAACTTTTATAGTGTCTGTGTCATTTTACAATTTTATTCCCTGAATTATTTACACTTGCCTGTTCATTTTTTATATACACAATAGCAGGGCATACACATACATAGTTTTATCTGCGGACGTAAATTGTACAGAAAAATCTTTGGATTCGATAATAAAAATTAAAAGTGGTCATATTTTGATAATGAAGGGAGTCATACCTATTTTTAAGGGATGATTTCTGTGCTCACATAGAGAACTTATTTCGTGGCGAAAAAATTTTGAACGAAATGCAAAATTAAAATTAAAGTTGTCGAGCCTCAGGGTTGAAAAGATTTGCACATATCGTATATGTGTAAAATACTTTTTTCTATAATCAACTATAAGTGCAAACAGGTTTTTACATTTCACAAAATTATTTTTTTGTAGTTATACGTGCTTAAAGTTTAATTCGCTGGTAACATTTTGGTTTTCAGTCTTCATAATGCTGTAACTTTAGGAAAAAATAAAAATTTTGAGAAAAATAAGTCACTAAATAAGTATACCTTTCTAGATTTCAAGGTCGCCTATCTCTAATTTATCTTTTTATTTCACAAGTTTCTTCCGAATTTTTTTCTTCATGAAAGTTCCCTATATGGACCTAGAAATCATCCCCTACAAAATCGTTTTATTAACAAAATATGATCACTTTATTTTTCACCAGCTGCTACTGGTCATTTCCGAGAAGAAATCAGAAATGTTTATCATAGAAGAAATGGTTTATCTTAGAAGAAATATAACATATGACTGTTAAAAGAATTAGAATTGATCATTGGGTTCATATTATCCCTATGATTTCTGCTTTCTGAAGTTATTAAAATATTATCAAGTTGTACTATTTATTTGTGTTAGTTACTAAAGAAGTGCTGATGTGATTAATCCATTTTCCGCATTTGTCCCATAGTTTTTAATAATAATCTTAATTAAATCTGATAAAATTCTTTATGTATGCTCTGCTATAGCGCAAATGTGAACTTAGTTTCTTCTCTTACCAGCAATACTCCTCACAACACTCATAAGTTCAAATGAGGATTGATTTAATTTATTTTCTTTGGCCAAACTTCAACTGTTGCAAAATTAATTGAAAACTTTAAATTTTAATAAATTCACATTTCTAATTATTTCCTACTAGGGATCAGCACCAGGTGCCCCCTCTCCACACCCACAACAAGCACAGGCCCCCTACGGGGGAGCACCATACCAATCACACACCTCCCCATATCCTTCCGGAGGGGGTGTGAATCCAAACAGTTTTGGATTCTCCTCAAACACCCCCATGTACATGCCCCAAGCAATGCCCATGCCTGCCTACCCACCCACTGCTGGTTATCCCCCTGCCTCTGGAGGATCAACCTATCCTCCAGCTCCTGGGGGAGCTTCCTACCCTCCAGCTCCCGGGGGAGCTTCCTATCCTCCAGCTCCTGGGGGAGCTTCCTATCCTCCAGCTCCAGGGGGAGCTTCCTATCCTCCAGCTCCCGGGGGAGCTTCCTATCCACCTGCTTCCTCCGGAAGTGGATATCCTCCAGCTTCAGGAGGTGGATATCCTCCATCAGGAGGGGGATACCCGCCAGCCTCCTATCCCAATGCTCCTGGTGCTCCTCCCAGTGGTCAAGCGTATCCATCTAGAGAACCCGATAGAGGACCTTACGGTGGTTTTTCGTATACACAGCACAGTAGCCCACAGATGTCACAAGGACATGTTGCTGCGAAACCAAAGGTATAACTACAAAGTTTTTATTGTGAAAGTCTGAACTGTCTCTTTGACTAGCTAGAGTTTGTAGAGCACTGTTTGGTGTAAATGGTGATAAGCTTTTGGGTAAAACAAGGGAAAGGTTGTTTGATAGAGATTTTTTTTAGGAACATGTCGTAACTTTAGGAGGTTTCTTGGGTCACTCTAGTAGACCAAAAAGCCGTAATGAACCAATAATGTAAAGTCTGTTTTTAAGATACAGTACATTGAAAGTTTAAAAAATACATTGTCATTTATTTATATGTCTGAAGATGTTTAACGTGGTTCGATGAAACTTGGACTAATAATGTACTTAAATTAAGGACAACAATTGGCTCAAAAATAGAGATAAAAATATGGAATTAGTTACCAAACTAATGATAGACAATAGTAGAGTTTCGGATTAAATGAAACTTTAGGAAAAACACAATTTTCTGAATGTCCATGATGCGTATCTTTAGAGGAGAACAGAAAATTATGTTTTTCTAAAACTATTGACCGTTCTTCGCAATATAGGTATGAAACGGATAAAATTTATTTATGTTGTGCAAAAATGTTTGCTAAATATACACTTTACTTATTTGCTAACATGTTAAAGTTGAAATAAACATAATATATATTTTTAGTTTTAAAAGAAAACAGTATTTTCAAATTTTTAATTTTCATTTCACTCGATATACAGAGTAAGTACCAAAGTAGGTATTTCTATAGTAATTTTTTTTGGAAACCATAAATTATTAGATACATTCTACTAAGAAACGATTTTAATGCTAAATTTTATTACTTATATCTTTATTATAGAGGATGAACCATTTGAAATGTACCTACAATGCCCTTAATAAATATAATAATACATGCCAAATAAACATAAACATGCTCTATCTGTTTAGTGTTATATGTTGCATTTGCTGTTATTTTCTTGTTACAAATTTAGTATACACGAATATACTTCAACAAATAATCTAAATGACAAGAAAAATAATAATGAAAATTATATGTAATACAAAACATTTAAGTATTGTTTCTCTTTTAATTTGAATAAATATTTGCCTACCTATTTGTTCAACGTAGAAAAATTATATGTATACCTGCCTTATCAGTAAAATAATACAATGGTGGCACTTCAAAATTATAATTCCAAACGTCGGCTATTGATAAACAGGAATTTATGCAAATAAAAGTAAAATAGTACAAATTTCTCTTTTAACGTACCTTCCAATATACCGTAAAATCGTTATTTCTCTCATATCTTTAACAGTATACACAATGGTAACACAAGCTTTAACCATTATTTCAGACATTAATATAATTTTCTTTATTGTTTTTTTCAGAGGACACCTACGGTGGTTCCAGCCAGCTCCTTTAACCCACGAGCAGATGCAGAAGTTTTAAGAAAGGCTATGAAAGGTTTCGGTACTGACGAGAAAGCCATCATCAATGTGCTCAGTAAGAGGTCCAATGCACAGAGATTGCAAATTGCTGTGGAATTCAAGACATTATATGGAAAGGTAAATAATTTTTTACAGTAAATTGGAAATTGAATAGGATAAAAAGGAAAATATTCACTGAAACAAAATTGATAACGTTAAATGAATATTTTACTCGAATTTTTAAGACCTTCCTTCACTAACTAAAATTTGTGATTTCTTGTATGTTACTGGCACAAGACATTCAAAACATGGTTTACATTTTCTAGGATTTGATAAAGGACCTGAAAAGCGAACTAAGCGGAAACTTTGAGAATCTGGTGGTAGCGATGATGACTCCCCTACCCGAGTTTTATGCCAAAGAATTGCACGATGCCATGAGTGGTTTGGGAACAGACGAAGATGTCCTGATCGAAGTCTTGTGCACTATGTCCAACAATGAAATTAGAGTTATAAGACAAGCGTACCATTCCAGTAAGTTGACCAATACAAAACCTAAACGAAATATTTATAACTTTCTAATTGTGTAACCCACAAGGCTACGGTACGGTTCGAAATGGTTTGGAGTAATAATAAACTGATAATGTAAATCAGCCGTGGGAGCATTATTAGCTTTCTTAAATATTCATGATAAAATATATAAATGATACATGTATATGTTCTAACATTTACCTCCAACATTTCTGTACTGTATTGCAAAATTTTCATAAGTAATATGTTTGGGGCTATTTTTAATTAATTATCGATAGCTTTTTAATGGAATTTCCCTAATACAGATATATGAAGTTTAGATAATTTAATGAAATAGATAAAAACATAAATTTCTGAGGGTCAAAGAAATAGAGCTCCATATTCTTGTAATCTCAAGATAAACATTTACCTTAGAACGGTCCTAGAAAGAATACTTACACTAAGCTTTTATAAAATTCCTCGGTAACCCATATATAATATGAAAAAATTTGTTTAATTAGATATAAGTACGTTCAACTACGTTTTTATTAGGTTTATATACGCATATGATAAGATTTTATTACTCTATCTGATTTCGGAAAGGGGGTTGTTAAGGAAATATCAACTTCTGAATAAAAAGCGTAGTAACTAAACAATTAACAATAATATCACGAATATAGTAATATCTTACAGAAATCAAGTCACCTTGGATAAGATTTCCTTAAAAGCTTTTAAATTTATAGTCATTCAAATGAAATGTTGTAATTAGACTTTGCCAGTTGTGTTTAATTAATCAAAATAATCTTACCAGCATCTCATCTTGTTACAAGTGAAAGGTGAACCTTGGCTTATACAGGATGTTTCAGTTCGGGTGAATCAAAGTTTAACCACAAATAGAACTCGATAAATAATTCAGAATTGCCTTATAAAGCAAAGGTTAGACCACCTAGACCCTACAAACATTTGTAATTTTTACAGTAAATTATGCACATGTGTAAATGTTAACACTACACATATGTTATAAGCATACCAAAGATTTCATAGATATGATTTTAAAAATCGACCAATGCGGTACAGTGAAAACGGTGAGACTGAGACCTTTGCTTTATAAAACAATTCTGAATTATTTATTGAGTTCTATTTGTAGTTAAAGTTTGACTCACACGAACTGAAACACCCTGTATATTTGTCAATAACATGGACCCCTAAAATATGTACCTTTATAATTGAAAAGCTAGTTCTGGTCATAGTATGTCAATCAATGGTGTAATGTATAAAGGAATCTGAAGATAACACTTCAATTTATTCAGAATAGATTCCTACTTTTGATTTCTCGTCTTAAAAACCAAGCCCTTATACTGGAAGTGGATGGAGCGGACTATTTTACATTCATATACGTAAGTTTTTGCAATATTTTTTGGGAAAGCAGTTATAACAAAAGATTATAATTGAAAGTTTTTTTGTTTGATGGTATCATACAATGATGACCTTGACCATAACCCAGAGATCAAACTTGAAGGTTCTTTGAAGGTCAAATAAAGTTACGAAATGGGAGAACCCTGTTCGCCTGAATTTAATGGGACTGCAAACAGGGTTCTCCTATTTCGTAACTTTATTTGACCTTCAAAGAACCTTCAAGTTTGATCTATGGGTTATGGTCAAGGTCATCATCGTATGATCCCATAAAACTTTCATCTAGAATCCATCGTCATAAGTGCTTTCCCAAAAAATATCGCAAAATCGTATTCAGAACCTTATTTGACCCTAAAATAACCCTTTAGGGTCACTTTGGCGCATAAGAAAGACATTTCCGAACGTAAAATTTTCCGCTCTATCCATTTAAAGTGTCAGAAATACATCTATGATATCTAAAAATCCAAGTACACCTTCAAATGACCTCTACGGTTGATCTTTGTGTCAAGGTCACCATCGACTCTTCTTGAAAATATATATCTTATTATTAGCTCTTTTATTTGTACTTTATTATAAAAGTATTAAGTAAATAAAAAAGATCCGTAAAAAATCCGATCAAATGAGGACAAAAAATGTTCCTCGACACCAAGAATCTAAGCATGCAAAATATATCTAACCTCGAATTATACTTCAAAATCTAGTAATCGGCTAGTGACAAAGGCAAAGTGAAATGTTGAGTAATGAAATCATTAAAAGAAATATCCTGAATTTTTGTTCTTGCGATATCACCATTGACAAAAGACCAACACATTCTAGAATAGCCGCTATGGAATGATTTGTATTACCATTTCCACATTTTACTCAGGTGGCTTCCATGTGAATAGAATGAATAAAATAAATTCCTTCGATTGTCAGTTGTCTCTGCATGTCGTCAAATCGAAATAGCGCCCATCGAACTTCATAAAACATTTGTTATATGCGAGGGGCAGACGAAAACTGCAAATCGGCCCAAGAGTAAAGTACCCTTAAATGTTTTAAGGAAAAGTTATTTCCCTCTAAAAGATTATCCCAAATATAAAGTTTCAGTTCATTATGTTGAAAAAGCGATTCCTAACAATTTTATAATTAAAACATTATAATTCCTGAATCCTTTAACATAAACTAAAGTTTACACCAAATTTGTTCTTATTTTTTATAACGGCCATATTAATTCCTGATTCAACTTGTTTTCAGGAATTATAATGTTTTTCTTGTAGAAGCGTACTAAAAAGAAGTTACTTTAGTAAGTAATGGATATTTTCGCTTGAATTATGGTACGAGGGAAAGTTGGAAAAATGTCAGGAATCGCTTTTTCAACATAATAAACTGAAACCTTACATACGGGCTAATCTTTTAGAGGGAAATAACTTTTCTTCATAAAATTTTTTCCTTGAAGGTAAGGGTTCTTTACTCTTAAGCCCATTTGCAGTTTTTGTATGTCCCTCGTATATAACACAAGTTTTATGAGGTTCGATGGGCGCTATTTTGATTTGACGACAGGCAGAGACAACAGACAATCGAAGGAATTCATAAAATTTATACATAAACTTTTTTCCCATATGGTGCAAACTTTTTGGATAGCACTGTATATAAAAAACACAAGACTAAGAATAAAATGCCATTTTGAAAGGATAGTATCAAGTGTTGAATATGACTAGATTAATATTATTTGTTTTTATACTTTTTTTTATTTCATTTGATTGGATTTTTTAGGAACAAATATTTTGAATTTATTTGAATTTGCTCTTCTTTTGTTTTAAATTTTATGTTTACCCTTAGAAAGCAAAATCTGGCTTTTCTGTCTTCAATCTTCTACTGCAAGCTTTGTCACTACTGTTTTAATTTTTTTTTTTTATATATATAATTTCTGGATTTTGAGGTGCCGTGGTCAGAATTCTACGTTAGTTAAACGAAAGTTAAACTTGATGTGACTGCTTTTGTTTTTTATTGTGTATTAACCAGTGTCGGTTTGCCATCTTGCCTCAAATCATCTTCTATAGTTTCTTGTGTTGTTTCCAGTGTATCACAAACCCTTAGAAAGCGACTTGAAAGGTGACACTGCCGGAACCTTCAAACGCCTCATGGTGTCACTTTGCAACGCCTGCAGGGACGAAAGCACCATAGTCAATCCCCAGTCCGCCCAGGCCGACGCGCAGGCCCTCTTACGCGCGGGAGAATTGCGTTTCGGAACCGACGAATCCACCTTCAACATGGTCTTGTGCCAACGTAACTACGGCCAATTACAGCTGATATTCCAGGAGTACGCTAGAATCACCGGGCACGATATAGAACAGGCCATTAAAAATGAGTTTTCTGGTGACGCCGAGGACGGATTCTTAGCTGTGATAAGGTCGATAAAGAACCAGGCAGCTTTCTTCGCCAAGCAACTGAATAAGAGCATGAAAGGCTTGGGAACGAATGACAGACAACTCATCAGATTGGTGGTGACTAGATGTGAGGTCGATATGGTTGAGGTAAAACGAGAGTACCAAGCCAAGTTTGGGGAATCTTTGGCTGATGCTATCAAGGTAAGTGCGGTTCATATTTTTTAATTTCGTACAAATATACTTCAAGTAATTATTTTAGTGATATGGACGGAATTCATAAAAATTAGTTGTACCTTTTTTGTTTTAGGGTGACACATCAGGGCATTACAAAAAGTGTTTATTAGCACTCATCGGCGAACCAGCCAGTTAAGACTTGAAATTTTTTCATATTTTTATATTCGTTTTACTCCATATAACGTGCATGTTTGTTTAAAAAATAAGTTTCTATTACAATGCATCACAGTATATTACGGTCTTGAATAATACAGATCTGAGATTACATACTTTTATATTGTTCTATGTTTTTAAATGTTTGTTGGCAGTTTGACCATATATTTTTATAATGTATTTACCGGGTCAATAAACGCCGTTTTATGCACTAATTAAATGTGTTTTCTTTGCCTTTAAGTAAAATATGTAAGTTCCAAAAATCAATGAAAACCGAATGAAGAATTAAAACTAACTTTAAAGTTTTTAGTTAAAGTTAAAATTATTTGGTGGATTTAAAAACCAAAATAAAATTTTAAACCCTAGAGAATATACAGGGTGTTCTCCAGTCAGAGATAGTCTGAAATTATTTTTAATCAAATGGTCGAGGCATAATTCGTATTTTTAGACTGCACTCTTGTCTACGCCGTCACTGAACAGCTCTCGAACTCTGTTGTATCGGCACACTTATAAACATTACTTTTGTATGATCTCCCCAAAATGTTTTTTGTCAATGGGGACGAAACGCTAAGTATTAATAAGGGTGTTTTCATAAAATTTATAATTTTTGGGTGAATTACAAAATTTAACTTTTTTTTGGAAGCAGAAACTTGAATACATATTTCCGAAGGATTTAGGTGCGCTGAATCCGAATCTGGCAGCAGAATTGCTCTATCACGTGAAGTTTTTAAGATATCTTAACCTAAAAGTGCAAAAAATACTGTTTTTCGTCATATTTGAGGTTATGTAGTAATGCCGTCTATTCTTTTTCAACTGCAATCAACTGTTTGACCTCTAAGGGATCCTTAGTAGATTTTCGCACATTAAGAAACTGATAAACTTAGAAATTTCAACATGTGATATCTCAACAAAAAAAAAAAGATATTTGAGCAAACTCGACGGCATTCGAAAGAGGGAGTCTTGTACTTTTAAATTATATGTATTTGGCATTACATAACCTCAAATATGAGGAAAAACAGCGTTTCTTGCACATTTAAGTTAGGATATCTCAAAAACCTGACGTGATAGAGCAATTCTGCGGCCAGATTCGGATTCAGCGCACCAAAATCCTTCAGGAATGCATATTAGTCTGTCTGCTTCTTGACCCTTGTTGACCTGTGTTATTAAATAACTAATATTAGTATGTGGATATAGATACACCTCACTAATTAATTGCCGTTTTATATCATATAAGACTTAATAAAAAATACTTGGAAATTTGATAGATTAAAAATATTATTTTAATTTTTAAATAAGTTCAAGTTTTCAATAAAACGGATTTGTATAATTTTTTGAAAGCAGGTTTAGTTTGAGAAGTTCAGTGTCAATGACCTCTGAGTTTAAATGAACTACATAATCCACGTGATGGGATATGACAACAGGACACTAGATGTGCAAAAACAAAAAAAAAAACATTTTATAACATTTACTTTAGTTTCAGTATCATCAACTCACAAGAAGGTGTTTGTAATTCTGTAAGTAATATTGCAACTTTCTGCATAAACTATTAGTTTCTTACTGGAATCGTAATAGAATTTGTATAGTGCAGTTTTGTGTTTTTATTAAATTTAATTTCATAGTAAAAATAAAAGTTGTATTTAGTGAAGTGTAAATGTATAACCTTGTAAATTTATTTATTTCAGTGTTTACTGTCCAGTACTGTGTGTTTGTTAAAATTCTATGTAATATGAAAAAATATGTATACGAATCAGGAAAGATTTGACAACAATGCATGGTACCTATATATGGCGTATCCTCCAGTTGGATATGCGCCTATAGCTGATGCGCGCAGTTTTTTGAGGTTTATACTAATCTGACGAGCGGAGGGTTTTAAATGAACAAAAAAAAAACGGTTAAAAAATCAGCTTTCTCAATGGAATTTGAGAAGACAAGCTTATGATATATGTTTCTAATGGTAAAAAGTCGCCTTTGTATAATTTTTTCCTTGATTCAAAGATACATCCTGTATATAAAACTCAAATCGTTGCTCGAGTTGTTGTTACTGTAAAATATTCACAAATATAGTGCACAACAGCTTGCAGATTTAAATATTTTTCTACAATTATACAAATAGATATAAACATGTCTAACATATTTTACCATTAAACAAAAATAATAATAACTACAGATGTAAAAGTTTTATATTTATAGCTGTTTCATGGCACATAACAATATTTTAATTTTTCGCGGAAAAATGTTCACTCAAATAAAGCTGCCAATAACATCATAATGTATTGGCTAACGGCAGTATATTTTATTTTACACCTACTACAATAGGAAACATCAGCACCTACTGTTTTGCTAATAATAATCGAGAAAATACTGATTTAGCTCATCTTGTTTTACTATTCACTTTTTAGAAACCACCTCCATAAATCCATTCATTTCAAATATACACATACAGAATGTAACTTTAAATGGGCATCATATGTAGGTATATGGAGATGGAGGCTATCTTAAACCTTCTGGTGGACTGATAGCACCTAAACTAGGTCAATGTCTGGTGTCATTTCATAAACTAAACACAGTGCTTTAAAAAATTGTTACAAATACTGAAATGATTTTAAAAAATATTTCAAATCAGATTAGTATTGTTATACAGTTTTTATGTACATTTTATAAAACAGCAAGAGTAATTATTTTAGAATATAAGTTAGTTTTATTTACAGTTAGTGAACGTATGTCTATCCACATAACAAATATTAGTTAATATTTAATAAATCATGTTAAAAATATTAATTTTTTATAGCAACACTCGGAACATTTTTTTAATGTTCGATGTTTCGTCCCCATCGACACCAAAAAAATGTGGTGACTTTAAAATAACACGTCTCAAAGTCGTACAAAAGCAATCTAATTACACAAAATTATTTTCCATTTGAATTTCATTCTCTGTCACTCCGTTAGATTCATATAGTTGATTTCAAAATGTAACAACAAACAGCAGATAAGTACGGCTGTCAGAACTGAGCCGCGGGACGTAGGCGTACGCATAATTTATTAAAAAGCAACAAATTAAATTGTCTACAATACACTACCATAAACATCAACGGATAGGAATTAATTACGCAACATCCGCACGATTACAAATCAACAGTATACTTAGGTGAACGTGAAAAGCATTCTGAGGCAGGGGCTCACGCATGTCTCGGTTGATCCGCTTGGCTCGCCATTGAATTGCGGTTTTCTCCGACAGCCTTACTGCTGAGTGCTTACTATATACAACTTAGATTGGAAGCTGTCCAATGGGGGTGTAAACAAGATTTTAAATGCAGTTTAGTAAAAAAAAAACAGGCAACTTCCGTGTAAATTTAATATTTAATAGATTAGATGTAAATAATAATGTACATAAATGAGCTAAAATATATTTTTTGTTCTTCATTTTATAATTTTTATTTCAAATAATTACTACAAAACTAGATTTTTTAATCATGAATTAAAAAAACATTCATTTAACATAGTAAATTTACAGTTAGTTATAACAAAGTTCATTTTAACCAAATTTTCCCCTATCTAATCTCACAAGAAAAGAATTAACCCACTTTTGTGCTGTTTTGTGCTGTAATTTGTGTAGCTTAATAATAACTAGGAAGAAACCCACTAAACACGAAACGTAAATGAAACGTTGCAAATGAGATGTTTTACTAAACATTTGAAACATTAACTAGAAACGTTTCTGTTTCATTACAGAAATGTAGCACTTGAAAACTTATTTAGTGAAACATAGCCGAAACGTTACAATTGAAGAGAGTTTGAAACATTACTCAAAACATTATCTTTCGATCTCGGAAACATAACAGACGAACAACCCTTTGCTATTTTTGTTTATCTTATGGAACAATCGGCATTAGTTAAATTTTGCTCTCAATCCCCAATCCTTCTCAAGCGTTAGTTCATCTGCCTTTGTTATATAGACATAATTAGAAAAAAAAATGTGGTAGCATATTTATAACACAAGTCTAGAAAAAATTCGTGACTTGCGTAGACTGCGCGTAACAGCCCGAGTTTATTTGTTTCCCGTGTGTCGTTTCAATTCGTATTATGTTAGGTTAGGTTTGCGGTTTGTCAGTTTGCTTGGTTTCGTTGTTATTCATCTTTACTTTGACGCTATTTTATGTGATAATTTGTAGTGTGTGCAGTTGTGGTTATTGTAAGGTGCATATAAAATAATGAATATTGATGCAAAATGTTTAAAACGATATGTGTGAAGAGATTTCCAATTTTGCGTCACATCTACCTAAATATAGTTATACCCACTACCTATTACAGACAAGAGGACAAGGGACAAGAACTAAGAAAATGGAACAACAACTATACGTTTTGATATAATTTGAAGAGCAAGTACTTAGTCAGTGAAATATGGATGAATCAAGTGAAATAGATGTCATTTATTTTATATTTTGTACAAATGTTTATATTTGTTTATGTGTATAGGCATGCTTAAATAAAAGAGTTTAGGTATACCTACAGATATTTACTTTGTCAAGATATCATTTTGTATCCTTATTTCTGCTGTATAATTTATTATTATTAAAAGGATATATGTAATATTGACCATGCGTAGAAGAAATTATAACTTTATATTATTTTTCAGTAATGTTATTTGTTTTTCATGTAGGTACCTACCATTTCAACATTCATAATCATAACTAACTTTTTCTAATTATCAGTTCGTCATTGTTACCATATTCATGATGGTCTCAGCATTAGAAAATTTCCATTTCAGAAGCGTATTTGAACAATATAAAATGTGTAGTTTTTTTTAATGCTTCTAATATTGTTTTGTGATATTTTTATTTGTACGATGAATGGCAAAATTCTTAATCCATATTAGAAACTTTTTTCAGTGGCTTCTCAAAAAGAAAGAAATTCTTAGTAAAAGTTGCCGCATCCCCAAACTAGAAGAGCATATTTATTTTTTTTAATATACAATGTAACTTTTTTTTAGTTCGAATTAAGTCATTCACAATACAAATAAAAATATCACAAAGGAGTATTAGAGATATTTAAAAAAATACTCACACTATTTATACTATTTCAAAAACGCTTTTGAAATGAAAATGATCTAAAGTTGAGAGCAATCAAATTATTATGTTACTCAAACATTTCTGAAAATATACTGAAACGTAAAACAAAAATATCGAGGGCATAAATGGAACATAAAAAGATTGTTACTGAAACCAATTTTTTGAAACGTTTCATTGGAAACGTATTTTGGGGAGGACATCTTGGGCTTCTAGAACATTACCAGAACGTTGCATGGGTTTTTTATGAAACGTTTCAGGGAAAATGGAAACGTTTCTGAAACATGTCAGAAACTGAAAAATGTTTAGTGGGAAAGGATCTTACAGACTAGGCGTAGTGTGCAGGCAGCATTATTGAAACAATTCATTTTGTCCTAGACTAACAAAAATGCTGCCTTACAAGCATCAAATGTGAAGTTAGATATAATACCTATTTATACCTAGCTTCACTTTAAATATTATTTATTAAATTCACAATCAGTTACGTTGTAGTATGTGGCCTAGCATCAGTTTAGTTGTTACTACCAAGGGACTTGTTTTTATCTACGCAAAAAACCTCATCGCAAATAAAATCGATGAGTGTTATACCATAAGGTGATACCTAATTATATATATTCCAGTATACTACAGACCCCTAGAGGAAGACTTGAAAGGCGACACCTCCGGCACGTTCAAGCGCCTCATGGTATCCCTCTGCAACGCCAACAGAGACGAAAGCATGATGACAGACATCCACCAGGCGCAAGCCGACGCCCAATCCCTCCTAACAGCCGGCGAACTACGTCTCGGTACCGACGAGTCCACCTTCAATATGATTCTCTGCCAACGCAACTACGCCCAGTTGCAACTGATTTTCCAACAGTACGCCCAAATCTGCGGCCACGACATCGAAGAGGCCATCAAGAGCGAGTTTTCCGGTAACTCTGAGGATGGATTTTTGGGCATCGTCAGATCCATAAGGGACAGGCCCGGATTTTTTGCCAAACAGTTGCACAATAGTATCAGTGGTATGGGCACTAATGATCAGCAGCTGATTAGGTTGATGGTCACTAGATGTGAGATCGATATGGCAGACATCAAGAGGGCGTATGAATCCAAATATGGAGAGTCTCTCAAGGAAGCTATCAAGGTAATTGTTATTGATAGTTATATTATTAAATTGTTACTAAAAGTAGGTACCTAAAAACATTATTTATTGAATACTCCATGGAAGGTTATTCCAGTTTTAAGGTTTCTTTTAATCGATTTGCGAATGATTTATCAAATTTCGTCTTCGGTGCATGACGTCAGTAAAGAGATGCAGATCTCGATGCAGACTTTCGGTTTTGACGCATATAATACCTATTAATATATAAACCGACGATTTAAGTCGATCATGATACATATAACATAAAAGGTACAATTTTTACATTTACGAATATTGTTTAGAAAGTTAGTATAAGAATGTATGTAAAGTCTAAACTTTATTATTTTGCCCTTTTTTCATCGATTATTGTCATTTTGCAACATCAGTAATAAATTTAAACATTTTTAACTTACTAAATTAACTATTTAGTATATTGTGCAAAATTCAATTCTAAAATTTTCTTTCCTTTTCAATATTCTTTCAAAATGCAGTTTATTGCCGGTTCTAATAGCAATAAACCGGACTTTTGATGTTTTATTTGATTTATTTTTAGGATGACTGCTCTGGAGATTACGAGAAATGTCTACTGGCCCTCATTGGGGAATATTAAATATAGGAACAAAAAACATTTTAGATCAAATAATTCATCTTCTAACTCTCAAGAAACACACTTCTCACACTGATTGACTGATTAACGACATTTTTAACTAGATTTGAATTTTTCATGCGATATTTAAATAATATAGAGAAAAAATAGACACTCAGTGGTAAAGAAACAAATGTGTTTACAATTTAAAAGCAGTTCTGGCCACTTCGTCAACCAGGCCCGGATCCAGAGACTGGTTTTGGGGGTGGCGCAAAGCACTTCTTTATCATTATTATTATTATTATTATTATTATTATTATTATTATTATTATTATTATTATTATTATTATTATTATTATTATTATTATTATTATTATTATTATTATTATTATTATTATTATTATTATTATTATTATNTTGTTATTATTGTTGTTGTTGTTGTTGTTGTTGTTGTTGTTATTTTGATGACGTAAGGTGTAGGTTAGGAAGGGGGACTTGCATTAATATCGACTAACTGCCTGTTGTCGTTTGGAGAAATTGAAGGTCTTTAAAAAATGTTTTGCTTTGGGGGTGGCGATCGCCACATCGCCACCCCCTCTGGATCCGGGCCTGTCGTCAACTAGCTATTGGTTGTCTGAAGAAAAAAATTACAAACAAACGTGACAACATCAATTTATATTACCCACTCATAAAATAACATGACAATCTTTGAATCCACTCTGTTTATTTGTTATGTTATTTATTTATTTAATTAAAATAGTTATTGAACCATTATTTCATATTAGCTTTGTTCCTAGTAGATTAGAATGTCTTAATATAAGGTTCAAAATTCATTGTCTGAATACAATTGCATCTTACTGTTGAAAACTATATCTAATGCACTAGGAGCAAAGCTACATTAAAGACTTGGACTTTTATCTTTATTTATATTGGTTACATTTTTTGAATAAAAAATCCTGAATGAATGAATTGTAAAATAAAATTATAATAAAAAAATACATATTTTTGTAGCAGGGTTCTCCTGAACCGCGCAAAATTAATTTTATATTATGTTAAGTGGAATAGAAATAAGGTTATAATTTGTTGGTTATTGCTGTTATTAGTTGTTTTGTTATCTAATGCAATTATTATTAAATACCAAAAATATTTGTTAATATTAACCTATCGATGTCAGAGACAGATGTAGGTGAGTATGTTTGGAACAAATTTTTCTAAACATAAATATTCTCTTGAAATTTTATTAGCATTTGTTATTTTGTAAGGTAGTTTTAAACTTTTAAATTAATCATAAATATTTTCAATTTTTTTGTGGCTTTTCGCACTGTTAGTAATAGTTGTCAATTCGCTTTAATCATTTTAAAAAGATGCCTTTAATATTACCTTTAGTTTATATACATATATACAAATAATTATAATCTTTGTAAGTAAAACTCTATTTTAGAAGAGTATTTTTAAAAAGTTCGAATATTGCCAAATTTTATCATTGTGTATCTAGATGTATAAACTGTTTTAATAAATTTATTGTCTATTAAGTATGTATATACATTTTTTTTACTGTTTCCCCGTAATTTGCCTTGTAACAAAGCAAATAAGTATACAATAGGCGGTATCTGTTTTGGTTTGGGTGAATCGTATATCCACGGAAATTTTTGGTTTTTTTTCTTTCAAATATAACTGGAAATGAAAATTTTTCTATACGCATAAAAAAAACGTGGGCTTAACTTCTGGCGGCACAATATGTTAAAAAAAAAACAGAAAATGTCATATTTTTCTTCTTATTTAATTATGTATATTTTCTAGAGTTGATTTTAGGCGAAAATGAAAGAGGAAAAAAATGTTTGTAATTAAATTTACAAAATGTGATTAGTTACAAATCGAATGAATCATGAGTATTATTGTAAAAATCGAAAAAATCGTCAAAAATGAGGTTAAAAACATTACTTTTTAGGGAATTTCTTTGAGGTCTTTAAATTAGGTATAGGACCTTCATACTTGGCTGAAGAGATAAATAAATTAAAAAAAATAAATAAATAAAGTTGATAATTAAAGGAAGTTTAAAGATAAATCATTATCGGACTGTTGAAAGACCAATAATTATTAACGATAGGCATTTGAAAATACGCTAATTGTTTTTTAAATCTCGAGACATCGATTTAAAAAAAATCAAAATCGGACCTCTAGAAGCTGATATTAAAAATTTTAAGCGCGTCGCGGTTTTGAACTCGCCGATTCAATTTCGAGCAGGCCGAAGCGGCCGCGCTCTCTGCTTCCCCCATCACCACCACCCGTACGATTTTCTTGAATTTCTCGCTTGCGTAAATAACTTTAAACACGTTTTAAAGTAGGTTGCCAATGAAGAAAAGTTAGACCTGCTAAGTACTCGGAATACCAAACGTATTTTTCGAAAAATTAGACCGGATGTCCCAGTACATTTAGTGTAAATGACGGTTAACTTTAATCGGCTATAACTACGTAATTAATTGACCAATCGATATGTTTTTTTTAAAGAAGCGTCTTTCCAAGAACTTTTAAAGCCTATTTTAAAAAATTTGATTTGGTTGAATATTCATAAAGTTATTCTAATTGTTTATAAGTACAAAAATTCGACCAATGTTTAAACAAGCGCCAGAGCTCTCCTAATTGACTGATTCGGATTTTTCAAAAAGGGTTTGAAAGCTTGAGAGCCCTTCTATGTGATTAAATTTTCAAGTATCTAAGAGCCTCGGTTTTTGCTGTGCAAAATTTTGAAAATTTGCAAATTTTTATTCAATATCTGGATTGCAAAATTATTATGCAAAATCTATCGAACCGATTTTGATGAAATTTAGTGTGATGATTCTACATAACATGAAGTTGTTTTCTTGAGCCAAGTATAAAGGTCCTATACCCAATTTAAATACCCCAAAAAAATTCCCTAAACATATTGATTTTTAACTCCATTTTTGGCGATTTTTTCGATTTTTACAATAATAATCATGATTCATTCGATTTGTAACTAGTCATATTTTGTAAATTTAATTACAAACATTTTTTTCCTCTTCCATTTTCGCCTAAAATCAACTTTTGAAAAGATACATAATTAAATAGGAAGAAAAACATGACATTTTTCGTATTTTTTTAACATATTGTGCCGCCAAAAGTTAAACCCAGGTTTTTTTATGCGCATAGATTTTCATTTTTAGTGATATTTGAAAGCCAAAAATCTGCGTGGATATAAATTCACCCAAATATGGACTTTTTGAAACAGATACCGTCTGGACTAGTAGTAGATAAGGCACAAAATTAAATCTAATTCTTAAATCCAATTATTTTATGCAAAATGGAAGTAAAAAAGGAGTAGGTACATAATATATTGAATTGATATATTTTTTAGTAACGTATTATTGAAATAGGATCAAAACATTTTCTAAGTTTCCATCTAGATACCTACCTAAGAATATTCGTGTCTAACAAGAAAGAAGAACAAACAAGCAGTTAAAAGGCAAGTATGCACATATTGCACAGTAGACGGTGGTAGTTAGTTGGCGTTGCTTTTATGTTCTTACGTTATTGTCGAAAAACATGGTAATGGAGATTTGCATGCAGTTTCACCATAAACCTCTACATAGATAAAATTGATATTGTACATTTAATCATTATAAATATATATAATAAATCACAAAAGTTATGGATAAGAATGCACTATGATATATGATATTTAGATTTAGACGAGGAATGTTTACTTATCGCCGCGATCAACCTGTTGATGGGCTGCCCAGTATCACGAATTTAGGCTTGCCAGGTCTCCGGGTTTGACCCGGAGTCTTCGGGTTTTGATGGTACATCTCCGGGCTCCGGGTTAATATGTCATTTCTCCGGGTTAAGACGTCCTACCCCCGAAATTTATTTTCCTGAGAGATCTGATTGTTTTCTGAATGTAGACATCAATTTGTCCATTGAGCTGCTGTAGACTTTTTTTTAGGGATCGATTTCCTCGTAAACGATTTGACTTCAAAATTTCCTAAAGACCTTTTTTTTTGACATCAATTTCTCCGGGTCTGTCATGAAATAGATCTGGCAACCCTAATCACGATACATAAAACGTTATCCCCCAGTATCCATCAAATAAATCACAAATCATTAAAAAGTTCACTACCACTAATATTTATCACAGCGCGAATAAAATATTTACAAATCCAGTCAAAATTCACACAAAATATAAAAAAATTACACGACACGACGCTACTCCCTAAAAATGTAACGTTTGTTGTTCTTCAAATGTTTACAAGGGTGTTATGGGTAAGCAAGCATGCGCAATGACACGAAGTTTTCTTGGAACCGGTGCACTGACCTACTTTAATTTAAATGGTTAGTATTTAAAACAAAAATTTGAAATTTATTTTATTAGTTCTTCAAAAAATAACGCTTCTATAATTAAATCTACAGGAGTAGGGTTCAGGTATAACCGAATGAAATTTATTTAACTACAAATTTGTACTTAATATGTATTCTTTTATCATTTATTAATTAAACTAGTAAACTATACAGGTAGGTATATTATTCTGTCTATTTCTATAGAAAAAAAGCTCTAAGCTGTTTAGAAATGCCTTAAGTAAATTTTACACGTAGGGGTTTGTATACGTAGTAGGTAACAGTACCAACTAAATTATTTTAACAAAAACTTATCAGTTGTGCTTATGCTAACGCTGTGGGAAAGGACTGAAGTTATAGGTAAAAAGATAAAAAAATTACCGTGTTATATTAAAATATGTGTGGTAAATTTTGTATCATACTTTTCCAAATTTTCATTATCTTTTTATTTCTTTCCTGCAATATTTCTCTTTAATGTAAAAAAACCTGTGATATTGATGCTTTTTCATTTATGTATATAAATATACAGGGAAAATATTAACATACATATATTTTACTTCGTGCATAATAATAATACGCGATGTAATTGAGACAAATGAAAGTAATTTTTGAAAATTAAAAATATTTACATAGATACACTTTAGGTAGTAGATATGATCCGTAGATTTAAGAACAGGAAACTAACTGGCTAAAAACAAGTGGACATTGGTTTACAAAGTAAAGATATAATGAACTATACGGAAATTCAATTAGTAAAAGTGTATAATTCCATTGCTTTCTGTCATTCAAAGGTACGTTAAAAATGTCTGGGGCATTAATAAAATCCTAGTAATTCTAATTACGTGGGTGGTCTTTTAAATAAGAAAAGTGAAAATTGGCAATCTCTCTCACTTTGGCCGTTCGCCACATCTAATTAGGTGTTTTTACACCGGTGCAATGAACGATGTTACCTACATTTTTAATAAATTTGACGAATTCATCAAACTTCCTGATTAAATACCAGGAGCATAACAACAGGTGAGGATATTTTTGGAGGACGATGTTTAAATTTATGTGTTTACCGCCATGATTTTCAACAAAATAAAAAATTGAACATTTGCAGCATTTATATTGAATAGAAATGCAAAAGCGCAGGTAGGTATTAAATCTAAAGTAGCTTAATATGTTGCTATTATTAAACTTACAAACTAGGTATTCCTTTTCAAAATACAGTTCAGCTCATGCATGAGATATGAGATTGCAGTAAGTTTTCTGATAACAGTTTGTATATGTGTAAATGTTTGAAGTAGAATTTGCGGAATCTAGAAAAGAATACTTACAGAAAATGTGCTTGAAACTGACAACTATCTTTTTAAGTGATGCTATTGCAGGAAACAATTCCTTTACGAACTATATCTAGCTACAATATCTTTTTTCAGTTAAAGGTTTCTAAATCCGGTTCTGTCTCATTGCAGGCATAAACTGCGTGTTAAACATGGACTATTTCTAATTCATTATTAATAAATTTAGACGTCCACTTGTATTGTAACTCTATATCTAAACCGTTTTAAGATGTCTTGAAAGAGGAACGGGAAAAGGTTCGGTTTAGTCAAAAATCGAGGAATGCCCTGTTGTAGCTCGAAAACGATAACAGATAGAGAAATGCGGTTTGCGTCATTGTTATTTTCTTCAAAATAAGAGCTCTAGACTCAATCTGCTCTATCTATGATAGATTCGCAGTGTGACTATGTGGTTTATTATTACATCCTACTGATTGGGAAAAAGCCAAATTAACCTAAAATGAGACAAATGGTCCTTCTAATGAGGCGAAGTTAGTCGACCTGCTAGTAATGACGGCCAACATCTCGAGATGTAATCGCCCACTTAAATTTTCTCTCAGGAGTAATATTTCAGCACGCAGCAATTAACTAATTTGTTTTTGACATGTACTTAGTTCTTCTCCAATTAATTGATGTTACGAAAGTAATATGCAAGTCACACTTACTGTTTAGCTGAAAAAACATTTTCTAACCGACTACGCGACGGTTTCTAATAAATATTCAAATATTTAGGTACCTATGGTAGATTTTTAATAAAAATGTCGATTTTAGAGAACTTGGCAAAGTCTCACATTCTGTATGTACATACCTAATCCTGCCAAAAAATATTATACCTATGTAAATATTTAAAGCCATTGAGAAAGTTGTTCATCAATGTTTTCGAATTAATAACATAAACAATTAGAACTAATACACTTATATGATAGTCTAAAATCTATCGAGAACAACGATTTTATTAATTTTTTAAGTACATTATTGAATTTCTTTAATTTTATGGGTTATTCTTCAAATAAAATAGTAGTGTTATATGTTGACGTGATTGTAATTTTATCCTCTATCTGTTACTGTCAAGATCCAACATGGCACGCGTAAGAAAAAAAAAACAATTGAATGTTGCATAACGGAAACTAGTGGCCGTAAAAATTTTCTTTCGACGAAAATGGATCCCTTGTAACTTTTTATCCCCCAGTACCAAATTAAAGCTCTTTGAGTTGTGAAATAAGGACGCTAGATTGCATTTTCTAAAATTGCTATTTTTAGTTATTTCACAATATTTCATTAACGGCGGCAGATATCTTTGATCTGTTTGGTTTACTTTAATGATCCTGAAAATACGCTACCTTTTTTCTAATTTGAGCCACCATGTATATCTTACGGTTTCCCAAAAACCAATGGTGAGCCATGAAAAACGAATCACCCTGTATTGTAACTGATATTTATTTTCATGTATCGATATGTGTGGAATAAATATCTCAAGCAACTTTAACCATCAATGAAATGTGTTAATATCCAATATTAATCGTACATAACTATGTTGACAGAGATTTTGTTAAGTACCTACATATTACTATATTTTATTTTGACTGCATTATTAAATATTAATCAATGCATTTCCCAACGTTTAAAAAAATTGAAGCTTTAATTATAAGAAAAGAACAAAATATCTCTTTAATATAACTTTCAGTTATGGTATTACTTTTCCAATCTTCGTCCTGTTTCACTGTGGACAAGGAACTGAAGCTGATGCTACTTCGGGAGCTCCACAGGGATCAGTTCGTGGCCAGCTATTACTCAGTAAATTAATTAACAACATTTGTGATAATCTTATAATCTTCGATTATATGCAAATGATTTCAACCTGTTTGCTTCTGTTACACACGTTGATGACTGTATTGTGTTTTGGAAAGATTTGTCAAGAGCAAACGAATAGCAAAATATAAATTGTCCTGATATATTTTGACGTATAATGATCAACATTTCTTGCTTTCATTCTTGCTATTTCACATATAGCAATGTAATGCAATTTTCACCAACTCCTGTTATGTGTCTAAATCGTAGGAAATTATAGACGCATTGATTTATTTAGCACTAGTTTTAAAACATTAAATATAGAACAGACTTCCTGATTTTGCTGGTAGAAGAGAACCCACAACATCAGTTAAATCACTCGTTTTATTAAATTACAAAATGTTCAGTAATTTGTCAGTAAGTAGATACAGAGATACTGTTTTCACTTTGACACAAGATATCTAACAGTACGTAAACAATATCTATCGTCAACGAATCTGCTTACTATTTTCAAGTAACATAATTAAATTAAATTAAATAAAAATGTCGGTTTTATCGCATGGCAAATATTCATATCTAAATTTTTGAAGATCCTTAACTGATGCCAGCATGTCGTTCGGATCATAAAACATCATTATGGTATAAGCTATATTATTCACGATTAGTATCATATTCATCACTGCTATTATTATAACATGCATATTTATGATACTTAAAAAATAAAGTAAAGGTATTTTGTATCGTTATTTTTTCAACAATGTAACACATCTGTATTATTCTGTGAGTCTGTCTGTATCAATTTTACCAGTAGGCAATTCCTTGTTTTTTAAAATTTTTCACTCCAACGAATAAAAAAATGAACCGAAATTTATTCTATTAGTTGCTCATTCCCTCTCACAATTGTACCTATCGGTTTCCAAACAGTTTTAAAACACAATGCATACATTTTCCTAAGAATTCTAAATGTTCCATAAAAAAAAACTTATTACGCGGGCCGCGGGCCAAAAGCGAATCCCTGTCAAAATTTTTATTTGTTTGACTGGAATAATGAAGTGATCCCTCAATTAAAAATCACAAGCGACAAAACGAGCGTCTAAATTTAACGGTCTTTGTCCAAAATGTAAACAGAAAAGAATTGTGAAATACGATTTTTAACATTTTAACCAACTACATTTTCTATTATTACTTGTAAGTATCAGCCTGGGAGCTGACCAGACTATACCATTAAACTTAAGAAATACTCACATATACAGTGTTGCAAATCATTCGGCGCGTAAAATTTATTTTTGGTTGATATATAAAGCAGAAGAGATTGCATTACAAACAGTAGCTGTCTACTCCCCCAACCTTCTGGTGATACGGTTTATTGTTTGGTTTGGTTTTTAGTTTACGCCGCAACTATCCACGATGTCAGCTGTAAGTGTTAGTATCTTTAATGAAATAGGACCAATTAATATTTTCGCTTGACAGTTATTGTATGGACTGATAACGTAGTGTCGACATGTCACTCAGTGCATGTAAAGTTTTTTGTGTTTGTGCCAGAAAAATAGCTTCAGTGAGATATGCAGATATCACGGCGATGTAGCGAAGAAAAACTAATTTGTAGTTCCACATTTTCTTTCAATTATCATTTTGCGGATGTACAAAAAATTAAGTTAAGAGAAAAGTGGCATAGTGGAGATAAAAAAACTACAACGTGTTTAATTAAAATAAAATAAAATTTGTAAAATATAAACTATTATTTATAATTTGAGAATTCTGCTACTCAAAGAAACATTGTTTTTATGTACTAAGAGCTTTTAACAACATAAAAACTAAATCTGTGAGCAATTCAAATTATATTTATCAAAATAATTTTGATATTTCCTTCACCTTCTTTTGGCCATACTATTCTAGTCTTTAAATTCAAAATGTACTTTTGTTTTAAACATTTCTATAAACTACATAATACCAAAACTTGTTAACTACATCTTCGCTCATTTCACTGACCTGAGTGATTGTTCATATTTGAAAAATATAATCACAGAGTTTGTTTGTATGCATGATGTGGAAAGTGGCTTTATTTTTATTGCAACTTTCTAAAAACGAAGGATGAATTTTTTAACTGTAAAGCAAATGTTTTTGACGGTTTTCTATATAAGGAAAACTATGTTAGGGTTCTTGAATTTTTTGTGACGCATCACACATTATAGGTAACAAACATGTTATAAAAAATATTTTCGTGTTCGTTATGCCTATCACAGATCGATCTGTTTTTGACAGAGTCAAAGTATATTTTTGCTGAAAGTTGACGTAGAGTTAGATATTGTGAGTGATCAACTTAAAAATCGTTGCCAAGCTAGATATTATTATCTACAATTAATCTTTATTTTTTCATGTACGAACATATTTTGTTATCTTGAACCCATGTACCTTTATTTTAAAATTTAGAAATCTGTAATATCGCAAATCTCCTTAAATTTGTTACCTAAAATACAGAAATAGCAGAAACTTATACAATTTTTTTCCGATATAAATTTTCGAGGTATTCGGTATGTTCACATTTATCTGGTCAAAAATTCCTACTAGTTGGATAACAATAGAAGAAAAATTAGCCTTTGACTGTGATCGATCGTTTTGGCGGGTAGATTTATTTATTCTATTTTTCAGATGCAACATTTCCAAATAAATGTATCCAAGCAACACCACAAAGACAATATTACAAAAATAAGCGCTCCTATTATATTTAGATCAATGTTAACTGTCGGGTTTCCGTCCTCAGCCCATTTTATTAATCTTATTAATTGCAATATTCGGGTTTCTACAGAGTTCGTTTTATATATAGTGCAGTTCAAAAGGATTCTATTTTTATGCGGGTTTTGACCCGTGTCAAATTAAAGTAGAAATTTTGCCAAGTATTACAAAAATCGCCTGTCTTACGGAATAATTAGTAACGCTACGACAGACGAATAATTTAATTACGTGTAGATTTATGCGAATGTATTTCCGACTTTTACTGTCCAAGGAACGTTTCAAATGTCGCTTTAGAGATCATAAAGCGTGATTTATAGTATCCCATCCGAGTTAATTTTAAAAAATCAATTAATATATTTGCGCCGAGAGTTATATTTATCAACTCTTGATGGAGAGAATAATATTTCAAAAGTGAGACATACTTATCACCAAAATTACTTTTTTTACTTTGCGGATCTTATAAAAAGCCATGAGAACCCCATAGAACTTGCATCCTAGTCCTATTTAGCAAAAGTCCTACACCCATGTAAAAAGCTCTATTTGAAATAAAACAAAAGTTATTCTAGCTATCGCTTTATAATAAAAATATAATACAATACTTAGACAATTTAACCTTATAATGCTCACATAGAACGACTTTAGTTAGGTGCTGAAGAATTATTTGAATATTTACTATTTTGTTCGCCAGGATATCCCCAACTTTCGATATGCACAATCCTAATAATAAATACTAAAGGGTATAATATTACGCAAATATTTATTTGAGATCAGACGGATCTGGAGTGTGAAAATAGTACGCTTATATACGCAAAACGATTCATTTGTTTATTTTCTCGAATCCAGCGTAATATATTGAATTACCCGAAAAATTCTCAGACAGAAATATAATAATTTTTTTCAGTTTATTTACGCCTACGCCGTCTGTCATTCACCCGCTCCAATCATATTCAGAAGTAGACCCGCCAGTCGACATCTGCGTCCTGTGTGTTTTTTTACTCTGACAGTTTGTAACATTATTTATATTTAGGAATCTAGGGTTAGTAACCAAGACGTGAAAGTCAGGATCAGCCTGTAGATTAGGCAACTCTTAATCCATATCCCGAGAAATCCAGTGGTCTTAAAAATTTTGACTGTGGGCCTTGTTTATGTACTTGCACACAAACAAGGCTGTGGGATAAATAGCAGGATACTCAATTGCAAGTTCATGTTCACTGGACATACACATATGTGCAGTAATTGTTGTTAACATTAAAATGCCGCATCAGCTTTAGATTTAATTATATATTAACTTTCCCTTTAAACTTTCCGTCGCTTTTTTCTTCTCACTTTCTAAATATAAAACAAAAATCATTCTTCTTCATATACTACTGGCCATAATTTAATACCTTATTTGTATGAAAGACGAGTAAGACATCCTAGCTATTGCAATGTTAGACATAAATTTTATTAGTTGCTTTAATAAACATTTTTCTTGTAGTCAGAATATCTTGCACGCTACACTTGACAAGCTCTGTGGACATTTTCGTTTGCTTCGCCATAAATTATGGGCATATCATAATATTCGCAATTACTAAATAAATGCGCCATTTTCATAAGAAAACTTGGAAATACGGCTATTAAATGTACTCTCGAAAAACAGCACAGCAATTACTACAACAATGTATTACAAACTGTCTTTTCGAATATAGTCCGGCTTCATAAGAAACCTACAAACTCGTAAGAAGTGTTGCAAAATTTTTTGTGAGTACTCACCACGATAAAATACATGTATTTCAGCAGTTCCAAAACAGTTTTAAACACATTTTTAATTAGCTTTTTTCTAAATGACCATAAATTTCCGGTACAAGTTTGTGACATCAGTTTACTCGGTTTTTGCTCCTTTTTCACCCCTTGAAATTTTTGACATAAGTTCATTAACTCCCTGTAGAAACATTACTCAAATTAACATTTTCATTTATTACTGCTTTTACTTTTACTTTCAGTTTAATCCTTTTATTGTAGAAGAGTAAAGTGTATCAGTATTACACTTTTACTACAATTTCGTGAAACATACAACACACTTAAGTAAAATAATAAACACCTCGTAAATTGTATGGACAGATTTATGTTTCTGTTAAGAGAGATTCGAATGTTTTATCTAACTTGGATGAGATGTCTGCACTGAAAAAAATATTGTTTTGAACAAGAAATACATTAATTTATGTACGTATGTTTGTTGATATAGAATAGTACGATATTTTATGTAGAATTCCAAGAAGACCCCTGCGTTACTTTCTTGGGATTAACTGCATTCGACACCCGTGGTAGAAAGACATTGGCGGCGTGGCGTTTCCCGTAACAGCTTGCAATGCACACTGTGTTTTGCAGTTAGAAGGCGTGTTTCTTCGTAAGTGTATCGCCCTGAACATTTTCAGTGTAATTTCTTATTAAAATAAATCAATGGAGGTGAAAAATAAAAGAAAGGAATTTAATTCACAGTCGAAGAGTATAAATATACATATATTTATCTTATATGATATACATTTTACTATTCTGAAAATAACGCGGAAAATTTCAAAGCGCCCCTGGGGCGGTAAATTGTTACAGTAGTTCCGATAACAGAACTTTATTGGCTTATTATTTTCTTGATATTCTATCTCGGCAAATATTGTACGGAGTGTAAATACGGAGTGTAAGACTACTTTTTATAAATAATAATGTTGAACTAAGTAAAATTTCTTCATTGTTTTTTAAAGACAAGAGAATTTTCTAATTCAATATAATAGTAAGCTCATGTCCATAGTGTCCGAAAACGAGTGGGATATACAGTGCGATTTTTTAAAAGTAGACTGTCCTGTGGGATGCTAGTTCTGACTTTATTTAAATGAAACACAACAATGGTATATATTAACACGTTTATGAACGTCGTTAAGTAAGTTATATCAGTAAAATATAGCCCATTCTCTTCCAAACACCCTGTATAAGCAAGTATATGTATCCCTCATTCTAGCATGTGTTGCAATATTGTCGAAACAGTAGGCAAAGCCAAATAAAATCGTCTAACTAATCGCCAATTTTTATTTAACTTTTGTCTAATAAAAAACGCCTTGAAAACCATAAAATAGCAAAACACTATAATTTTGCCAATACTTTCGTGTTCTATTTTGACAATGGAAACTGTGGTGAAATTCTAATTACACAAACGTAAACAAAACTTAGTTTGTTGGTTTCAACGAGTTGCCACCAGTGTCAGTCTTTCTAGAAACAACTGTTTTCTGAAAAATTTAAGTTTTTTTACTAGACAGATAGGACTTGAAAAATAAACAGTTCGGTTCTGTAACCAATGAGAAGTTGAAGTAAAAAGTAAATTCGTCACTAACTACTAAAGAATTGCGATGGATATACGCGTGTGCGTGCTTTTTGAAAATGAATTGGTCCAAGAATAATAAATAAGAAGCATTAGTTGTTTATAGTCACAATAAAATTAACATAAAGTTAACCAGGAAATAATTTGCCCTCCAAATTTATTATTCTGTTCTTGCCAAATATATTTGTATTGTCTAATGCAATATACAATTGCTTAGTATCAGTTTTAGTCAGTTTACAGTCCGTTTCTATGTATGTGGCGTTGTAGATTTTCTTGTGCTTAAGTCCAAATCCGAGTCTAAAGATATAATCGTTGTTCTGTTGGTCATTAATCAAAACAATTGTAAATAAAATCTAAAATTGAAATTCCCTATTTTTTTAGATACACATACCAAGTATGTATATGAGCATGACGTTTATGGCATTCCAATCAATTTATTTTACGATACTTGGTACCGTCGTAAAATCGTACATCAGTGTTTCTGAAATGTTATTTTGAAAATATGCTTTCTCGAACGTTTATCTAGCATGTATCTATAAATACGTAGAGTAAGAAATAACTGGTTTTTAAAAATACGGTAGTACTTGTTGAAATTAAGATTGATGTCTGAACGTCTGGATGTTCGTATAACAATGACGTTTGTCTGGAGATATTAATGCTAAGTGGGTTAGTCCCCCTATAATTTTTTATTACAGCGATTGTCTAAACAATTTTGGATTAAAAATAGAGAGCGGAATATTTATCTGTACCTTCTTATAGGTTTTTCCAACATTTCTTGGAACTATTTCAGTTAAACCTACTTGAAAAAAAAAATTCCTCCAGGTTTTATTTAGAATAGAACACTTAATAATTTTTCAGTTTCAAAATCGTTTTTTCTTAACGACTTCCATGATTTTCGAGATAGTAAGTTCAACTTTGACACGCATGTTATTTATTTCATTACAAATTTTGCCTGTTCATGTAGTTTTGTGCACTTCGAAAAAAAAATTAATTAAATACAGGATTCTCGTGCCTCCTTACCCTCCCCAACTTTGCGTATTCAATTATTTTTTGGATTTTCTAGTACAGTCTTTCAGAAGTCAGTTGAACATGTATAAAAACGCCTAGCAATACAATTTAATGAGTTTCATAGGCGTCCCTAAAAAAGTTTTCTGCTAAAGGTAAAAAATTATAATTTGTAGGCTAGGCAATTTGTCAACTACTTGTCAACAACTAATATTTATTGCCCAGTCGCCCAGTGCCCTGTGTTATACGCCGTTTGCCCGCGCGGTAATTCTTCAACTGAGAGTATAAATTTCTACCATTTCCACGTTTAGTTCTGTATATGGGTATGGCTAAATAAATATGGGAACAACTTGGTACATACTGCCAACCTCCTGGTTCTTCAATTGGGATCGGAAAGACTATATATAATATCTTCTTATTTTTTTATCTCTCATTTTCATTTGTTGCACACTTTTGGAGTAAAATACAACTTTCGAAAATACTACACACAGTCAAACTGTGGAGTTAAAATATTATTAAAAAAATTATTTGTATAAATCAATTATTAGTAAAAGTCTTATATGTATAAGAAAAAAAATAACAAATGTCATACATGCAAAAGTGACATGTAACAATGTACTTTACCAGCTTCTAGCATTTTTGTTGATTTTATAACAAAATAAATCGATTTTTATCTACTGACTAGTTTTTTTATGAGGAAATTATAGTGGCCATCACCATCTCTAGATTTTAATACAAAGCTTTTCTCTTTTTGGAGTAGTATGAAGGATTTTGGTGAAAAGGATGGTGAAAAATTAACATTATACATTTTAGACAAAAATCCTTATGACGAGCAACAATATACCTTTTTAGTGTGACGTCACATATTTGGACAACCCCCAACAAATTGTCATAGTTACTATAGAAATGAACAACTTCAAATTAATTTATTTTTACAAGGATTTAGAAGTATTTAAGTATAACCAACACGTGTTTCGTAAAATAGATACATTAATGTGCTCAGAACTTACAAAAAACCGATATAAAAGAATATTCCTAAATTTAAATAAAGTAAAAATGTAACATTAGCCGTGTTATTCCTAATGCGCATTCTCGGGAAGAATACGCAGGTGAGATTTTGTTGATATATCATCGCTGTCATCATTAGCGTATTTTCCATTCTTTTGTTGTTTTTCTTGGTGCTCTACTGTGTCACTGTGTTTATCGAGAGTTTATTTCTTCTGGTTTATTATAGACGTACTCTTAACCATAACCAAATTTTCTTGAATGATATCCTGTTGCGAGGCTACTTCACTTACATAAAAAAAATTATCTTTAATGCGCATAACATTGATATAATTTTAATTTATTAATTACTATAAGTCAATATTGTTCTATAAATTTAAATTTATGAATTCTATATTTCTTTTAGTTTATCACTTGGGGTTTGAAACTCCTTAAATATTTCTAATGCCAGTATATCGTGATATTTAAGGAAGACATTTTTTTGGCACTTATGTCCAAAGTACATAAGGTCGAAAATCGATCTGGTAAAAATACTGAGAAATTCTTCATGACAATGTGTACTATGGGGTTACCTATTATTTGGCTTATGTGACGTCACTATTAAAAAGACAAAACTCCTAATTGTTAATACTCAAGTAAAATAGATTTTAAATAGTAAGCCACAATCTGGATGTCGGCATATAAAGATTAGGCAAAGTTCAATATGGTTACTATTGATGTTTCTCATACTCTTCAATAAGTTTAAATGAAGCTGTACCGATATAATTTACACAAAGTCATATTTACTTACCTCGGTATTTATTCATAACATTATATTTAGGTAATTAAAAATGGTGTACTATTACGCCACAAATGAATCTAAACATACCTACTGAACTAGCACAATTCTCTACACACGCGCGGTAACACCCCACCGGATGAACACATGATTAATCTGATTGGTCGAGCCAAATCAGGTCTTGTAAACTCCTATATTTACATCAAATATAGTAAAAATGCATAAAGAATTAGGATTAATACAATTTAAAATGTAAAAGTAAACGTAAAATGTAAGCATACATCGCAAAAAGAAAAATGTTTAATTCGTTTACATTTTTCCTGTATAAAAACCATCACAAATATGTAAAAAAGCTACGTGAATTTCCACAATTTTTATCAGTGTATATATTATTAAATTTTTGTATATTTTTTTATGTCTGTGTATTATTATGTTTGCTTCGTTCTGTTGAATTATTATTGTACCAGGAATTTATGTCTGTTAGGAAAATAAATAAACTGATACTGTTAACATTAAGGTTTTCTGTAATTTTTGGGAGTTTACGAGCACCCTGTGTTCAGGTCCGAAATTTTTTACCATGTTCCAGTCATATATGGGTGTTTCAAATTATACATATAATAGATCAAGAAATATTTGCGTTACGTGAATAGTTAAGTTTTCGTAGGTACACACCTACTAAAGCATAATTTCCGAAATAGAATTTTATTTTTATCGGAACCGAGAGTGACGTTGACCTCATCTGTTAATTCGACACTGAAGTTTCTTGCAAAAAATGGGAGAAAGGTAGACCCTTGGTGCGTCATATAGTTTCTTATTTATAGATTCCACTCTTGGCATATTGAGGAAATTGGAGAGCGTTACTTTTTCCCGGGAAACATAAATTTAACACGCAAATTGTGTTGAGTTTCGGTATGGGCTGTTTGAAAATGCCCATAAAATTTATTAGTGTTATTGGAGGCAGTAGTACCCTTAAAGCGATAGTCGATTTTTTTTCAAATTTTTTTGTTATTTATTATTGTGCAGATTTATTTTCTGAATCCAACGATGTATATGAATTTCATTTTTGTAAAGCATTTATTACAGAAAGACGACAAAATATTAGTCGATACCGCATTCGGCGCCCGGCGACTAATTCATGACAAATGCATTTTAAATACTTTTCTGGCCATGGAAAACAAAAAATAATACAGCAAAACAAATAAACTTAAAAGAGAATTTTGTAGTTAACAGAAAAGAAACAATACAATGAATATCAATTAAAAGAAAAACAATTTAATTAAATACATTAACCATTATACAAAGTTCAACACAAAATAACATTAATTAAACACAAAACACATTAAACGAACAAGAAATGCAAAGCAACTAAAGAAACAAATTGTAGCCGTCCTCTATTGCCTGTACTTTTTGAGGAACGTGTGGCTTAAATTTGTGTTTTTTCAATACTGCATGTACAGTTTTCTTTGATGCTCTATTATTATTAGAAATTTCCCGGATGGAAGTTCTTGGGTTTTCTTCAACGTTAAGAAGAGCATTGAACTCAATGTATTCATTAAATTGGCGTTCCTTTCGCTTTGGTTTCTGAAAAGCTCCATAGTTTCTCAAATTTTCTTCAAATCTTACAAATCTACGTGGTTCTGAAACTTCTCTGTGAGGAAATAGTTCTCTGTAAAGGCGGACTTCTGCACCACGATTTTTATTACACCGAAGAGTATACCTGTCCGTCAATTGATTATTACTCATAATTTGCACTTATTTCAATAAATAACCTACTGTAAATCCCACATGAAAGAGTATAATGCGTAAAAAACTGAGACGCGAATGCTAAAATGACATTTACTTGCTTTGTTGTATTTGTGTTATTTGTTTTTCAGGCATACATGATTAGTCAAAATATGTTTGTTGTCAATTAAGCAACCGGGCGCTAATAATGCGGTATTGAGTGATATTTTCATGCTTTTTCTGTAATACATGTTAAACAAAACTAGACTTTATATACATCGTTGAATTTAAACTAGAATTCTGCACAATAATAAATAAAAAAAACATGTATTGCCATTTGAAAAAAAAAGTTGACTATCGCTTTTCATAATAAAATAATAACAAATACGATCCAATAGGATCATTCTATAGTGTATTTAGAGCCATTTCATATAATTTTTTGTTTTTTAAAATCAGACTATAAATGACGGAGTTATGGCTTGCGGCGTTTTTTAGGAGACATCCTGTATACAGGGTGTCCCAGTGTCAGCGTACAAAAATTTACCAGGGGGTAAACCAGACCAATTTAAGATTAAAACTCTTATAAAATATTTTTTGCGATACACTCTCACTGAGTTACAGGGTGTTGTTTATAAAAAAATAATAACGACTTTCCGCAATAACTCAAAAACCCTTTCAAGGATTTAAGTAATTTTTGGGTGAAGTGTACATCTATTAAAAGTCATTAAAACTACATGGTGCTTATTTCGATCTGACGCCAGGGGCGGCCTAGGCCAACATGTCCTCCAGGTTATATCTTCATAACTTTTGCATATCCTATAGTTTTATGTAATTTGATTACGTTTTCCTGAACCTGCAATCGATTCTGAACAAAAGTGTGCTCTTGTTTCATAGCTCAAAAATGAACCATTTTCGAGTAAATTGGATCTAAAATATCGACTGCATTAGTTCATAGAAAAATGCATTTAAACAGATTCCACTAAATCATATCACATTCCATATACAGGCTGTTACAAATTCGCTTCTGACTATACATATACAATCAATTTTTATATGTAATATTTCCTCTCTCCAGGACTATCACCAACTTCATTTTTTTCATACGACCCTAGAAATTTTATTACAGTTTTTGCAAGCCTTCATGATCCCCATTGCAATACTGTACTCCCTCAGCCCGAACCAGATTCAGACGTTTTGTCTCGAAAAATTCATCTTCAATGTATTCGTTCCAAATATATATATTTTTTTTTTAGATTTCTATCTTTATTGAATTATCGTACAGTCTAAGTGTCGTTAGATCCTGTGAAATCCACCTAGTTGTTTAAACTATTACCATCATACGCACACGTTACAATAAAACATTATTAGAGTTTTTCATCAAACAATTACTAAAATTAAATGACTTTTTTATATTTTTTTTATACATATTAAAAGTGTTTTTGTTGAAAACGACAAAGTTTTTTGAAAATTAACAAAGGTAAGAAAAGTTTTAGAATTAAATTCCCCATAATATAAAGTAATTTTTTTATTCCGCCAACGGCCTAAATTATGATTCTGTCACATTTTAATGGTGCATCACCCCTTATCAACCCTTTAAAATCCTTCAATTGAACTCTACTGACTGTGGTGTACTAAATTAGTTTTTTTAAGTTTACATATAACTGACATATTGATTTTTTTTATTTGAAACCCACTTTCAAGGCCTATAACTTACTGCATATTGCAACGGACTAGTAATATTACCGACTATATTTCCTGAAATACATCGTAAAATTTAGATGAAATTTCTTCAAATTTAACACAAAATAGCCATAGAAATTAATATTAATCGTTAAATATATCAAATATGTTACCATAAAAGGAAATCAAGTTTATCGAAGTCATGTAAATGTGTGACAAAAAACTGACCTGCCAACTTGCCTGCAGTAGCGATGAAACTTGGTGAATATTTACCCTCACACAGTCTACTGTCAATAATTGAAAAAACTGCTCTGAAGTATTATTTTTATCTTCGATCGTTTACATATTCGAAATTTTAAATTGATAGGCAATTATTACACCTAAATTTTAACCAAAAACTGAAAACAATGACATTAGAAAATTGTTTACCTTTTAAAATAAAAATTATAGCACCGAGGCACATGATAGCAAAGATCAGGGTTACATATTACCAGTTTACTTTATTCTTGTTTTGATAACGAAAATAGAAATACTTTCAGAAACAACAAACCGTTGATATATGTTGTTATTTCGTTTTAATATTTATGTAACTGGTTTCAGCTACGAAATCCTTTAAAAAAAAACGTGGGACCGAAAAAATAATAAAGCAATTCTCGGCGAATTTGCGTGAAAGCGAGACGAGTGCCGATGAAATTCCGCAGAGCAAAATGATACGAAAATAAGCTCCAAAATCACTATATCAAATAGTGGAGGATTGAGGCAAACGCAGCATTTGTTTCAACAATATTCTAAAAATACTGGATACTCGAATTTGCTGCCGTTTTCAAATATCCCCATTGGCCGGGAAACGTTTTCAGCCAGATGCTGTGTGGGAGCGCAACGCCCTGAAAAAGATTATTCGAAATTATAGGAACCGAGAATGGAGTGTAGAAACCCACTATAACACCAACGAAAGTCATAATAAGGGGATCGGACGGGCGAGTACTTAGTTCTTCTGCACTCTCTTGTTCAGTAAAGGGTGACTTGCGACAACCACCACCGAAATGGTATATGTCTTGCGCTCTTTTTTTTTCATTTCACCATCAGTGATCACACGCTTTGTGCAGTGCTTGGGATAGTGAGATAATTTTTACACAGTGGACGGTTTTATACACAGTTTCCATGAAATATGTAAACAACAAATTCTAATGGGATGGTTTTATAGTGCGAATTCGGTTTTTATGTGCTTTTATACGCCAAACGTTCAAATTTATGAATTGGAATGGGTGTCTGTTTTCTTTTATTGCACTAATATTTATTTCTCGGTCCAAGCGAAAAAATAACCCGCGACAACTTGAAAGACTCCATAAACTGTTCGTTCATTTATTTAATTGATCTATTTACGAGCGCTACCAGAAAATTTAACTTTTTATATTTAAGGAAAGTTATTTTTGTACGTTTGAAGATATTTCTAGATGAAGACACTATTTTTCACCACCTAGGCTTATTCAAGCTAATTTTATATAATTATTTTACATACAGCTAAAATTAAAACATGTTTCGTCTTTATGAATGCAGTGCAACTAGATTTCAGGATTTATCTTGGAATTGGGACACTCGCCAACTCGAGTTGTTTTCATCACCGCCAACCGCGTCCATTCGTATATATTTTCTCCAAACTTTCGAATGAAATTTCATATGCTACATTTCAATTCCTCTTTCAATGCTTACACAGGATGCTTATTATCCTGCATTGATTGATTTTGGTATTATATGAATATGTCAGCTTTTGAAAGGGTTGGCATGAACACTCGGCATATTACAAACATTTCACATTAACCGAGATTTACTTGTTTCATCACTCACTTAATAATTGCTTGGCTCACATATCTAGCTGCAATTTATTCACAAGTAAAGCGGAGATACAACTACTAATGAACATTGGTGTCCATTAAATGAAAAAAATCTTTGCCACTGTAAAATAACAAATATAGAAAAAATTGCAGATTTCCTTATACATAAAAAATATATAATTGTACACCTTCAAAAAATATCGGTGTTGTTAGAATCTATTAACGAAACTTGTCCGAAATATATTAAAATATTTTGGAAAAATATACTTAACAGCAAATTAAAGAGGAACAATTAAACATGCACTGGTGAAACGGCAGAAATTTACATTCTCAATTTTTGAAAAATTTATGATGAGGTGTTTATAGTCATATAATTTTTTTGAGTCAGTTTTTCATTCATTGTTGTACCTTTCAAGAAGTCATTTATTTTACTAATATTTAAATATTTTCTCTTAAAAATATAGTCTGAAATTTAAAATACTTTTATTATTGCAAACGTACCAGAAGTAAAAAAAACATACCCGGCATACGAAGAATTTTTTTGTGCAAATTTTTTAATTTACATTCGTTTGGATACAGAATTTATAAAAATTACGGTACGCCTGTGGTACAACGTACTTTTTCTGTCATTACCTTAAATTTGTATTGGGCCACATGAAACCATTTTGAATATATCTGATATATTGAAAAACTCCCTATATATTCATATATTCCCGAATTGTGATTTACTACTACAAATTTTCCTACTGTCAGACAATTTTATCGTAAATTTGGAAGGAGGCAAAAATTTCAATATTAAAAAATTTGTTCTCGCTTAAATATTTAATTTTTTATTTTTCTTTCATAATGTGTAAGACAAGTTTTTAATTCCAAAAAGCTTCGTCTTTATTTTAAATTTAATTGATACATTTTTTGCCACAAAATAATTTTAGGTACTCAAGTTTTTACTAATAATAATTAATTTTATGTACTATTTTGCGTAATATATTTTTTTATTTGTTTCAGGATGAACTCCCTCCAGAACAAATTGCAGGTAAGCCTCACATATTAAACATTAAATCACACATTTTGGAAAAAAATTAATGCTTATGAAATAATAGTCGTCCCCTTCAAATAGTGTAATAAGAAAGTATAAAATCGGAATAGACCAAATCAGGGTTTTGATTTTCTGACCAACCAACGTTTTGATTTTATTTAAAATCTTCATCAGGGCTATAAATAATAAAGATATAAGAACATAGATGAAGAATAGACAAACCAATTTAGTTGAGCATTCTGCCACACTAGAAAGAAAAAATAAAATAGTAAATATTCCTTCGAGCCAAATTCACTGTTTTCGTTATCAAAACTTTAGTAAATTTTTTTCTCGGTGTGGAATTAAATAGAAAAAGAACTAAAAATGACACAAATAAATAATTACTTGCATTATATTAAGATAGACACATATTAAAATTATTAACTAAATTGTCAAATAAGCCAATACAATAAAAATATTTAAATAATAAATTTAAAAAAGGGAAATAGTAGCAGTCTTGCCCAGTAAGATTTATATCTCTAGGTAAGGTGCCAATTCTTTTTTAAATTTAATTAAACAATTTGATTAATAATTTTCATACGCATTTGTTTCTGAAAATATTGGTATATGTTTTAAATATTGTTTTAATGTTTTTTCTCTAAAGTATTGCCTTTTTATTATTATTTATAATCCCGAGGAAGATTTAAAACAAATAGAAACATTAGCCCCAAAAAAACCGGCCCCAATTTCCCTGCCTTATTCTGATTTTATACACTCGTTTACAAAATTCACAATCGCTGTGATTTCTTCAACCGGTACCCTTTTAAGTAACAAATACTTGGGATACAGTCTTCATTATTATTTTAAAACCTCAAATTTGTTTTCGAAAAGAAGTGCGTTCACCGAAAAAATAAACTGGTAAAAAATCTGATATAAAAATAATAAAGTTACAAAAACAAACATAACTTAAAAAATCGCTCGCACACATTTCGAGTTTATTTTAAAATAAAGTAGCCCATAGTTACATCAAACATAATAACAGCAATAAAAATAGTTGGGATGCCTATTCCTACGAATTTATTAATATTTGATAGGCTGGCATTGTATATTTTCCGCTGGAATATTGCGTAAACATTCTAAATATTTCTCGGCCAAAATTATAATATGTGTAAACATGTAAAATATAACTTTGGCATAGGCGCATATGTAGGAGATGTCAGAAATCGGGATGTGTTTCTGTTTTGATGCGCCTGCAGCTGTTGCTGCGCTGAATTATAACCAGAGCCGGATTAATAAAGCTTTATATCAAAATTATATTTTAGTACCGACCTAGAAAGAGGTTTCGGTAACACTGATGTAGCGGGACACGCCGCTTTTTCCCGGAAAAAGCTTGGAAATCGTCCAGGAGATTTTTTGACACATGGCTTGGTTGTCTTACACAATAGGAAATTACACAAAATTCGATAAATACGCTTGTTAATAAACTGTGATGGGAAATTGCTTATTTTCGTACCCACTGTATTTTGGCAGAAGAAGTGGTTGCTATTATTACGTCCATAAGATAATAATTAATGCAGACATTTTTCAGCACCTATAAAACGCAAAGAAGTAAATCTCAGGCAAATTTCAAAAAATAGTTAAACTAGTCACAAAAATGGGAGCATAAAAAGGTCCTGATTTTCAAAAGGCTCGGGAACTAATGATTGTATGGGAAATTTTTAATTTTTATCTTTTTGGATATTTAACATTTTTTGATGAAAAAAATATGAATTTTTTGAAAAAATTTAAAAAAACATTTTTAATTGCCTATACTTAATTGATTTTTAGCAAAAGTGACAATTTCATCATTCGAATCACAATGAAATAAAAATCACAGTGGTTTGAACACTTGAGGGTTTCTTTGGGATAACTTGAGGTTAAAAAAAAATAAATATCCTTTGTCTATCCATTATTTGTAAAGTTATCTCAAGTTTAACTAAAATCCTTAAATACGCAATGTTTTACCTTTTTTTAATTAAAAAAAACATAAGAACGTCTTATAGAAGATACTTTGATAGAGATACTTAGAGATCTTATCTTATAGAGATACTTTGAAGTTTGTTTTCAAAACTGCGTAGATTTATCAAAACCAAAAACGTCATTTTTGCTGTGAACGACAATAACTCGGCGACAAATTATCGTATAAAGCTCTTGAATAGTTCAAATTAAAGAGAATTAATCAGACTAAAAGAGCTGACAAGTGGGATTGGCAAAAAAAAATATGGTAGCCTGTTAACCTTTAGAAAAGGAAAAAAATGTTTGAAATTTTTTTTTCCGCTGGATTTTTTAAGATTTCTTAATGGTGGCCAAAAACCAAAAATTTTTATTTTCAGATCCTGAAACTACAAAGCTCAAACATCAATTTCCTTTTTTTTATTGCTCTACGACCGCTTTCCCCCAAGTTACAACCTTTTCAAATCACATAAAAATTTATAGTCCAATTATCAACTTGCCTGAATTTTTGATATGAATTAGTTTGAGGTATACTATAACAATAAGTGACAGTAATTTTTTGTTCAACCCCCGGCCAAGGGTGAAAAAAGATAAGACAAAGGAGTTTTTCAAGATAACTTAAAAGGGGCAAGAGCTAGAAAAAAAGTTTCTTATATAAGTTGTAAAGCATACAATTCTACATAAAAATGGCATCTTGACTTTTTCTTGTACTATTAAAATTAACAGAGTTAGGGAGGCTAGAAGTTAAGGGAAGATTTCAGAAATTTAAAAAAATCATAAGCAGAAAAACGAATGAATTTTGTATTTTTTTTCAATCTGCTCTAAAAAATGTAAAGAGACACGTATTTATTTTATCGGCGAAAAAACATATTTACGGGGTGAAATACACCCTCAAAGTTCGACCCACAAAACAGTTTTTTCAAAATTTCTGGGGTTCTAATCAATATTTTGAAATGAAACAAAATGGAAATTACTTATGATAAAAAACAAATATTTCGCAAGTGATTCCGTGTTTGGGGGTTGCTACCCTTATTTTTTATTTCAGAAAAACTATATTTTTTATTTATAAAAAAATCATATTTACTCAAAAAGAATTAAAAATATGATTTATGTAAACAAATTGACAAAATTAAATTGACCTGTTTCGAGGTTAAAATCTATATTTAGGGGGGTGAACAACAAATTGAAATTGTTATAACTTTCTTATTAAAAATTAAAAAATATATCTATTTCTCTGAAAAGAAAGGTTACATTTTTTAGAGTAGATCGAAAAAAAAAATTACAAAATTCATTCATTTTTCTGCTTATGATTTTTTTAGATTTCTGAAATCTTCCTTTAACTTCTAGCCTCCTTAACTCTGTTAATTTTAATTAATTTAATACTAGAAAATGTCAAGAGGCTATTTTTATGTAAAATTGTATGCTTTACAACTTTTATACGAAACTTTTTTTTCTAGCCCTTAACCGTTTTAAGTTATTTAGAAAAACCCTTGTTTTATATTTTTTCACCCTTGGCCGGGGGTTGAACAAAAAATTACTGTCACTTATTGTTATAACATACCTGAAACTAACTCTATAAAAAATTCAGGCAAGTTGACCAAAATTTCGATTTAAAGGCTTATTTAATAATTGGACTATTAGGATATTCTTTATCCTTTAATTTTTGTTACTGGATTATTTTAATAGGCTTTTGTCTTTTGATACTTTTCTATTAGGCTTACAAATTTTGTCCCTTTTTTCTGTCCATTTTATGAGTTAATACTTAAAAAAACATTTTAATTTCACTTATTCTGTCTGTATACATTCCATCACACTGCCTTTTGATGTATACAAATAAATGGTAATTAACCTTCCATTTGTCAGCTGGACTTGGAGGAGTAATTATATTTGAGATATAAGCTGATGCCAAATGATAATATCGATGAAAACAGTGGCAGTTTCCATATTTTCCAAAACGGTAGAAACCCCCACACTCAAAATAACCTACGCTCCACGTTTTAGTATTTGTCTCGGATTTTTTTAGCGTTTAGTTACAATTTTATCTTCTGTGTCTATGTTATAAAAGTCTATGTTAATTATTATTTACAAATTCATGTCACCTAAAATTAAATAATTACATAGGTACCTATAATAAAATATTGTAAATATTACAAGTCTGTTTTGGCATCTTTGCTGAAAATTCCAAAATACTGGGGAAAACAATCTAGTACGTTTCTAACTATCTACAAAATATGACAGCGCATAAGGCATGCAAATTATAGCGTTGCAACAGTAAAAAGCAAGCTTGATGCATTGTTTTCAAAATTGTGCCAACTATCTAGTCATCGGATTTACCACTGATATTTCGGTGACAGTTATACTTAAAATTACGAGTTTTGGTGACAATTTTCACTATGGAAAACTTTGTGGTACTATTTCCGCAAATGAATAGTTATAAATTATGTAAACTTAAAGGTTTTGATCTAGAAACTATTCAGGTTATCAGTCGAAGACTCAGTATAGTGTTGTTTGGATCAGTGGTTAAAACGTCAAAGTGGAGTTTATGTTTGATTTTTTCTCTAAATTTAGCCAGTGAAATGACCGAGCACAAGTTTATACAAAATCAATTATATCCACAAATTAAAAGTGAAGTAAATAAACAGAAAGTACCTAATCGTTTCATGTGAGACCGACACTACACTCCATGCATTAAAAGGTGGTATATGTCGAGCTGTCAAGTTCTATTCCTGAACATAGTCCGAAATTGAAGCTTTTAAATACGCTCCTTGATTTCAAGCTCACACTCAGATTAAGATCTAGTTTAAATGGGACGTTATTCGATTCGATTCGTGCGACGCAAGTTGTCTTCTGATATACAGGATGTTGCAATTTCTACCGACATAATTTTACCGGTGAATCTCTGATCAAAAATAAGAAAAAAGTTCATATGGACGTAGGTCCTCAGAAGGTTTGTTTTAAAGTTTTATTATACTTTTAATATTATTCTCATTTATTTTATATAATTTGAAAAATGCCCCATTGAAATTCAGTACGCTGAATACTTTGTTGAGAACCGACAAAATGTACGAATTACCTACAAGTTTATAGAAAAAGCTACCCTTATTTTTTATGCCGAAAATATACGGTATGTCCACAGAATAGGAAAAACTTTCTTATTTTCATCTTATCGAAAAAAGTTGCTCTTGATAAAATATTTTACTGGTTCTTAGAGTAAGATTGGGACAGAAAAATTTAACATTTCTTTTACGGGGTGTTCAAAACATTGAAAAAACTGTAAATGGTACAAGAGCAAAGGGCACCTATTTGTGATGTGGAAATAAGTTACTAAGAAAAGTTCTTCAAAAGTAAAAGGCAGTCTCTAATACCAATTTTCGAAAGAACCGGCCTACATTTATTTATTTGTAATCATTAAATTTATTTTACACAAATTATATTATTAAATAAGTGCACTTTACTCTTTTACCAATTAAAGTTTTTAAAATTTTTTGAACACCCCGTATAAGAAATGTTAATTTTTTTCTATCCCAATCATACTCTAAGAACCAGCAAAATTTTTTATCATGAGCAACTTTTTTCGATAAAATTAAAAATAAGAAAGTTTTTCCTATTCTACACCTTCTCTGTCGAGAGTGAAAATTTAAACCTATACAGGGTGTCCCTGAAAAGGATGGACAACGCTTGACCACAGGTTCCTTGGATGAAAATAAGACCATTTAGCCTAACAAAAGTGCACGCCTACTGAGATATAGCCTTTTAAATATAGAATAGATAACCTATTTTTTTCAAATAATTTGAAAACTATTTTTCTTAGAAACTTCAAATTTGGTAAACTTATTTTTTTATACAAGGGTAAGGTAAATATAGAATTTGGAGAGAATACATATACAGGATGTTTTATTTCTAGTGCCTGTGCGTCACTGGCTAACCCGTAACTTTTTTTGTGTGTGTGCCAATGACGACAGAATTTATATTTTTAAAAACAAGCACTATTTTAGAAGATTTTTTTGCTCTTACAAAATTTCGATATCGTGTAAAAATATCGAGTAAAATTCGCATTTTTTATACATTAAATATAGGCAAAAATTCCGATTTATAAAAAATAATTTATAACTGCAGCCTCAAAGCAGGGAATAATAATGAAAAAACGTAACATTAAAAAAAATAACTACACATTTTTGGTATTATTTGGTATTATCAATCAATAAAATAAAAATCAACACTAATATTTTAAATAAACAATATCAACTAATAATGTAAGAAAGTCAACATTACCATTTTAAATAAAGTGATATTTGTAATACTATTAAAATAATATTACAGTAAATACTCAAAGTTACTTTCTGTTCTTAAACGAAAACATTAGTTCTTCGAAAATTAGAAATTATCCTATAATTGTGCATTACCTCTCATAACATTAATTTCATGTTGTATTCTTTCCCGTATTCGTTTTCTGTATTTACTGAAAAGTTATTTTAAACTGGTCCTCAACGCTCCCCAAATGAAATAATTACATAGGTTTAGGTCCGGGGATCGAGGTGGCCATTTTAAAGGGGCATTATTTTCTCTACCTATCCACCCGTTAGACCTTTAATAATCTGTAATACCTACCTGTACCCTGTAACACCTGTAACCTGTAATAACTGGTCTTTTAATACTCTATTAAAGGAACTTTTTGAAAGCCAACCTCTGCCGCTAAACGCCTTTTATTTACTTGAGGAATTTCTTCGACCCTTTTAATTATTGTTATGAATTTGTTTCTCTGTTATATGGCACCTCGTACTAGAATGTTCTATTTGTCTTAAACTGATTTTATATTATTTAATGTATAAAAAATGCCAATTTTACTCGAAATCCATAAACGCTTCCAAAATTTGTGGCAAAAAATCTTGTAAAATAGTCGAAATAATTCTGTCGTTATTGGCGTACATACAAAAAAGTTACGGGATAGCCAGTGTCGCACAGGCACTAGAAAGAGAACATCCTGTATATGTATTCTCACCAAATTCTATATTTACATTACCCTTATATAAAAAAATATGTGGACCAAATTTGAAGTTTCTAAGAAAAACAGTTTTCAAATTATTTGAAAAAAACTAGGTTATCTGTTCTATATTTAGAAGGCTATATCTCAGTAGGCGTGCACTTTTGTATATATGTAAGTTAGGCTAAAATAGTCTCGTTTTCATCCAAGGAACCTGTGGTCAAGCGTTGTCCATCCTTTTCAGGGACACCCTGTATATAATTTTTGTAAAAAATGAAATAAATATACAGAATACAGTAAAGTATATAAAGTAAACTTTTAAAACTCTGGGGTAATTTATGCTGGTATTTAATTTTATTACATAAATTTGGAGACACAACTAATACCTATCCAATTTTTTGTCACCGAAACAAATCCTCTGTAATGTAGCATTTAAAAAAATCAGCCGCTCGAAATACAACTTTTTTTTCTAAAAATACGACGAGGCGACAGCCTCATTCATTGATAACTAATGAATTCGCTGTCACGAGAATAAAAAAACCGCTTCGGTTCGCCGCCAAATCGCTATTAGAAATGTCGCTGATATGAATTAATTGTTTTCCAGTCTTACGCAAGGCCTTCGAGGCTTTCGACAGTCAAAAATCTGGCAGCATTCCATGTGACATGGTAGCCGACATTCTTCGCCTCATGGGCCAACCCTTCGACAAGAAGATCTTGGAAGAACTCATCGAAGAAGTTGACGCCGACAGTAAGTCATTTCTTAAAAAAATGTCAACACTTCTCTACAAATGTATTCTTTTATTTCGACAGAATCAGGACGTTTGGAGTTTGAAGAATTCGTAACGCTAGCAGCCAAATTCATTGTTGAAGAAGATGATGAAGCGATGCAGAAAGAACTCAAAGAAGCGTTTAGGTTATATGACAAAGAAGGTATATTTTCTCTATCTTTCACAACAGGCACAAGTTAAAATTTCTTCACAGTATCCTTAAATTTGTTGCAGTTGTTGTACTACACTGCTAGAAAAATTATTTGTTACAGATGTAGCTAAAATGTTGTAAAAGAGTTGACAGTTATATAGTTCGTAGGAAAACATTTCTGATTAAAAATTTCTGCAATGTTAGTAGCGGTTGTCTGGCAGAGCCGTATAATGGGGGCGATGAGTAATGTTTGTTTGTTTTTATCCGAAAATAGACCATTATACGTTATAATGTATTTGGGAGCGGGTGGACACAGAAAACACAAGGTTCTGTAATTCTCCATCATATTTATTGTTCTAAATAAAAAACAGTCTGCTGAGCGGAAATCTTTTTATAGCACTCTGTTCAGAATTGACAAAGCCGAATATACTTCCCAACGTTCTTGAAATTCAAAATTTCGAAGACTATTTTGAAAAAATGAAATCTACTGGTTTGCGAGAATAATTTTTAACTCATTCAGATCACTTACTGTTTTTTAATAAATAAATGTTAAAAAAATTAAACAATAAATGAAGAAGAAACAAAGTTGTGAAAAAAATACTTCTGAGCAAAAAATTTAATGTACAAGTGATATGAAATATTTTGCTCTTTTATATTTTTAATTAGGATAAAAATATACAAAATCAGAAAAACGCCTTATGAAGAATTGTCTGAAATTGAAAAAAAAGAAACAATTCCTAAAATGTTTTTGGAGACGTTTGAGGTAAAATGACAAATCTTGAGTTTATATTTTAAATTGATATCACTGAGTAGATCAGTGTAGTCAGATCACTATCTCTAGGAGTAAACTCCAAACAATCTTCTCAACTGGATATTTTGAAAATTCAATACGGCATTTGTAGCTCTTATAGTAGGATCGTATTCGATGCAAAATAGAGCAAAAAGTTGTCGGTCTTTTATCAAAGGAAAATCGTGTCATCATTTTTAGGAGGCGTAAGTTAAATCATTTCAAATTTAAAATGAAATTCAATGTAAAATCTGAAATACCGCTGCATACGCACTGTGTTCTGGTAGTAGCTGTAGTCGCCCAGGTGCATCGAGTGTACGAACTGGTCGGTTATACGTCAAATACTAACCTAGCGAGCTTTGCCGTCAATTAGAGAGCGCTTCCAAAAAACAAGTAAACAACAGTGGCGCGTACAGAGGTAAAATGTAGTACATATGTAGAATTTAGGAAACAAATTGGATTTATAATAAATTACATTTAAAATAAATAGTTTATGAGAATAAAGGAATTTTTGTAGGAACAAGGGTGCCAGACCTGAACTGATCCCCTCGTCCCTTCATAATGTATAAAGAAATTATTCAATTTGTAAAACCCTTAAAAGCGTACTTCATTGGTTCCCTTGACAGGCAATGATTTATTACTTTGCATCGAATATGATCCTACTATAGTTGTATTTCTATCCATTTTGAAATTATTACTTTTTGCTACTCTGTATTTGATAAAAGGCACCATAAATTCGTGAGATTATAAAATATCACAAATTAAGACGATTTCTTCTTGTGTTTCTTAAATTTTTCAGTTTTGATTTACAGGGACTGAAACGATTTCTTCTAAAAAAAATGCATCGAAATCTGATTAATTGTAAGATAAAAACAGTTTAAATACGTTACTGATGTTAGTTGATTTACCAATTCCCATGGGCGTAGCTAGGATTTTTGCTAAGGGTAGGCCTAGTCACGTAATCAGCGACATCGATATTTCAAAACCTAAACGCTCTTTGGTTTGACTCAAATGCGTCCAGTAATAATAATGTAATTTTTCAAACTTGCAGCATGCAGCAACGATTAAGGGGGGAGGCGTGCCCCCCACTGCCCCCCTAGCTACGCCCATGTTAACTCCTAAAGGTCGTTACATAGAATGTTTCCCCGTGACATTTTGGCGTACCTCTTTTGGTTAGGTTAGGTTAGGTTCTTTACTTAAAATGTGTAGTGTTCCTTTACTAAATACTATTCTACAATTACTCTTTATACTAGAAACCGCTGTAAAAAACTTAACCTCAAAAGAGTTTTGACAAAAAATGTCAGTGGGAAAGGTCGAAATAATTGGTGGTAATCTAGTAGCACAGAAGTATTTGGCTTTTTTTAAATACCATGATTATTTCCTATATCAGGTACGTCATTAAACCTAAAATAACCTAAGAAGATTCGGAAAAAATCTATACGATTTTCTTCTAAAAATAGGATTTTAAATACATTTGAATCATAGAAATGTTCCTGAAAAATCACTTCCATGAAAATTTTGCTTTTTATCGGGATCACGCTCTTTGACCTATTTGTTATTTGTATTTAATGGTATTTTTTTAAACTCTATATCGAATGTCTCCAGAAGCTCTTAAAAAATTGTGACTTTCACAAATTTCGACATTTTTTATCACGAAAACAGTGTTTCCAGACATTCCTCTATATGACTTTTTTTATTTGGACCAATTTTAAATTTGGCCGATCAATCCTGAAACTTATTTAAAACATATGTTATGACCTGCATCTTTACTTCGGAATTTTGATCTCTTTAGTTACTGTTTTTTTTCTTCGTCAGGAAACGGATACATCCCCACCACCTGCCTCCGCGAAATCCTGAGAGAACTAGACGACCAACTGACGGACAGAGAGCTAGACATGATGATCGAAGAAATTGACACCGATGGTTCTGGAACGGTCGACTTCGATGGTAAGCCGATAATCACCCAGCACCAAAATAACCTTTCTATTTATAAGACCTTTGCGATACCCGGTGGAAGAGATGGATGTTTTGCGTCACTGTAATTTGTTCCATTTAGTTTGTGATTCTGGGGAGTAGGAAATGTATTTATAGAATTTGTAGGATATACAACGCGATTATTCCATCAATTCACTTGATAACCGTCAAGTGGGAGGAGGCCATATATTTTATATATTCAAAGCAAAAGATCGGGACTTCATAAACTTTAACCGACTAGCAATTAGCTTATTTCGATTTAAATTTATGTCGGTAAACCTGTCTAGCAAGTCTACACTGATGGAAATGGGCCATTTTCGGGCTGGATTTCCTGGTCCAGTTATTGTTTTAACAATTTTTAATTTTACCGAAACTTAATTGCCAAATTCACTAATACATGTAATGCAGGAGTAATTACATAAATATATTTGTGGCGAATTTACGAACAATAGAATATATTGAAAAATTGTGTATTGCCAAATATCGTCTATAATCGTACTGATTTGTGTTAATACCGCGATACGACTATAGAATCCGTCATTTTAACCTCAAAAAAGTTATAAATTAAAATATATAAGGATTGCAAACTAACAAACACCCTGTATAGCATAAAATCTAATCAAATCAAGTTATTTAAAATCTTAAAATATGCCCTCCAAATGTCAATAGATACGTTGATTACTTTGACAAAATTAACAAAATTAACAAAAAAATTACTTAATTCACTGTACCTTAAAAAAAAAAGATGATGGGATCATAGCTACTATTTTTAACATTCTGAAACACCAGTGGCGGCTCGTCGGGTGACGCAAGTGACGCACCGCTTCACCTAAAATTTCCGTTTGGTTGTGCAATTTAAAATTATTTTTAATTTTATATAAATTTTATAATTTAGGTATAATTCTATATTGATATTTGTTTTGTACCAGTAATTTGTAGAAATGTTTCCTATGCACGATCATGTATGTATTTTATTGGAAATGCCATTTTCCAGATGGAAAATTGAGGACAAAAAAGATTTTTTAAATTGCGAAAGACCTGTGCCTTCTCTCGATGTGGAAAAAAGGGGGAGGTTAAAAGACAAAGTGTATGTTCGGAAGTTTCGGAATGAATGGTATTTGGAGTATAAGTGGTTGTGCGGATGTTTTTCAATTACTGATATTCTTTTTGATATGTTACAGAAACGCTCACTAAATATTAATTATTGTATGTCACAAATTAAAAATACCCAGAAACTTTTACGTGAAAAAAGAAACGAGAGGAATTTTAAAGAAATATTTGAATTAGGAAGCATAAAAGTGCCAGTACCAGTTAATTGTCGTGATGGACGAAAAACTTTGACAGTTACTAAAAAATTTTTTTTAATACGTCAGTTTTTCGGTAATATAGCAAATGCAACTAAAATTTCCAGATTCATTTAAAGCCGTTTGACCTTGAAAATTTTCGCCTGCGGCGCTTTTTTTTTAATCAATCAATAAATATGCTTCACCTATTTTCAATGTCACGAGCCACCACTGTGAAACACCCCATATAAAGCGTTGTAGAGTAAACAGCGCGGAGATTTAAAATAAGCAATAGTGTAGAAGAAAGTTACGATTATAATTATTTTCATTTTCAGAATTCATGGAGATGATGACAGGGGAAGTTTGAGAGGATGTTTACTACTTTCGTAATTTAAGAACTTTGTACCTTTACTCAATAAAAATAAGAGTGCATTTTTTGTTATTAAAATTTAATTTAATATCATATAAACAGAGAACAATGTTACATAAAAAATATTTATTTTAATTACAAACTATTTATATAATTTATTAAATAAAATATAATATTAAAATCTTAAGTGTGTAGTTTATTTTGTACCTTCAAGCGTCTTAGAATATAAACAGTGTTTAAAATTAGACAACCCTTCGTAGAATACGTTTCCTTATTTTAAGTTTACGACACATATACACAGATACGAATTGAATAGAGGCCGTTTTAACCCCTGCTCGGTTACAATTACAAGTTAATTTTCAAATTTCAAAGATATTTATATCCACATTTTGACACTTACATGTACTTTCCTAAATATTTAACGATTTGTGAAATACACAGAAATGTTAATATAACAAATAAATAATACGTGTTCGACATTATATACTTTGAGCGTTTTGAGCTTTTATAACACTTAGGCATAAATAAAATTATGCATAAAAAACCTTAATACTATCGTTTCCTGCTGAAAATCGCGGATTATTAGGAAGACCTGTTAGAGTAGTGACTTTTCACATTTAGAGAGATGGTTTTTGAGTATTTCTTGGATTGGATAGGTAAGTGGGTATATACATATTGGAAAAAACTAACCACTTTTCAATTTTTATAACTGTCAGGATATACGGAAATCTTGCACGACAACCTTACACAAAGAAGATATCTACATCTACATTTTTAATAACTTCATTTAAAAAATAATGATACCTACATTTTTATAATAGTTTTTTATTTTTTCGTGATTAATTAAAATCATACATGTTTATATTTTTGGCATCATTAAAACTGAGTCAAGTGTAGATGACAGAGGTTGACTAAATTAGAGAAAAATTTGTGATTATATCTTTTCTTAGAAATAATTTAATCAACCCGTATTATTATTATTTTGGTTGTCTTATACAGTTAAAGAAATTCATGAACTACAATTTTCATTATATTTACTCGGTAATATATCAGTTAATAAATGATTTCAAGAGCATCAAGACCAATTTAAATAATGTTTAATGCTTTTTATTTTTTATTATAAACACGGCTATTATCTTCAAATCAGAATGTAACTAATTCACTAAAAAATTGTTGAAAAATTATAGCCATTCCTATTCTTAGTTTTTCCATGTTAATAAATTGACGACAATTTTGAGTTTTGCGCATGACAATTAAGATCCAAAAATGTATAAATTTCTTTAACTGTGTCCTTTAAATTTCTATAACTGTTTCTTCAAAATGGAAACTAATTAAAAATATGTGTGAATTACATTTAATAACAAAATATTTTATTATGTATACTAGTATGGGTATGTATTAACAAACAGCATCATATAAATTTTGTTGTGAATGCTAGGTATTTAGACAAATTTCCTGAGATTAAATTTTAAGAATAAAAATATTTTCTAGTGCTGTAAGCAAAAATACATGGTGTTTCATAAAAATGCATCATAGACCCTAGGACAAAATGATATTAAAAAAACAAGATTTTTTCGAAAATGAAGCAGTTTAGTTAATTTTGATAAAAATAGTACATTCTTTGTATTATTAGAATTAAAACCAGTGGCGGCTGGTGCAGGAGACTTTGGGGCACCGCCCTTCTTAGAAATTTTTACAGTAAAAATTTAATTTAAAATTTAGTTTACAATGTTATCTAGGTAATTAAATAGATATTAACCTTATGAAACATATTAAAAATGAAATATTAAATTTGTAATTAGCAATAAATCGCCCCTAAATCTGTAGTGTTTACAACGGTGGTCATGGTTGCTATCGCCCAGCAGTGAAAGGCGGAGTGGGAGTAGCGCATACTTTCTATGCAGTTTGGGCTCTATTTAATCCGCCTTAATCAAATAATAGCTCTTCGCCGCTTTTTTTATTAAACGTATTTGTTTACGTGTTTACGTGTAAAATGTTGTCATCTATGTATTATTTCTTGTGTGTTTTTTAAAAGATTGTAAAAGTTAAAATTGATTGTGAAGACAGACTAAGTGCTATTAAAAAATCAATGGTGCGAAAAATAACAAACTTTAATGAAAAAGTAATTGGAGTTTATTTCGGACAAAAGCAGACTTTCGCAATAAAAAAATACATTGAGTACATTTTCCTTATATTTCAATAGTACTTAAAATAAAACTACCTAATAATATTTTTTCTCAATACTTTGTACCTACATTTTTTCATTCTCCCAGAGCCGCCTCTGCTTAAAACCTAGATATAAGAAAACTTACTAACAAACCCGAACTGTATCAAAAAAATGGTGACCAAAATATTCCAGCATTGTAATAAAATATACCCCACGCGTATACTAATAATCAGGTTATTTAAGAAATTTTAATACAATTTCTCATTTATTAACAAAAAATGATAAGGCAATTATTCTTAGAAAAAAATAATCGTATATTTCTATTACGTGTGGTCCTTGGATTTATGATACGTTTTTCAAAAAGATCCTGTATTCAAGGTGTTCCGATTTATAGGTGTACGGAATACTAGGTTTCCTTAGAGGATATAATTTTTTTAAACTGTTGTGGCGATTTTTACCCACAGTTTAACAATACCATCTTCATTTTAAAATTTGTAGTAAATGTGTGTAAAATTTCTGATATATTTTTATCAATATGATTATCTTAATTATTTCTTGTTTTATTCATTTATATTTTTCTCAATTAACATCGAAAATATAGAGCAATTTACACGATTTATTTTTTTATAAAAAATTTATTTTTAATAGTAAGCCATAGTAGGCCGTTGCGACAGATATAAAATAACATGTTAAATTAGATTTCGGATAAAAAATCAATAATACAAAGTTTCAGAAATTGATGGCCTTCCAAACAAAAATCGTAGTGACATAGGATTTGCTATATTGAGGAGATTATTAGTTTCCAGAAATGCGCCTATTTATGACCCATTTGTAAAAAAATATTTGACCTTCACTTATTTTTTATACTATTTTCGTACATTTACCATGGGCGTAGCAGGGGGGGGGGGGCAGGGGTGTGCACGGTCTTTTAGATTAACATTAAAACGTGTTCAAATTTTATATCGATAAGTCGCTCAGCTTTTTTTTCTTAGAGGTAAAAATTGTAGCTACGCCCATGACATTTATTTGTACTTGTACTAGGTAGCCTTGTACATTTATAAATCGGAATTGTATGTATGTACTCAACAAAGTTTAAGCAGATATGTCTTAAATATGCGAAAGAAACATGCAATGTTACTATTAAAGTCCCTAGATATTGACAAATTAAGTACCGCAGTCAACTGATACCGATGCCATCTTGAGGCAAACCCTTGTTACCAACCTTATGAGAAACATGAGTTTGAGGTTTCAATACATTTTTTAGCGATTATTTTCCACATTATTTTGAATAGTTTATTAAACTATACCCCAGTATTTACATCTAAAATTCTACAACAATTAAATTTTGATAGTTTTTTTTATATAAATAGCACTACCACAAATTGACATACTTAAGTCAAACCGCTATCTTAGGGCAATCGAAAACAATTGATTGCAATAGGTAATTTGGTCAATCCATGGGCTTTACTTGTCAAATCAAAGTCAAAGCAAATGTTTGTCCTGGATCCTGGATCGCAGTGCCCCCTGGATCCTAACGTTTGTAGGCCGTCAGGATCCAGGGGGCACTGCGATCGACGCCCTTAAATCCGACAAATTACACATATTTGTCATTATCATTTATCACTTATATTATCCTGATTTAACAGTTTAAGTAACAAATTAGGTACTTCTTTTTGAGAGGGCTTTCTAAGATCTAAGTTTGACGGCATAAAGTCCCGATATTAATAAAGTACCGCAACTAACCGCCATTTTGGGGCAAAATCTTTATTACCAACCTTAAAATGTTAATTTTCTAATATTTCAGTATGTATGTTCGTGTACAGAGTAATAACTCAATATTTTACTGGAAAATACAACAAACAATTAAGTTGGTAGTATATTAACATAAATAGTTCCTAAATTTGAAAAATTTAGAGAGAAATATTAGAAACAAAAAATGACATTTGTCAAACCGTCATTTTGAGACAAACGATAACAATGAGTTGCGGCACTTGTTTAATTTGAAGATTATGACGGCATTGACTTTCGCTGTCCCCTGACCGCGTACGGCGTAACTGTAGGCAATGTCAACCCTCTTGACCTTTATATCTTAGCGTTATTAAAAATATATTTATAAATTTATCCACAACAAATAATAAGCAGCTATCAATAGATTTTTACTATAAGGAATATCATAATCACCACAGAGGTTAGCAAATACCAACAAAAAGTTAACATTCATAATTTTCATTTCAGATGAGACCCTATATCCTACGCTTTAAACTTGAGAAACTTGATTGGTATTTAATGAAATGCATCGTGATGGAGAAATTTGAACGCGTGTGTGAGGAAACATAAAATTTGCATAAACATGTGCGAAATTTGTATAGCCAACGCCACCTACGATTCGGTTCAATCTAACCTCAAAAAAGTAGTTCCCGATAAATCTATTTTCAACGTGGAAAAATTATTAGTACCTAGATATTTTGTTGAACTTTATAATAACGGGGAAAGGTATGTAGAATGATAATATCAAAAAATTAACTCAAAAGAAGTGACGTTAAGTTGGCAAATTTCAAATAAGTGGCAAATTAATGTATTTTTTCACTTTTTTACTGCCCACGAAAATCTAGAATTCATATTTCATCAATTTGTTAACTGTCAAATGTTAAATGCGGAAAAATTAGTTTTCGAATATTGCGCATTATTATTGAAAAATACGATGGATGTCGTTATTGAAATTTATGAAGACGATTAATCCGAAGACCAACCTGACCAGCATGTGTGTCCAAAGGCCTATTCGATTGACCGTGAAATTGTTGCTACAGGTATGTTCGTTCGTTTTTTTACAACTATTTGTTTAATTACTAAACGTTACCTAATTTTAGAAGTTGATATTGCAAATATAGGTAAATATTATCCAAAAAACGTATTTTCAAAAAGTTGAAATTAAGTTGCCATTTACAACTAACAAATTAGGACATGCAAAACAGCGTTTTAAACAAATTGTCCCAGGGTCAGGCAAAAGCCGCTCGGGAATTCGCTCTTTTTACATTAAATAGAGCTTATTTTTATGGTAGGTGATTTAAAAGAAAAGAAATCACGTACGCCTCTTCGTTCCCAAGAGCTTTTTTTATAACATTTGTTAATTAACTATTGGACGTATCAGACCGGGATTTTAAAGACAATTAAAGAAAGAGTTAAACTTTTATTTTTAGAAAGTTTTACATTGATAGTTCATGTAATAAACGCGCTAATAGCAGAAAAAGTTACCGATAATCAAAAGCCTGCACGCGACAGGAGCGCCGGGCCCGCGCATGCGCATGAACGTCGCTCTCGATCGCGCGCGACGTTTTTGACTTGAACGTTTCAAATTCTGTTCATAATTTCGTTAATAATTTTTTCATGTTTGCAGGTGTTATCATCTAATTCGAATGGAGTATTACAATGGATTCATTATTCTGAGAACAAAAAAACCAACCTACAGATTTAGCAATCGATGGGTCAGACAGAACAGTTAAACAAATGATTATTTTTTAAGGAAATTAACAAGAAAGTTGACGACACAATTAAACCATGGAACAACTTACCGAGAAGCAATTAACACCAAAGAAAACCTAAACTATCACACTAAAATCCTTCAAAAGACTGTTTATTATAGACCACTGATATTCTCTATAGTACCAATCACCTTTAATAAAAATAATTATGTATCATTCCCCTGGAGCAAAATCAAACTAAAAAAAATGCAAAGAATATAATGAACATATAAAAAAATATAAAATATAAACAGAAATAAAATATCACAAAAACACAAAGCAAAGAATATACATATACGTGCGCCTCTACTTAAATAAATGTGGGAATTCATTGGATATATCTTTGACTAATTTTTGGTCGTATTTGCTCATATCACTCTCCTCACAAAATATCCTGGTGAAGCATTTCAGGATTTCATCGATTTTGTGTTTGTGTTCTTCATAATTCGTGTTCCTCATAACTCTTCTGCATAGCTCAAGATATTGCTGCCTCCTCTAAAAAAAAGTGGTCAGTAAAATCAGAACTTAACAAAAACTCAGTGTTAAAGACCTGATCCCCTGGTGATAAATCGGAAATATTCCGAACGATAATATCAATCAAAACCTTTATGTCGTTAGTATAGAATAAACTCGCCGTGGACCTTCGACTAAAGAGGTCGTTAAACAATTTCAAAAGAGAGTGAGGTGGAGCAGGTTCATGGTCAAAAATCCTTACAGGATCCTCTAAAAATGTCCAAATGTATACGTTACCTTATCACGTAAATACGAAATACTAAATACCTTCTCTATTTATAAGCAACAGTATTTTTTCTGTGAAGGTCTTTGCGACATCCCTCTCCTCTAGTGCGGACAATAAGGGATTTTCCAACTCATCGGTAAACTGAAGGTTAAATGATATAATCAAATTTAAAAAGAGGTCCGGAATTTGTTCATCCAAGTCTGTATCTGGCGGATATTCTATGTTGTCTAACACGAAAGCGAGGAAGCGCTTTCCAAGAAATTCTAAAATATAAAAAAAAATCACGATACAGGGTGCCACATAACACTGGCAAAAATGGCATACTCAAATTTAGATCTAACAGATGTATTAAATAACAAACAAAAAGTATCAATTTTCATAAAACTGCACGTTCCGAACAATAAATCCCAAACTTTTGTAGGCATTAATTACCACAATTTCAATATGCTTGACAAAAGATAATTTAAGGTCAAAATATACGCCCAAATCTTTACCAAGATCAGGTCGTTGAAGGGCAAACCCTTTCAGACTATACTCATACTGAATTTGATCACATCGTCGACTAAAAGTCATGACATTACATTTGGTAAAATACAGAGGTAGCTTATTAGCAATGCACCAAGAGTTAATTATATCTACATTACTTTGGAGATTCATGGCATCAAATCAATTAGAGAAAATATTATGTCATCGGCGTACAACAAATAACGCACATTCAGCTGAGAAGTAATATCATTAATAAATAATGCAAACAACATGGGACCAAGGATAGAACCTTGTGGTACACCTGATGTCTGGGCAAATTCAGTAGATTTAACACCAGAAATTTGAACAAACTGAGTTCTGCCAGTGAAATATGAATTCATTAGTTCAAGAAAGTCTGACGATAGTCCAAAGGTGCTTAATTTATATATTAATTATATTAATAGTCCATGGTCCATAGTCCATAGTCGAGACGGTCAAACGTCTATTTTGAAAAATAATAATTTTTTAATAAAAAATTATTTGTAATACATTTTTACTTCTAAAAAATTAAATAAGCCATGTCAGGAGCGACAATATTTTTTTTACGGAAAGACAAGACAAAAAAAAATATTTAGAAAGTTTTTGGTAATTTTCAACACAATCCACCAACTTCAATATTATTTTACTTGACAATTGTAAAATAAGAACGGATCACTCCAAATTTGCTAAATGCAAATACTTTTAATTTTCAAAAACTTTTCAATAAAATTATTCAATATTTTGTATGAAAATCTTTATATACACTGAATCATGCAAAAAGTTACTTGAAAGTGACTTATTGCTATTTTTAAGCAAAAAAGTTACTCTAATAACTGCTTTTTTAAAAAATAATAAAAAATGATCTCTTGATTTTTTTGGCATAGTTTTTATCTTTTGTCACAAATTAATGAACCGTAAATGTGACATATTTAGATAGATATTGAATTAATTAAAATTTTTACAAATCTTTGTTCAAAATGACATCTCCGTACCTCAATACATTTTTTGATACATATTTTTGCATATCCTCTTAAAGATTTCTGCATTGCTGATAAAGTTGAATTCTTTTTTTAAATCTTTATAAGTTGCAGATTCGTACCAAATGGTAATGGCTAAGTATCTTCAATTTGTCAATATTCAATTCAATATTCAGTTCAAATTTAAACCGTCAAAGCTATTAAAACAGAAAATAAAAGTTCAGAAGACGTTAACAACCTTTTTAAAATGCACGATATTAACTTACGTGTTTTTGTATTTTCTACTTGTCTGTTTTTTTCAGTTTGAGATTTTTTGGTTATGCAAAGTTACTTTCATAAAAATAACCCTTGATTGATCCATTTGGCGCAAGCGTTTATTTCAAATTTTCTAAATTTTTTCACAGGTGGCAAAATACCCAAAAAATAATTTATCCATATATAAATATTTACAGCTTCTTTTAAGAAAGTTAACAAACCATGAAACTTGAGTAGATAGAATAAATAAAATAAAATATATTCTCAATTCACTTCCTGAATGATTAAAATAAAAAACGACTCGGTTAAAAATAAATTGCACTATTATACAACTATTCTTCCTTTCACATAAATTCTAATTAATATTTATGACCTTAAATTAATTAAGAAACTTTTAACGAATCCTCACCATAATGCGTCACGGGCATTGGTTCCCCCATAGAAAACACCATCGTTAACAGCAAAGATGAATAATTCAATTTAGGAATGTTCCTCGGATTTGTCATGATGTCTCTACGATAAAATATTCCCCGATTTATTTAAACAGTAACAAAAAAAAAGAATACTGACCTTGCTAATTCCCCGGGCAAGACAGAATTCAGCATAATATTTATGACCGTCTTATCCAAGCTGCAGAGCACACCGAAAGCTTGTAACAACAGCTGCCTAATGGACCACCTAACTTCCATCTGATAATACTGGATTAAAGTGGTAATAACGTGATATTGATCGGAAGATATGACGTGCCTCGATATACTCGCATCTGCGTTGGACTGCAAGAAACGACATTAAGAAACACGGGATGATAACTGCATCGCATCGAAAATCTAGTTACCAATATAGAAATGAGTTCGGTAATATACTCCTTAATAACGGCTTCGTCTTCGTGTAGCATCCAGCTGCGTTGTTGGGAGTCCTCCTTACATGAAGTCAGTTCGTTAAAAATTATTTTCAATCGACTAGCGTCGTGGGTTTGATCAATCTGCACGTCATCGACTAGAGTAGTTTGTGTGTGGGACAGTATTGTGCTTAAATAGGGGAACACAGAGGCCGGCAATAGTTCATGCAATCCTTGGACTACGGTTACCACAGCTATACGCGACATCTCGTGTGAGAGTTGGGTGTTAATTCTGACACTTTCTACTAATTCGTATACCGACTGATGTGTTATGGCAGGAGAGGTATTACTAATCGTTGTGGAAATGTTAGAATCAGACTTTTTGTGATCATATATTTCAGACTTAACTTCTTCGTGAATATTCTCAATCGATTTCCTTACGGATTCCCTACTAAAACCTTTCTGTATGGGCTTTATAGGCTCTTCCAAAATGGGTCGAAAATTTTGCGCATCTGACAAATTGAAAGTATAAAAGTTTGATGTGGAGATAGGTTTAATCGTTTCTAACTTACCATCCGAGTTTTTAAAGAGTAATGGTGGCATATCATCGTAATCTGCACCGATGGAATTTCTGGAGATTTCAGGTAACTGTTCCACTTGTCTTTTCATTTCTTTTAATCTACTAATGATTTCATTCCTGTCACCAATAGTACATTCCGATGGCACATCACTTTTCCTCAAATGCCCTATGCAGTTCTCCAGAAATTGTATGTAAAAGGAAGGATTTACAGTAACCGTTTCCACATAATTTGATGGTATGTATCCCATTTCACCCCTTTCGTTTATAACTTCCCACCAGTTTTTGTGTTTCGTGTTAGTTTGGTGCAAGAGGAAATATTCATTACTCTTAAAGCTTAAAGTTTTGGCATATGTTGCTTTGAAGTCATATAAACTATGTAACATGTCCAAATTACCTAATAATTAGTACAATTTAAGATGTATTAATTATTCAAAACATTTTGAAGAAACTAATGTCTAATTTTATGCTATTTTTCTATAATTTGGAAAAAACTTACCTGTTAAAATTATATTCTGTGACATAATGTAATTAGTGTATAATTCTTAATTTACAAATTTCTTAAAGAGAAAGTATTTGAAAATTCACTGTCACACCTATTTTTTGTTTATATTTGAAGATCACTAGTGCCTCCATCTTGCGGGGTTATAGAAAACAAATACAAAAACAGCTGTGCCAACTGCCAATGCAGCAGTGCTACCAATAGCAAAGATTCTTTTCACATCGAAAAATGTTGACGTAAATTTTTTGAAATTTGTTTGCCTTCTAATGGTCGTATGATACTATGCTAAAATTAGAACTAATTTCAGCCATACGATCTTAAGGTTCTACAAATTTTTTATTGGAGCATGAATAGTTGTGTTCATTTATGAACATTTTTAGGTATTAGAGCTCGTTTTAGAAGTTTTTTTTTGATTTGCAATTAATGATATTCTTAGTATGTGCAGGATATTTTTTAAACTCGGTGGGGAAATTTAAACCTCTTTTGTCAAAATTTCATTGCATTGTTTGTAAATCTTTAAACAAAAATGTAAAATCGTTTGAAATTCAGAAGCAAACCGTGGATCCTAAACGGACCGATCTATATATTAATATGTCAGTGGTTTTCAGCGAGTTGAAAAGCAACCAGTAATACAGATGTGTGCGCTGAAAGCGTACTGTTAGCAACTTTCAGTTCTTCAGAATGTATCCATTTATTTTGACATTTTATTTGTCTAATAGACAATTTAATAATTGACGTTAAGTGAAAAATCGCGATTGTGCTTGATGTCAGTGTAATTAATTAGTTACGACACACACACACGTTTACTACTTAATTATCAAATCATTATTATTACATTTACAACATGGTAGATTATGAGAAAGAAGAAGTTGTAAATTTGGTAAGAAATTGTTTTTCATTTAAACATTTGTATGGTTATGTGGGTCAATTGATATTGATTTATAATATAAAAAGTTGTATAAAAATTTTAGCAGAGAGAATTTGAATGGGTGCTACATGAAGAAATTCACAAAGGACTAGATCAAATCCATCAAATACTTGTGGTAAGTTTCTCAATTCTATAAAAAATTTTTGTCGCAGATCAAAACGTCTTTGATTTCAGGAATGTGCCAGACGTTTCCCAGTGGCTTTGTATGGACATGACAACTCAAGTAAACAGGACAAATTTGTTCTGACTGTCCCAGTTGATCAATTAAAATGTGTTGTTACGCTTACAGGTGATAGCATTACCCATGCCGTAAGTAACTCGCTGGACATAGTTAAAAGTGTATGAGTATAAAGTGGTCACATTTTAGGATATTAACTTTAAAGTGACAAGACAAACAAATACTACTATGGTTCGTACCACGATCCATAATGAAAACCCCTGGAAGTTGCAGCAAGTACAAGATGCGGCAAATCATTTGCAGCAAGCGATTTATCACATAGACGACGTAGGAAAACATTACAAATTTAAGTAAGTTTTATTTTAAATCACTGATATATTTGAATCTCGTGCTCTACTCTCCATCACATTTATATCCACACAATTTGAAAGTAGGTTCAGAATTTTTTACTGCATTTTTTTCTATTTCCAATTTACTTAAATCACAAGTGTTGCACTGATTTTGTTATGATTTAATGCCACTTCTTATAATTATAAATTAAATATACTTGTATTTTAATATTTAACTAGTCCTGATTGAGATTTGAGATATAAAATTATCGTGCATTTGCAAAAGATTAATTTGAAGATGATTTATAAGATAAGTCACGTTTTCCTAGAATGTTTTCTGTGTTATTATTTATATAAGGATTATTTAGGGATATTCTCACATTTTTCTACTAAATTTAAATTTTCTAAGTCTTGATATAATTTTTAGTTAGCAATCATTCCATACAATTTTTTTTATAATTGTTAATTCCCTTACTAAGAAACAAAATATTCATTCTCATAAAAATATTAATCGTTTATTGTTACTGTTATGTAAGTTATAAATTTATTGCCAGTGTTATGCCATATATAAAAAAATTTTGATTAGATAAGAATTTCATTCATACTTAGGGATGTTTATTATGATGTTTGCACTTGGTATAGTGATCGTAAAGACCTTGGTATAACGATGGCTCCTAAATGAATTGTAGATCATCAGATGAAGTTTTACACATATTGGGCAATATTCTGGACAGCTTACAAAGGGGACGTACTAGCTTGATAGTGCCCAGAAAGAAAACCATGGACGATTTACAAAAAAGTCGCAATATGGTATGCATCTCTCGTTAATTTAAATATGTCGACTTTTTTCATTGTTGATCACACACACTTTCAGAAATCTTTGTCTCCGCCTCTGTCCGAGGACCTAGCAATAAGCTTTTATATCCAAAGCCATAAATTAATCTTCGCTATCTACCAGTTGACGAGTAACCATGGCGTTATGAAATATGACTCGGCACACGCAGAATGTTCTGTACCCTGGTTAAATGAGGTGCTGGTCCTTTTCACTGTTGGACTGCAACTGTGCCAACAACTAAAAGACAAGGTAACGATAATGTTTTATTTTCTTAAAAACCAGATGTTTTGGGGCAAATATTAACAAAATATTGCTTTAACGATTAAAATTGCTCCTGTTACTTCCTACCTTGATTACTGCAGAATTTGCTGCATGATTGATGATGAGCGTTATACAGGGTGATTCAGTCATAATGTCATTAATTTTAACCACGTATTCGGAAAGCTTAATAAAGACAGAAAATCGGAAAAAAAAATTTTTTACTCGACTTTTAAAAATGAAGGAAATCAACCCATAACTCCCGCTACGAGGGCTGCCCTGCCGATGCCCGGATGCTCGGAAAATTTTGTAACGTAATGTCACGAACAGTTGTCGGCTAAAGGAACAGCGTTGCCAAGTTCAGGTTCAAGCTCGCCAGGTTAGTATTTGACATATAACCGACCACTTCGTACACTCGATGCACCTGGGCGACTACAGCTACTACGAAAACAGCCGGTATTTTAGATTTTAAATTAAATTTGTTGATACGATTTTCCTTTGATAAAAGACCGACAACTTTTTGCTACTACACTCGTATTAGTCTAGGGGCTAGGGGCCAGATAGGTTTCCGTAGCCAAACAGAATTCCACGGCTGCAAATAACTTATTTTTAAGTATTTTGACTTCTCGAAACCAAAAAACTTGGTGGCAAAGCCTGAAAGTGGTCAGTTTAATTGTTGTTAACAAATTGAATGTTTAAATGGCTGTAAAAAGTTTATTTTTATAGCTAGTACAATTTTTTATCTGTTAATTATTACGTTTTCTCACAACAAACATATATTTTTTTGAAAATTAAAAAAAGATTAACTTTAACCAAAGTTATTGCAAATTTAGTGCAAATATATTACATTTTCCGTCTCTGCGCGCACCAATTTTACCATATCTCTGGTTCAATTGGACGGATTGAGACGCACATCTCATTTTAAAACTTAAACTTTATTTTACAAGATAGGTAAGTTCCATTGATTAATTAATTTATTTAAAAATTAATGGCAGCTTAGAAAGTTGTGGAATTTCAACGAAAATGTTGGCTTTATTGGTTTATAAAACTTTTTTTGTTATTCAATTTTTATGAAAAGCCAAAAAAGTTACCGGTTATTGTTCCTCGCATCCTAACAATGATTTCATGCCTTGCTTGATTGTTAGAATGCAAAGAACAATATCCGGTAACTTTTTTGGCTTTTCGTCGAAGTTGAATAATAAAAAAAACCTTATAAACAATTAAAACCGGCATTTTCGTTGAAATTTCACAACTTTCTAAGATGCCATTAATTATTAAATAAATTAATAAATAAATGGAACTTAGAACCAGATATGGTAAAATTAGTGCGCACGGAGACGGAAAATGTAAGAAATTTGCACTAAATTTGCAATAACTTTGGTTAAAGTTAATTTTTTTTAATTTCCAAAAAAATACATATTTGTTATGAGAAAACGTAACTATTAGCGAATAAATTGTACTAGCTATAAAAATAAACTTTTTACAGCCATTTAAACATTTAATTTGTTGATAACAATTAAACTGACCACTTTCAGGCTTTGCGACCAAGTTTCTTTGGATTCAAGAGGTCAAATATTTAAGAATAAGTTGTTTGCACATCTGGCTCCTGGACTATATGGTGCACGTGTGCAAATTAAAACTGGGTTAAAAGGTTACTGAACCACAGGTTACCCTAGGTCGGAAACACGACGTACCGAGTTGTTTATTTGTCTCCGTCCCATTGTTTTTTTATGGAATATACAAGTCTCTCTTCTAATTGCAGTCAATATTTAAATACTGCATACAATTTATCCTCTCTTTATAATTTATCTAGTGAGTGTTGGTTTTTTATGACATTATTTCTGTAACGAAATTGAAATGGTTATGAAATGAAATTTAAATTATTTGAACTTTTGGGGTTTTGTAACTTCAATATTAAATCTTATTTAAAGTGAAACAGCTAATTTCTTTGCAGCCATAATAGTCACATTTGGTCAGATGAAACACACTACTACCCGCACACTACTCGTCGGTGGTATAGCTTTCAGAGGAGATTCGGTGTCAATGTCAATGGCGATCGTTTAATTGGGCCGCATTTTCTACCTGAACATCTGAATGGGCCGCGTTACTAATTTTTAGTAGAATTGTTTGAAAACCTTCCCCTTCGGGCTTACAGCAAATGTTGTTAAAATATTAAAATTATGATGCTAATAAAAACTGATTTTTGGCAAGGCATGCTCAGACCTCGAGGTTCTTGCTGGGCAACAATAACAATTTAATATGTTGATTGCATAAATAAAAAATAATTTATAGCATTTTAAATTATTATTGGTTGACGTGAGCAAAACCGTTTATTTATTGTCTTTATATGAGCGAAAATATATAAATATGGCAACGTTGCATCTAGGGCGCGTTGTTCATAGGTTCATATCGTAGCCGTGCATAATATTGTGACGTCAGCCGGTCAGTAACAGCCTGAAAAGGGGGTTAAATAATGATTTGAAAATATTTTTTTTCAGCTTAAATATGCATTTAAATTTTTTTTTAATCACGCCATCGTATTATACTCATTTTTCTCTATCTGCTCTTAAAATTAATGACATTATGACTGAATCACCCTGTATACACGGGTGATAATAAATTCAGGTTTACTAAAGATATTTATTTATTCGTGATTAAAATTTTATAGATAAATTGATAGACATGTCGATACCTACATTTTTAAATCTTGAGAACATTGCAATTTATAATCAAGGTATGTGGAGGTACTTTAGATAAAAATTATTTTTAAGCAGTACCTGAGAATAAGAGCAGAAGATAAGGGAATATCTATTCATATAAGTTAAACTTTTGAATGAAATCAACTTACATAAACCACTTCTCTATATTTTTTTCTCTTTAGCAAATAAAGGCCGTTTTTCATATTTGGACGTGTTTTATGATGTTATTGAAAATTTGGTTATGCTGCCTAACTAGCACAACTCCAGGGTCTCAAAATTTCATTAATTTATAACGGACCTGCTATCAGAACCTCTAGGCCCGCACTGATGTTCAATTGCGTTCTTGTTATTGGTTCTAAGGTCGCAACTGAGAGTTCCGCTCCTTAGACAATGGCGCTCCTGTGATAGGTGACTCAGTTACAGAAGAACTGAGGAAAGTTCAGGGAACCACCATTGTGTCAGGAGCACTTCCGTCCACAACGGCCTTAGAACCAACAGCAAGAACCAAAAAGAACATCAAGGAGGGCCTAGGGGTTGTAATCGTGGGTCCGCCCTTACAGAGCTTAGCCCGAGAGCAACCAAAGAAGATAAAAGATTCCTAGCGAAGGCTAAGGAGGTGTAAATAAATTCATAACATTTAAGATACTGAAATTTAAAATTTAAGTCATGTTAATTAAGATTTTTTATAAAAAATCACTTCAAAAAAAATCACAGACCACTATACATAAAATAAATAATTGGAATTGCTGCTGCTGTGTACAGGGTGTAACTCTGAGTGGAGGTTATATTTATACAATTATTCACTTGACCTTTAGATACATGTATCAATAGTTTTTTCAAATATTTTTTTTATACCTTTTTTTAGTAATTTTCGTACAACGCTGCTGGAGAAGCTAGTGTAACCTCAAATAACGGCACGCTTTAGTCACAGCACATGTACAATTCCATACCATTCACCACGAGTTACTTCTATTGAGGGAATATGCTCGCCACACAAACGGTACTTAACAAGTAACCTAGCAAGCAGTAATTAGTAATGATAAATGAAATACACAAAGATAAATAGTCCATTGATGGCTTCTAGTAATGAAAAACATTTAAATTCACAGTTAAATGTACTGTCTTCAAATGCGGAATAACAACTGACCCACACTATCTCCCTTCACATGCACTGTAGATTGCCTACAATTCATGTATTTGTAATACATGAATATTATAGTGGCGGCATACACAAGTATTAAAATTAATTTTAAAAAAATTGTTCGACTATTTATTTGATTAAAAAAAAAGGAATTTAATCTCTTAAATAAAGATGTAGAGAATCGGCTTGTAGCAGCAGCGTATTTATGTATCCTTGGAAAATACGAGAAATCTCTCAAAATTGGCGTACACTTAACTGTATTGTTGTGGTTAAAATATGTTTCTTTTCCAGATCTGCGTTTTCTCTCAATATAAGGATTTCACGGTTGGTTCTAGACCAGCCAGCCCATTGGCCTCGTAATCTCGAATTTTTTATCGTTTAACTAAAATCGTAGCTATTATGATATTGTCAATTTCTCTTTAGTTTTTGTTTGTAAATATTTTAGAGGTGTAAAACAAGCCGTACATAGTTTTAGTTAAGGTCTTAAATATATTTGTTGATATATTATTTATTTTCCTTAGTTGTCATAGAAAAATAAAACTAACAGTGGTTTTAAAAGCAATACTTATTAATGGAGGACTAGGTACGGTAAGAGCTTGGCTTTAAGTTAGTTTAAGTTCGATTTTAATGATTTGAGTAAAGATCTAATAATTACATAATGTGTACGTATTTACTAAATACAGATACTTGTTGATTATCACTTTTTTATTTGCAATAATCCTGGTTTTAAGTTAAATCTCTTGGAGTTATTTGTATTGGAGTATTAAATTACATCTTTTTTATTAAAAAACTGAAATATAACAAAATACAAAAATTATTCAATTTTATTTTAATTAATTTGAAAATTAAATGTCTAAAGAAAAATTTTGGAATCCATATGCAAGGCGTTAGAAGTTTTACTGTCTTAATTTTAACAGACGATGGAATACATTAAACTAAACAAAAAAACCTTATATATGACATGGGTGCTAAACTCAACCATTTCCGAGAAAAAAATGATCAAAATCTACAACATCGATTAATTAAGGAATATTGACATAACTGTGTGCATAGAATATCATAAAATACAATGTTTATCACTTTTTTGAACTTCTTTATGCTTAATTCTAAAAAATAATTAGCATTGTAATAAATTTAAAATTCAATAAAATTCATATCGACCAGTGTGACAAAGGTGCGGCGGATACGAGGTACTAAGCTGTCCAACACTACGCAGTTCAGTTTGTATCTGGAATTGGACCATGTCGGGGTGTTTTTTGCGTACCACTATTTCCTTTTCTCGAGGTGTTTTCCAGCCAGTGCGCGAAAATTGGATTCGAATGTGCATCAAAAATGGTGGTGGACATTTTGAGGATACGTTGTAGTTTGTTTTGTACTTGTGCATTTAAAAATTACTGAATTTTGCTTTTTGGTAAGTACTTAAATAATTTTTAATACGTATGATTATTCGAATGACGTGAATTTTTGGATGCTTTTATTACATATTTTTCAAATTCATAATTTAATTAAAAATTAAGTTCCTATTTTAAGAGATTCATAATTACTAAAATTCGAGCTAAAATTTAAGCACAGCACTATATTCGTACTGTAAAATCGATACTATTTACTAAATGTTTCACAATAATAGTTTACAATTTTTCCGTAGGATAAGTCTGCCACGTACACACGTGGTACACACCAGCTGTGTAACGTTAGGTTAAGCGCTGTTGTCACGTTGTGATGAAACTCCCCAATATTAATACTCGCTGTAATTTGAAAACTGTTAATCTTACACCCTTGTAATATACAACTTTTTTGTTCGTTTCTTACACCTTGTATATTTCTGTCTAATTTATTCTAATAATATACAGAGAGTACTGAGACTGATACTCTGTGGTTTTTGTTTACGACAAAGTTGGCAATACTGTATTCAAAGCCAAGGTGTTGAGAGTGCTCATTTGTCTCAGTCAGTTAAGAACTGCTGTTGTAGTGGCGTGTTGAAATCAGTGCCGCTATTCCAAACCCAGATTCTTCTTGCAAAGGGGAAGGTTGGAACATCGTCAACCACCCCGCTCGCAGCCCTGACCTGGCCCTTCATAAATATATTACCATTTAGATTTTTTTAAAATTGAGGACTCTGTGGAAATATCTCGGATTCAAACTGTAACGACTTTTTAAATTAGAAAGAATGCCTTAAAAAAAAAGATTGGAGCATTGTATTTATTTTATTATTGCAGTCCTATTTTCAAAAAAAAGCATATTGTAGTTTTTTTTACTCAATTATTGTAATAAATTGCTTTTAAGGTAAGTATATTATACAGAGTGTATTTCATTGTGAATTTTGTAAAAACAGATTGTTCTTGTATGATTTTTCCATGCTACCACTAGGAAAAAAAAGTTCTGATTAAATTTAAAAACCAAAATTCCAAATTTAATTTTTTCATCCAATTAAATAAATCATTGGCTCAAATTTCATTAGCGTACATAAAACATCCGAAGATGTTTGATAAAATGTAATACGTTTATTTTCAATTTAAATTTTCTTTTAAAATTTGCTGCTTTGTCTAAATTGCAAAAATAAGTAAATTTTTACTGAAAACAAAGCATTCAAACCAAACTTTTCGTTTAAAATAATTTTTTCTGTCACCTGATGAAGTTTCCCAATGACTTCTAATTAGTTCTTTCTTTCAGTGTAGATACACTTCATACTGGACACACAAAATATGATTATTCTGATCTAGTTACACTATTTCAATTGAAAGTAATGTAATGTAATGTGTGTCTTTTAGAACTTCAGTGTTATTTTTTTATTTTTTTTTATGCTTTAAAAATGTCTGACGAACACATATCTTTTAGGGAAGACAAAGAAAATTTGCTGTATATTTACAGAAAAATAAAATTGGAACAGCTTCAATATGACGATCCTGCTCAGAGAGAATCCAGTTCATCTTCGGATTCCATGTTACCGTTAAATCTCTTTCAGTCCCAGATGGATATAAATGGTGCAGCTAGCAAAGAGATTGGGCCTGACAGTATCAATGATCCTGAAATGATTGCCAAGACAAAGCCGTTTGTAAGTTTTCCGTCTTAAAAATGTGCACGGCATTTGATCGTATACAAAACATTTTTGCTAGGATTTTGTGTGGTCGCACTGTATCAATTCTAAAATAAACATGATAAACCTGACAACGGCAGAGAGAAAGGGAATATTTTTTGCCAGCTCTCACTTACCAATTTTCTACAACTACTGTACGAAAAATATGAAGTGTCTGGAGGGACATGTAATTATTCATTATTTTACATAAGCCAGATTTTATTTGCTACATATTTTGATTGCAGCAATACCTGATAAGTTCTATATCAGCAGATGCATCTGGTCGATGGTTAGCCACAGCTGACGAAAATAAGGATGGCTGTGTTATAATTTGGGATAGTACCGAATTGTTAAGTGTTAATAAACAATAATAATACTTTTATAAGTTCTAGAGAACAAATATTTCCTTAACGATCTTTCGAATCTGCAGAATGGTTCGATTTTTGTGATACTTTAGAAATATAGGTAATCGAAAAATAATGATGTTTGTGGTAATATAAAAAACGTTTATGTCGAAATATTCTTCGATTGAAAAATGTGTTTCCAACCTTTAGTTTCGTATGTGTAAAGTTTCAAGAAATGGGGAAAAATGAAAATAACACCAAAACAGTGCAATAATGGGAAATTATTTTAATACGTGTGGAAATCTTTTTAACGCAACTTTAATTTCTGACATATTTTTATACTAAAACATTAAAACTACAGCGGAACACATTTTAAGTGAGACAACACTAGTTTCACACAAGTTTCTGTTGCATGCAATTATTTATTAATTTTTGTGTTTTTTCTAGTGGTGTATCAAGTTTTTTAATAAGGCACTCAATAAATACTGATAAAACTGAAGAAATAAAAATATATATTTAAGAACTGCAAGACAAGCTTTTTGACAAGAATATTGTTTAGCAATGAAATAGCAAATTAATTTCTTTTAGAAACTTTACATTGAACACATTTTTTGAAACTGATTAAGTATCATTCTTTTTTCATAATCTAAATGTTTCTAAAGTTTAATGAAAAAAAATCGAATCACCCTATTCCGAAATCTGAAAAGGACCCCTCAATTATCCTTACAGAAAACCGGTCCCAGTCGATGTGTCGATCAAAAAAGTCCATGAGACCTAGGTCTGAAAAACTACTGTTCTGAAGCTACAGCCTTCTGAAGTTATCGAATAGTTGCGAGGTCCTTTATTTTATAGATATTTTTTTCTCCTGTATTTTTTCCCTGTTAAGTAGATTACCTACATATAAATGTGCGATTGTTCTTTCGAAATATCAAGAAATCGTTCCCTGCTTCATAAATATTTGTATGGAATAAAATGGAGTTAATTTTATTGTAGTAAACCAGTTTATAGTTTATTCAATATTTATTCCATAAGCGGGATAATTCTAGTAAGACTGAGTCCAAGTGCAAGGTATATAGTAACTATTGGTATAAAAAATGAAGGAAGTTATTCTGTGGACTTTTGGTTGTGGACTTTGGGAAAAGATGAACCCGACGGTAATTTTTTTTTCAGAATATTATGGATATTCAAAAAGAACATATTTTAGATTCGTTTGAAGTGGAGAGAAATTACGGGACACCAGTAGAAGTATGTTTTAACCCCAACATAGAAGAATTTGTGATGGTGATATTCAAGAAACAAGTTATCTTATTAGTTTGGGTAATAATTTTTTAATTTTCATTTACATTATACAACACAACTAATTCAAAAGAAGAAATATAATATACACTAATGCAAACAACTAAAGGGTCAAAAGAATTTCCGAAATTTTTCCGTGATTTTTGACACACTGTAGTTAGGTGAAAAATGGCCCTATCGGGAATTAAAAAACAAGCATTTTGAAGTTCTAAGATTCTAGTTTTTAGATCTTTAGAAAAGAATTGAAGAATAGTTTCGAAAAATGGAATAAATTTCCTATAACATGCTGTCGCAGCTTTTCAGAAAGAAATTTTTTTCATCTTTTACACGAATTTTTTCGAACATTTATTTCAGAGAAGAAAAAAGGTAGTTATGAAAAAAACTGTTTTTTAAGTGATTACAGGCTGCACAAAAATTAATTACAAATTTGTCTCAAAAAACGGTATGAATCGGGGTCGAAATTTATTTTGGGTCAACAACTTTAATTTTAATGTAATTAAAAGTTAATGAACCATAAAACGAAAAAGCCGAATCGTGCTGGAAACAATTGGATTTTATTTTCTTCAATGTCTGGAAAGTTTTCTCAAAAAAAAAAAATCGAAAATTTTTTCAAAGAATTTTTCGATTTTTTTTTTTTCATCAATTTAAACGTTATTTGCGGTAAAAATGTGAGAAAATCTCATATTTTTTTGTCCATTTTGATCATGATTATGAAGTGTTTAAGCTCAAAAAACGCGACCCTTTAATTTTTTTCAAAAGTTTGATTGAAACAAAGAAACGGTTCGCCAGATTGAGATTCGAAAGACCAAAACTTCGCAGGGTTCTTCTGGGCATATCGAACTGTAATGATTTCTAATTTAGCTGTCAATTTTCTAAAAAAACATAAATTACCCTTTTTTTCCTGTTTTTTAAAATTCGTGTAAAAGATGAAAAAAAAAAAAAAAACGAAAAGTTGCGGCACCACTTTATAGGAACTTTATTCCAGTTTTCGAAGCTACCCTTCAGTTCTCTGCATTTGCCGCCGAGATATCGATGATTGAAGACAAAAGGATCCTTTTCCATTAAAATTCCGATATTTCGATGAAAAATGGTCATATCAAAATTTTAAAAAAAAGGAGATTGAAGCTGAATACAAGCTATCTGGTCCATGCAATGGCTTAGCTGAAAATTCTGAATGGCTTAGCTGAATTTTCCAAATCTCAGAAAAAAAAATTGAAAAATTTTTTTGTCTCGCTGTTTCTTACAATTGCATTATAACCTTTTTATAGCTTTTTAATTCCCGATACGACCATTTTTCACCTAAATACAGACTGTCAAAAATCCCGGAAAAATTTTGGAAATTCTTTTGACCCTTTAATTGTTTGAATAAGTGTATACTATTTATTTTTTTACAACTTTAAGGACGAAGAAATGGATAAATTAATAAAACTTAAAATACCTCAAATAACGCACCAAAGCAAAATTGGTACTTTAACTACGGGCACATATTTATACAATTGTCACGAGTGTTATGCTTGCAGCAGCAAAGGTTGTGTGTTAGTTTTTGGCAGCACACTTTATTCAAAACCATACAAAGAAGGTAATTTGGACAACTCAAAAATATACAGAAATGCTGTTAAAATCTCACACTGCTCTATCCGGAGTTGTGCTGCTTCTGCTAGGTAATTGTTATACAATATTCCCTATAGTCTTGAGTCAAGATTAGACGATTTTCCGTCACCTAAAACTTTTTTCCTTTATTCTTCACATTGTTTAAACCATTTATCCAAAAATCAATTTTTTTCGGCAATTAGAATATGGTTATTTTTAGTTTGCTAGTGGTTGGTGACGATAATGGCTACATATTATTTTTCGATAGGACAGTAAGAATTATGTACTGGCTTAGGAACTTCTCCCTACCTCCAATTGTTTCTATAAGTTTTAACAAAATACCAAAATTTAAACGAGAGGATCTATTAACTATTCATACAGGTATTCCCATAATTACAAGTTACAATATTAATTACAAGTTACATTATTACAAAACTTTACAGTAAAACCCAGGGAGAGTGACAATTTTGAGTGTGGCTTTTCAGATGTCACCGATGAGTTGGAAACTATATTCAAGGCAGATTTACCAAAGGATAGCAGTTTAAAAAATGATCAGTTCTTAGTGAACGACTTTTTCATTGGTAATATCACAATTGGATACAAATTAATTTAAAAATGATCCATATTAGGCATATTTTAAGTTAGCAATGTTGTATTGTTTTAGCCACAATGGATAATAATGTTTATGCAATTGACTTCCTACACAATAAATGTGTTCCCATCTTCCTAATGACAGAAGACAGTATTTCTGCTATAGATGCCCATGATGAATTGTAAATATTTGTTAAATTAAAAAAAGAAATATATATGAACATTTTTACTTATTTTAGCCCTTATATAGTAGTCGGTTATGCCAACGGTAGGTTACATTTAATCGATTACGAGGAGAACAAGTTATTGTCTTCTGTAATGCTTCCAAAAGTTACTCATTCTCCATCAATATCTTGTTTAAAATATTCACCTGAATGTAAGTAATACGTTACATAAATAGGTCCAAATTGCGTTTTAATATATTTTTTTTAGCTCTACATTTGGTTTGTGGCCGTGAAAATGGGGAGATCTTTATTTTAGAGACAATTCTACTCAAACCAAAAACTGTTTCCCCATTCAAACCTACCAGCAATAAAGTTATGAAAATAGTTTTTTCCAGGAATAACAGGCAGTTTGCTTATTACGTAACGTATCCGAAAACCTCATAAAACTTTACTTTCAGTTTAAAACTGCGGTCATACTTATACAGAGTGGCCAAATGAAAACGAAACAGAGCCATTTTCAGGAACTGCGTCAAGATTATAGAAAAACGCTCAGACCCGTCGATTTTAGATTAAAGGGGGACATTCTTTGCTGATATTTTTGACTCCGCCACTTTCACCTCCAAGCAAGGATAAGCATCACCCCAAAATATTTAAATGGCATTGGGGGTTGAATAATATTTCTTTTGAAAGCTCTTACAATTCTCTTTACAACAGACTTTAAATTTTATAATTCNCAAGCAAGGGTAAGCATCACCCCAAAATATTTAAATGGCATTGGGGGTTGAATAATATTTCTTTTGAAAGCTCTTACAATTCTCTTTACAACAGACTTTAAATTTTATAATTCCGCCCAATACTTTGAAAAAAATTTACATTTTAAAATTTAAATTTTAAATTATGTTTAGTTGCTTACTACTTAGTTGATTAAATGTTCAAACTGATGACAGCCCGCTTCCATACAAGAATAAAGATTTTGTTCGAAACGTGCGCACACATTTCGAAGTGAATCGACGGCATTCGTCGACGATTCTTTGACGCAAATCTTCCAGCGACTGGCTGTGTTTTATAGATTTTACTGTTTAGGTATCCCCATCAAAAGAATTCAAGGGGCGATAAATCCGGTGATCGTGGAGGCCACTCAATGCTGCCTCTTCTCCCAATCCAATTCCATAGAAAACGTTGGTCCAAATATTGACAGACAATTAACGCATAATGCGGAGGAACACCGTCGTGTTGAAAAATCAAACGATCTTAATCATACTCTGGAACATTTTCAATAATGTCGGTCAAGGCAGGGTCAATACCGTCTTCCAGTAATTGCAAATACATTTGGCCAGTAAAATTACCAGGTAGAAAAAAAGGACCCACCAGTTGGTCACCGAAAATTCCAGCCCATACATTTAATTTTTCCGGTTGCTGTGTATGTACCTTGTGAAAAACTCTTGGGTTTGAATCGGACCAATAGCGGCAATTGTAATGATTTACCGTTCTGTTCAAGAAAAAACTGCATTCATCATAAAAACAGATGTTAAAAAGGAACTGTGGATTGTTCCCTGCTCGCTCACTCATTATTTCGCAAAATTGCAAACAGCAGTCATAATCGTCCTCATGAAGTTCTTGGACTAATTGTGTTTTATATTAATGGAATTTATTCTTCTTCAAAATGGTTTGTATGCTAGTTCGTTTGATCCCAGACACAGATGCCAGCTGCCTCGTACTTAATGTAGGATCAAGATGAACTTATCCCAAAACTGCAACTTCACTAGCTTCATTAACTATAGGTTTTTCAATTTCTCGTTTTTTATTGGTTACGTTCCCTGTCTCTTGAAATTTTTTTACTAACTCTAGAACATACTTCCTCCTGACATGTCGATCTTGATGTTGTTCATTAAATAACTGAGCTGTTCTATTCGCATATTTATTGTTCATAAAGTAAAGCAAAATTATATCTACCCTTTCGGCAATGGAATAACCATAGTGTTTAATTTTCAAAAACACAATTAAATAAACTATCAACCAACGCTTCCAAGTAATACTAAAAAATTATTTGGAATCCACTAATTTTACGTTCATTGTGTGTGTATAGCATTCATTTCTGTTTTGTACAATTTGTTTTTTTTATGAAAGTGACAATAAATCGCCAAAAACCAATGTAACGCAAGAAATACTAAATTTATACCATTGGCGTACTTAACTCGAATGACTGACATTTTTACCGTTACTAATTGTTTGTACATAAGTTTCAACTTTAAAATCAAAATTCTTAATAAGTATTGGGCGGAATTATAAAATTTAAAGTCTGTTGTAAAGAGAATTGTAAGAGTTTTGAAAAGAAATATTACTCAATCCCCAATGCCATTTAAATATTGTGGGATGATGCTTACCCTTGCTTGGGGGTGAAAGTGGCGGAGTTAAAAATACCAGCAAAGAATGTCCCCCTTTAATCTAAAATCGACGGGTCTGAGCGTTTTGCTACAATTTTGACGCAGTTCCTGAAAATGGGTCTGTTTCATTTTCATTTGACCACCCTGTATAAAACATTTTAATTCAGTAAGCACAAGAAAATTCAAGGATTTTATTGATATGAACTTACAATATTGTGACAGCATAAAGTCAATGAAAAAATTAGGTACAACCAAATAATAATATATTTTTCAGGATAATAACAGGACAGTTGTACTGTTTATGTACGATACAGAGAGTTGTCAATGGGAGTTAAAGGGGAAAATTCGTTCACATTACGAAGATATAACTGATATTATATGTATGTTATATCATCAGAGACATATTTTATATACAATCGGACGTGACAGACATCTAGTTGAATACAACAACGACGACATTAAGTAATTCAATCAGTAAAATTCCTAGTGACTTGGGCGGTTAATTTCTCTTTTCTCTTTTAGTGATGGGAAGTTTGGTATAATTTATAGGGACCGAGTTGAGCAAAAGGCAATTCCAATGACGTTTTTATACTGGTACGAATTACTAGAGGGCAAGAGATTTCATTACCTTTTAGTTGCCGATGATGAGGTTGGTAACGTTCTATTGCCTACTGAAAAATGATCTTTGTATGGGTTTTATTTTTAGCATAAATTCAAAATGATAGATCCATTAACCAAAGTCATAAAAGCGGTGATACTGGCCCCTGCATTTGGGTGTTTCAAAAATCAAATTATCAGCAAAATGATGGTAAAATTTCGTCGATTGTTAACACGATTTAAAAACTAAAAAAATATTTTAGATTATTCCAGAAAATGACTCGAAGTACATGATTTTTTTGACAGGGAAATTCCTAGGACTACACATCATGTCACCAGACGGAAATCCTTATAAATATACAGGATATTTAGGACATCCGTCTAAGGTAAAACAATTTATGATAAAATATAGTTTTATTGTATTCAAACTACAGGTTGCTGATTTTGTTTTATCACCGGATGGAGATTATTTATTCACATATGGTACAGATGATCATTGTGTTTTTAAATGGAAAATAAAAACCAAGTAAGTATTCACTGAGTCGCCCACGAATTTAGGTACAATAAGATTTACAGAGCTGTTGAACTGATGCATCTGCTGGGCGGAAAAGAATTAGAACCGTATTACTGCCTTATCGAAGGCGGTAAAAATGGGTGGCTCTTCCAGGAAATTAAGGATCTGTTTTACTATATGCAAAGTTTACAACACGAAAATGTCGAAATGCCAAAGAAAGTATCAGATTGTATAAACATAACAGAAATTCCTGAACTCGTAAGAACTTGTGGATTTTACCCTTCGGAATTTGAGGTAAAACACTTATAGTTATATGAATAATAATTTTTTTACACACATCTGTGGTTCAAATGTATTATTTTTAAACTAAGAATGTTTTTATTTTCTTTTTTCACTTGTTTTTACTGTTAACTTTTTTGTTCGTGTTAAATTTGAAAATTTGGCAACGTGGCAATGCCCCTGGGGCGATCACAGTTAAAATACCTAGAACTTTCCAACACTTCCGGTTATACCTACCACACCAACTTCGTTATTTTAAATAAGACAGCCTATACCGGGTAGGAAAGTCCCTATGGTTCATCGGGCGTTACGTGAGAGCGATAAAGTAAGCCATAGAAATCCATGCGATAGAGAAGGATGGCTATAATGAAGGCGTCTCATAGTCACCGCCCGTTTCGCCCTTCCACAAATAAGATCCACTTCTTATTTGTGGAAGGGCGAAATGGGCGGTGACTATTAGACGCCTTTATTATAGCCATCCTTGTCTATTACATGGATTTCTATGGCTTTATCGCTCTCACATAACTTCAGATATACTATCGGTACTTTCCTACCCGGTATATTATTGCATTTTCGTATTCTACGTGAAATTTGAGGGTCACTTTATTAAATATTCTCTATAGGTACTCCTGGAGTTATAGAATTTGAGATATTAATTTTTAAAGAAAAAATTTGACAGATGCAAGGGTCCACAGAGATGCTAGTAACTTTTTTCAGAAGCGTGATGTCAAATGGATTTTTGGTACCTGTAAAGGGTAATAATTAAAACATTTAATACTAGGTGTTTTATTTTTACTGTTACATTTTGATAACTTCAAACAGCTATAACTATGTCAGCTTAAATGGGCACCCTATATTTTTTTTACTCTGTTGTATTCAGTTTGAAGTTTCCTTTCAAGCCGTATAATCATTGTTAGGGTTGTCATTACTACTTTTAGAGATATTTGCAATTCTCTATTTCTTTGGACACGTTTTCTCGTATCAGACCTGTTGTCAAATTGGCCATGACCAGAAACACTCCAAAAACAATTGAAATAACATAACTTTTGTCACGATTGTTGTCAAATTATTGTTGTGTCTGAATAGTTTTTGCCGAAAATTTAAATAAAAATGCCGGGCCTGAGGCTCGTTTAAATTATACTAATGAGGATTATTTTAAATTGTTTGTTATTTATTCCCACCAGGCAATTTTATATAAATTTTCAGCAAAAACTATTACAGACATAACAATAATTTAACAACTAACTTGACAAATGTCAAGTTATTTTAATTGTTTTGAAGTGTTTCTGGTCATGGCCAATTTGACAACAGGTCTGATACGAGAAAAAGTACCAAAAAATAGAAAATTGCAAATATCTCTGAAAGTAGTAACGGCAACCCTAACAATGCTTATATGGCTTAAAAGGAAATTTCAATCTGCATACGACAGAGTAAAAAACTACAGGGTGTTCCATTTAACAAAGTTATAGCTGTTTGAAGTTATCAAAATGTAACAGGAAAAATGAAACACCTAGTATTAAACGTTTTAATTTGTTCGTATACCATAATGTAGTGTTACCTATGCCCTTTACAGGTACCAAAAATCCGCTTGATATCACGCTCCTGAAAAGAGTTACTAGCATCTCCGCGGACTCTTGCATCTGTCAAATTTTTTCTTTAAAAATGAATATCTCAAAATCTATAACTCCTAGGTATAGGGAATATTTAATAAAGTGACCCTCAAATTTCACGTAGAATCGGAAAATGCAATAATATATAGGGTGTCCCATTTAAAATAACAAAGTGCTGGAGAGTTCTAGATATTTTACTTGTGTTGCCAAATTTTCAAATCTTTCGGAGCAGTACTTTCCTAGATATTGATCGATGCTGTTCCCAGTGGGACACCCTTTTGACACATCAACTTTGAGAGAACAATAACAACTATGACCCTTTTTTCTTCTTTCATGCTTCCATTTTTTTTTAACCAAAATTATACCAAATAAGGTCAATGAAAAATTTCAATTGCACGTCTTGAAAAACAACAGGTTTATTAACAAAAATATATATTTTTTAATTTTAACTAACTGTAAATTTTCTTCTAAATCTGTGGTTCAAAATCAGTGTAGTATTGTTAAGTATTTTTTTAGCTAGAAACTATGATGATTGACATAAAATTTAGACACTACGATGATACTGGATTATACAACAGCGATGTAAATTTCATCGACTTTGTGAAGCTGTTTTGCAATCACAAACCTGTATATGGATACTCCAAAGAAAAAATCAGAAAGGCTTTTAAAACTATAATTAAACAAATGGACAGCGATTCTGAGGACTCGATTAGCCGAGAAGATTTCTCCACAGTATTAACATGTGCAGGTATAGTTCTGAGGTATTATTCAATAGTAGTTTTATCCGGAGATGTCTCGATAAAGAAAAAAAGTTGAATTAACAAAACAGTCATGTTTATTACCAGATTAAATTTCAGGTGAATGCATAAACCCCAGCAATCTTGTAAAATTGTTGCAAACACTGACGAGATCGAATGATTCTAGTGACAACTTAGAGTTTTTGCCAAAAGTAAATTAATTATGCTATTATGATTATTATTTTTCAAAATTTTCATTTCTAGGAAATCACTTTTAAAATTTTACTTCACGATATTCTTGGCATTAATAAGGGATGAACTAAAATGAAAGTGAAATGGCAAATACGAGTACATGCAAAAGAAACACTGAAGAATAAGAATTAAATTCTAGCTGCTATGAAAATATATAATCTATATTCATAAAATAAACCTCATTTGAGTTATTATTTTTATGATAATTTTTTTCTTTTTTTACATATCCTCTGCTTCGTAGTTAAGTTTTTCTTGGCCTCTTTTGTACATACATTTGCAGTGACATCAGCTGGTGAAAATTGACGTCATATTTTTATAAAAAAGCACAGGACACATGCTGCGTTTTAGACCATAATTTCCACAACCGCCAAATTTTTATGATTAAAAAAAATTTGGAGCGAAATTAGCAGAATGAGGAATTAGAAACAGCAGGTGTTCTCCCTGGAATCTCAAAAATAATCGCATATATTTTTACATAGTTACCACTGCCACCACTATATATTCAACTGTTTCTATTAAAAAAATTGTTTGGAGTTTTTGCTTTACACTTTTCTCAAAATCGATTCTATTTAGAGATTTGAAACAAACACTTTAAATGTAGCGCCCTCTAGGGGCTACACCAAAATTAAAGGCGAACTATGATTTCCCACCCAAAAAAACCTTCTCTCACGGACTTTCACAAGAAAATTTAAAAAAAATGGTTAAATGCTACAAAACAAAAAATTACATTTTAATTGTGACACCTTGTATCTTTTTACCTACCAATATTTTACTGAAGCACAGTTAGCTGAATAATATGGTGACTTCTATGTAGTGTCCTCTGTTAAGTATACCAGATAACTTTTCAATATTTCAGCTACAACTTCTAATAGCTGCTTTACATTGACAATTTATTCATTAATAAATTGACGAAGTTCTTCATGAATTAATTCACGAATTTATTGGTAAACAGTGTGGTTTTACACTGCTACAGACTTTGTCAAGTTTTTTGACGCATGAATCAGTTCTACCAACGAATCAAAGAAGCAAATAAATTTCAAAAATGTCACCTTTCCACTCATAATTGTAGTGATACAACAGCGGTACCGTTCTGACACATATTATATAAATATTAGTTTTTGTAAGTAACAAATCAGTAAAAACAATGCAAAACTAGTACGACGCCACACAATTATTTACATATTCCAATAACATAACCTCATTACTGATCTGAGGCTGGAAATCTGTTGGGTTGGTACTTCTGAACTTCACGAAGAAATTGACGAAAATTAGAACATGTTCTAAATAATTTGTCAAGAACTTGATGAATAAATTCATAAAGTTATTTGACAGCAGATTTGGTGCATTACACTTGTCCAATTTCTTGATGGAATGACTTCAAGAATTAATTCATCAATAAATTGTCAATGTAAAACAGATTTAGGTAATTTCAGTTTTATATTAATCTAGATACCTACCTACTTTGTGCAACTGAATAGTAAATAAATATTTATGTTTCAGTAACTTGTCAATATTGTCATATATTTGTGATATTTTATTTTTTTTTGAGAAAATGTCTGATGAAAATATATCTAGAGGAGAAGACAAAGAAAACTTGATGTATATCTTCAGACAGATCATTATAGAACGATCTCAGCACTATGTAGAAGATCATTCTGAAAGAGGTTCAATTATATCTACAGATTCTACATTGCCAATGAGATGTCTCGAATCCGATATAAACTTATATGACGCAATCGGTGACCAAATTGGGCCCCAATCTTTCGACAATCCTGAAATGATTGCCAAAACGAAACCTTTTGTAAATACAAGTTTTTATTATTTGAAATTCCATAATTCATAAGATTATTAATATTTCATAGAACTTACAATGCCGTTTTATATGTTTTTATAAAAACTTTAATAGTTGTTATAATTTTCTCTGCAAATTACTTTTTTTAGGACTTTGCATGGAGTTATGGCATCAATTCAAAAACTGGCGTTGTTAACCTGACGTCAGAATACCGAAGGGAAATATTTATAGCAAGTTCCCATTTGCCGATTTTATATAATTACTGTACCAAGCAAATGAAATGTTTAGAAGGACATGTAATGATTTACGATATTTAAATATGAATACACTTCTAAGTCAATTAATTCTATTTTAGCAATACCTAATAAGTTCCATATCAGCAGATCAAGAAGGTCAATTTATAGCTACTGCTGATGATAACAAGGACGGTTCTATTATAATCTGGGACAGCTATGATGTGTACATAATTTTCACTATTTCAACTATAGAACACCGAAATATTTTAGTTGTAGTTGTATAAAGTGCAAAGCAACATGTCAAAATGAAGAAACATTTTTCTCATTGTTTCCTCATGGAAAGAATATTTTTTGTAATTTTTTTAAATGCAAAATTTATTTTAAACAGAAACAGATCAATACAAATTAACAATTTATGAAAATGCATTTAAAATGTGGAACATACACTTTTGATGTCTTCTTATATTTCCTCTTATTATTTTAAAGATACCTAAAATCTCTTGAATGTGCATACCATTTTTAAAATATTCTTTGGACGAAAAAAGAACTCATTTTCTGGAGATTGTTGTGTAACGCCCTGTATAATTCTAAATTTATCTAAACATGTATCATCTCTATAAATTATTAATTTGTAAAACATAAAAAGTTAAAAATCAGATCATTTTCATTCAAAATAAAATTTCAAAAATGACAAAAGAAAATTTTTTCCAGTGATGGTACCCATAAATTTTGATAATAATGTAACCAACGCATGTTATACAAAAAATTTGCTGACATTTCAGGTTTTTCAGGCAGATTGGAAAAATTTTGCTTCGCGAAAATGTTAGCTCCGAATTTCCATTTATCGTGATAATTTCTGTTTGTCTGAATTTCAGAGAACAACATAGACATTCTAGGAGACACTTTAAGAGAAAATGGCATTATGTACTATAACGGCCAAAATTTAAAATATATTTTCGAAAAAGAATGGAAAAGAATTAAAAATTTACATTTTCTGAAATTTTTCAACTAGTATTTCAAAGCAGAAAATACAATTCTAACAAATTCCTTTTTTTTTAATCTGAGAATTACTTTTAATTCTGGTAATTAAAATAACTTCACTTTCTCTAAAATTTAAAATCGACCACTATAATTAAGTTGTGTATTCGGTATTTAGACAAAAAAATTATTTGACATAAATAACATATTTGAAAAAAGTATCTATAGAATATTCAAATCAATTTATGATATCTAGTGTGAAAATTAAACTGTCTTTTAACACGAAAACGACAAAACAATAAAAAATACCAATCATCCTTTATATATTTCTACCCGCAGACTCACAAAACAACTCTGAAAACCACCGAAAACACTACAATTACCCTAACTTTTCACTCATATCGACATATCAACTCACCCTCTTATAATGATAGCCAAAATGTAGACGTTCTCAATTTTCCTCCCCATGGCTCCCCCGTAATCTTGGAATGCCTGGGTCATTTCTATTTGACACAGAAACGTCCAACCTAAACAACGACATCAAAATCGCTCCGATCAGACCACTCCTGCGCCCAGTAGTTGCAACCAACATTTGTTATACTTTGAATAGAAGGTTTACGACATCAATATACAAATATATATTTTTCTAACATCTAGCATAACATTACCAATTCCAATACTAATCTTAAATTTGAACTATTAAATTTGAACTAGGAAAATGCTTGATCATTTTCGACATGCAGTTGTGTTATACAGGGTGTCCGCAAATTTCACCGACAACGTTCGACTGCATATTCACGACGATAAATAAATACGATCTACAAAAAGAAGTTAAATAAAAAGTTTTTGGTTTTTGAGTTACAAGCCTTCAAAGTTGTCAAAAATAAAACTAATTTAATTAATAACTTCATAACCCTTTTACCGATCGCGTTAAAATGTAGCACATTTATTTGGACTATTAGGGTGTATTGTTTCTTAAAGCTTTAGTCGAATTGATATACTGGGTGATAGTTTTCTCCGGTTACTTCTCCCTTTTAGTGGTCAAAAATTTTACAGTGGTCATATTTTTTTCAAACAGGCAAACATTGAAAAGATCGTTTTATTTAAAAAAATATCTCTAGAAAACCACGTACAGAAAGCCATTCTTAACAAAAATGACATTATTTGCAGGTCTATATGTTTTGGTTTGCGTAGTAATATCACGGAATTAATACTTTCTGTAGACGGGCGATTTCCCCAAGAGAAATATTTTCTTTAAATAAAACGACCTTATCAATGTTGCTGCCCGTTTTAAAAAATTACGACTACTGTAAAACTCTTGAACGCTAAAAGGGAGAGGTAACCGGAGAAAACTATCACCCAGTATATCGATTTGACTAAAGCTTTAAGAAATGGTACGACATAATAGTCCAAATAAATGTACCAAACTTTAACGCGATCGGCAAAAGGTTTATGAAATTATTAATTAAATTAGTTTTATTATTGACAACTTTGAAGGCCTGTGACTCAAAAACCAAAATGTTTTTATTTAACCTTTTTTTCGTAGATCGTGTTTATTTATCGTCGTGAATATACAATCAATATACGTGAAATTTGCGGACAACCTGTATATTAAAATTAGGCCATAAAACTTCATAAAGTTAACTCTATTATAAAATTTAAAATTGTTGCACACGAATTAGCTTTCTATTTCGATCATAGAAGTTAAATTTATTTTCTTGTAGTATTCCAGTTTATAGTATGTTCAGTATTTATCCCCTAAGTGAACCAATCTTAGTTAAATTGAGTTTGAGTGGTCGATTCTTAATAACAGTTGGCGTAAGGAAAGAGGGTAGTTATTCTGTGGATTTATGGGTGTGGTCTCGTGGAAGCGATAAACCACACGGTAATTTTATTTTCAAATTGGTATACAGATATACAAAAAGAGCATATTATGTTTCAGACTCGTATGAAGTGGACAAAAACTATGGAGCACCAGTAGAAATATGTTTTAACCCCAACGTAGAGGAAATTATGATGATTATATTCAAAAAACAAGTGGTTTTATTAGTTTGGGTAACAATTCAATACTTTAAAAATGATATAAATTTTAATGTGTTTTGTTATAAGGATGAGGACATACAACTATTTGTCAAGTCTAAGATTCCTCGGATAACAAATCTGAGCAGGGTTGGTACATTAACTACAGGATGTTACGTAAGTGATTGCCACGCATGTTATGCTTGCAGTAACAAAGGATGTATATTGGTTTTCTCCAACACTCTTTATAATAAGCCATTTGAGGAAGGTGTTTTGGATAATTTAAAGATATACATAAACGCCATCAAAGTTTCACAGCATGCCATTCGGACTTGTGCAGCTGCGGCAGAGTAAAAACCAACACACTACAAATATAATGTTTAATTAATTGAAATGGGATTCTTTACAGAGCCGTAGTAGTTGGCGATGCAAGTGGTTCGATATTGTTTTTTGATAAAACGATAAAAATTCTCTACTGGTTTCAAACGTTCGCTTTAGGACCCATTGTTTCCATAAGTTTTAATTCCATGCCGAAATTTAAACAAGAAGATTTGCTGTCGATTTATATAGGTATGCCGGCAACAAATTAATGTTAATTATACTTAGGTAATTAAATAAATAAATATTTTGCAGTAAAACCAAATGGTAGTAACATTTCGGAATGTGACTTTGTGGACCTTACTGGTGAATTACAGAGGATTTTTAGAACGAATTTGCCCAAAGATGCCAGTTTAGCATCCCAGCCTTTTCTATTACCCGATTTTTTCATTGGTAATTGTCCCAAAAATAACAACTGACAATTTTTGCGACATTAAGGACAAATACATCTACCTGACTAAAACCTAATATATTTCAGCCACAAGTGATAACAATATTTATGCCATTGATTTCTTAAACAGAACATGTGTCCCTATTTTCCTGACTGCCGATGACTGCGTTTCGGCGATGGAGGTCCACGATGAATTGTCAATATCTGATAAATTGCAAAGTAACAACGCTCATTTTTTTTTATTTATTTTAGACCATATATAGTAATTGGTTATGCTAACGGTAGATTACATCTGATTGATTTTGAGAAGAACGTGGTTGTGTGCTCCGCTATGCTTCCGAAAACCGAGGATTCCCCATCGATATCTTGTTTAAAATATTCACCAGGATGTAAGTTATTCACCATATCGACGCTTTAGTACGAAAACATGCTATCTCAGATTTCGGTTGGAAAACATGCTATCTCAAATTTCAGTTGGAAAACATGCTATCTCAAATTAAGCTTGGAAAACATGCTAACTCAGATCTTTAGGTAAAAACATGCTATCTCAGTGTGACTAGACATTTAAGTTGGCACATTGAATGATTGAAACCATCCATTTATAATAAACTTATACATACAAGGTGATTCACAACTTATCCAAAAAAATTTGGGAATAGATGCTGAGAAAAAAATTATTGAAGTGATATTGAAGTTATAATACATTCAACCACTACATAGCTGGACAACTGTAGTATCCAGCGTCATTCGCAATACGCGTGGAGAGCCACGTGGCTTCAGCAACTCCGAATACTGAAATCGGATTTTGCAATTGTTGTTGCGATAGTATTTACCTGTTACCTGTGGTGTTTACAATAGTTTTTTAGTAGTTAGTGTCAAAAATGAGTAGTTAGTGTCAAACATGGTTTGCGTGTATACCAATTCGGAGTTGATGGATATCATTTTAATTTATGATGAAACATTTGTATTATGGTGAAGCAAGACAACAACATTGTGTTAGTTCGTAGAAACTGAGTAAGACGGACCCAAATGTGTTTACACGTTGGTGGATAAAATTTTGAACAATTGTTGTTGTAACATCGGGTATGTCAAATGATTTTATTATTTAAAAACACAAATTAATTTTATTAATTAATAAAAGCAAAAGCAGTTGAATTTGCCGATATAAAATAGGTGCGATAAACTACTATTTACATATTTCTTTCCTTGCGAAGTTTTTGTCCGTTTTTATCACGCCGCCATGCCAGTCGCATTGTGCGAGGTCAGATTTTACAGTGGACCAGTTTCCAGTGCCGTGCAGAAGTGTATTTTTAAATCATTTTCGAACTGCCCTTTTTGATTTTTTCTTTACAAAACTGTATTTATAAGGGTCCCCTGTACATCCAGAATTTTTTTTTGGATAAGTTCTGAATCACTCTGTATAATATATTTTTAAAAAAGTAAGGAATGTTTATGGTCAGGTACACTGTTTATTTTATTTTTTTTAGTTAAGTTACACTGTTATAATTGACAAAATTGTTTATTAAAAAAATAGAATATGCAGTATGTGTAGCATACTGCATTACTCGATGTTTTATGAAATAACAAATTATATATAAAAAAATAGTGCAAGTATACCTTCATATATAAAAATGTTTTATTACTAAAAATTATTCGATTTTTTTCATACAAGTTTGCTTTATTGATATCAAAATTAATAGCATACTGCTCTTATCTGATTTATAGTCGCTACTCTTGATACACTTATTTTTCTTTTTCACAAAATCTGGGATGCACAATTTATTCTGAAAATAATTTTGTATGCATAAGGAGACTGCAATAAAAAGAATTATATAGTGTCCCAATCGTTCTTACTGCACCTCAATAAAAACAAATGGCTTCTTAAGGGTAGTCGCGTGCTTGCATAGACTTTGGAAATGAAATGTAGGTATGCGACACTTTTATTACCGGCTCTTTATGATCTGCTGATGATAAACATGTGTGCATGGGGCACCGCGGAAATGTGCACGTGCAAATCACATGCGCCCGTCGCATCGATATATGTATACATATTATTCAACTTTATACATTATATTTATATTTTGGTTATTATGTTAACTTTATTAACAAAAGTAAGAGCAGTGACTATAAATCAGGTAAGAGTGCAATATTAATTTTTATAATTATCAAAGAAAATTTGTATGAGAAATATCCAATAATTTTTAGTAATAATAAACATTTTTATATATTAAGGTATACACTATTTTTTTTTTATTTATAATTTGTTATTTCAAAAAACGTTGAGTAATGTACATGTTGCATATTATTCTATTTATTTAATTAGCAATTTTGTCGTCAAAATTATTGTTGAATAACCAACTTAAATTTCTAGTCACACTGAGATAGCATGTTTTTACTTAAAGATCTGAATTAGCATGTTTTCCAACCGAAATCTGAGATAGCATGTTTTCATACTAAAGCGTCGAATCATCGAATTTTCATCAATATTTAAAAAAAAATCGAATGAGGATTCTTTGCAATAAACAAAAAAGTTTATCTAGAAATGTGTCCCGTATATGTATAAAAACTGAAATCTGAAGTCTGAAATCACCCAGGCTTGTTTATTTATACAGGGTGTCCCACCAGGAACTGCGTCGATCGATATCTAGGAAAGTACCTACTGATCCGAAAAATTTGAAAATTTTGCGACATGGCAATATCCCTGGGACGAACACAACTAAAATATCTAGAACTCTCCAGCACTTCCGGTTATACCGGGTGTCGACATTGACTTCGTTATTTTAAATGGGACACCCCATGTATTATTGCATTTTTGGATTCTACGTGAAATTTGAAGGTAACATTATTAAATATTCCCTATAGTTATAGATTTTGAGATATTAATTTTTGAAGAAACAATTTGATAGATGCAAGGGTTCGCGGAGATGCTAGCAACTCTTTTCAGAAGCGTGATACCAAGCGGATTTTTGGTACCAGTAAAGAGCATAGGTAACACTACACTACTAACAAATTAAAACATTTAATACTAGGTGTTTCATTTTTGCTGTTACATTTTATAACTTGAAACAGTTATAACTTTGTTAACTTAAATGGAACGCCCTATATCTTTTACTCTGTGGTATGCAGATTGAAGTTTCCTTCCAAGCCATATAATCATCGTTAGGGCTGCCGTTACTACTTTTAGCAATTTGCAATTTTCTATTTTTTTGGACAGTTTTTCTCGTATCAGACCTGTTGTCAAATGGACCATGACCAAAAATACTCCAAAAACAATTGAAATAATATGACATTTGTTAAGCTAGTTGTCAAATTATTGTTGTGTCTGAATAGTTTTTGCCGAAAATTTAAATAAAAATGTCCGAGGATCGCTTAAATTACACTAATGATAATTTGACAACTAAGTTGACAAATGTCAAGTTATTTTAATTGTTTTGAAGTGTTTCTGGTCATGGCCAACAGGACTGATATGAGAAAAAGTGTCCAAATAATAGAAAATTGCAAATATCTCTAAAAGTAGTAAAGCCAACCCTAACAATGATTATATGGCTTGAAAGAAAATTTTATTCTGCATACGACAAAGTAAAAAATTAAGTTAACAAAGTTATAGCTGTTTCAAATTATCAAAATGTAACAAAAGTGAAACACTAAGGGCCATTTTCATAATATCTGGTAACTTGAAGATGACTGGAAACTGCAAGTTAACCAGTAAATTTCCTTTTCACAATATCGGATTTGGCATTAGCTTTTGGTTAACCTCCCAATTTGTTAACTATAACTTAAAGTATAGGTTAACTACCAGTTTTGAGAAACTTAACCTATAAAGTTTTATCTAAATTCGTAAATTTTATCGAGTTGGGATTCAGAATTTAGTTTGTAGTAGTTTGTTTAAAATGAGTGATTATGAAAAAAATGCATATAACAGCAAAGAGAAATTAATAAATGAAGTAATGCCTAGAATATTTCGGAGGAGACCTAATTATTTTGAAATTATGATTCACATGACTTTTTTGTGAGATTTAGATTAAAACCCATAACAGTTGAAATGTTGTTGGAGAAACTTGAGGAAGCAATCAGTCATCCAACAGAAAGGTAAGTATCCAAATTACCTTATGTAATAACTACTTAATTGTTTTCTTTGTAGGAACCTCGCTTTGTCTACAACTTGCAAGTCAACAGTTGTTGCATGTTGACTTTAAATTTTTTTGCAAACGTTTCCTATCGAGCCATATTCGCGTTTCGTCCACAATATATTCAAATGCCAGAAGAGAGAGAAATTGCTTTAGTCCGGCAAACATTTTTTATTATTCTTCAATACGTTTCCAAATTTTTTCCTTATCTTTCCATGTACGTACATCAACTATTTTTATACTCTATAATATTTTTATATTAAATATATCAATAAATTCTCTTCGTCTTGTGTAAAGTTTACTGCTCTTTTATTATCCATTGCGTTTTTTGGTTTCTCTTTATCTCTTCTAATCGAAAATGTGAGGTTATTTGACATCCACAGACCACTGATTATCTAAGAATAAGGGTCACGTGACGAGTTCTCAGCACTACCAGTTGTAGAAAAACATACATACTTTCGGTTAACTTAACCCTGAATGTGAAATTTTTTATGAAATGATATGTCTGGGTTAACTTTAAGGTAATAGTTACCTTTACTTTTACTTTTACCGCATATTATGAAAATGGCCCTTAGTATTATATGTTTTAATTTGTTGGTATACCATAATGTAGTGTTACCTATGCTCTTTACAGGTACATAAAAACCGCTTGATATCACGCTCCTGAAGAGAGTTACTAGCATATGTCGGCGGACTCTTGCATCTGTCAAATTTTTTCTTTAAAAATTAATATCTCAAAATCTATAACTCCTAGGTATAGGAAATATTTAATAAAGTGACCTTCAAATTTCACGTAGAATCGAAAAATCTTATTTTCATAAAATTTTTTTTATTTTGTTATTGAAAACATCCAGGTTTGTTTATGATAAAAAAATAAATATTTTGATGTAAGTAGGCTTTACTTAATTTTAGTTGTGGTTCGGTGAGTAATCCAGTCAATATTATTAGCAAAAAATATGGTAAGTCATTGTTTTTATTAGTTTGCTATTTAGTCTGGATTAAACAATTAAGAATTTTTAATCAAGTCTTATCATAAAGATACCTGGATTGTTTTAATAAGATTGAAAAACTTTTTCCGATATGATTAAAAATAAAAGATTTTTATAAAAATTGTAACATTGTCTCAAAACAAATCGTTTCCAGACACACATTTGTAGGAACTTAACAAAAAATCAAAGTATCAATGAATCACCTTGATATTTGCTGTTTTTTTTTAGCTATACATTTGATTTGTGGTCGAGAAAATGGAGAAATTTGGATTTTAGAACCAATTGTCCTTGAACCAAAAATTAAAACTCCATTCAGACCCTCAAAGAATAAAGTTGTGAAGATCGTTTTCTCCAAAAATAAAGCGCAGTTTGCTTATTACGTAATGTATAATATTAAGTTTGGTCTAAAAATTTTAATTGAAATACCTAAACTATTTTGCAAAAGAAAACTAAAATATTTTTCTGAAAACGAAAATTACGTTTTCAGGATAATAACAACACAGTTGCCCTGTTCGTATATAATTCACGCCTATGCGACTGGAAATTTACAGGGAAGATCCGTTCCCATTATAAAGACATAAATGACATTATATTTATGCCAAGACATCATACATCAATTCTATATACCATCGGATGTGACAGACATCTAGTAGAATATAACAACAACGAAGCTCGGTAATTGCTCAGAACTTAAATTTATATGGGTTCAGAAATCGAATGTATTTTTTCAGAGATGAAGGCCTTGCTATAGCTTGCAGGGAACGGATAGAACAAAAAGCAATTCCCATGAGCTTCCTTTACTGGTACGAAATCGTAAAGGACAAAAAAATCGGTTACCTTTTAATTGCTGATAATGAGGTTGTTGTCGAATACGTTTAAATGTGTTCAGTAAACTTTTTCCTTTCTAGCATAAATTCAAATTACTGGACCCAGAAACCAAAATTCCAAAATCGGTGATACTTGCTCCCGCTTTTGGATGTTTTAATAAACGAAATATTAGTAAAATTATGGTAAAATTTCCTCAAATTATATTTTATAAACTTATATTCTTTTCACTTTTATTGTTATTTACACAGGATGTCTCATAATCAGTGTCTAATAATTTACCACTTGATTCTATTGCCAAAAATACGAATATTTTTTCATATGAACATGGTTCGAAAAATGCTTCCTAAGGGAGCTACGCCCCCCTAAATGGGGCCACAAAAAATTATTTTTTTTTATATTTCCGAAATGGGTTGAAGGAAAATTATGAATTTTCACATCGTGAATGCTCATTAAAAGTCGAAATAGTTCATCATAAAATTTTTAAAAAATTTTAGTCAGGTGCGCCTCAATTAAGGGGGTTGTTGGCTAAAATTTGCCCCAATTTGTTTGCTTGTCGAAATTTTCAAATTTAAACAGTAACATTTGATAGATCCGGGTTTTCTATTAAAAATGGCAATGTTGTATTATATTGAAAAAATAATCCGCTTTCAAGAAAAATCGGTTTAAATATGTTATAACACTTTCCAGAGTGTGCTTTTCTAAGCACTTAAATCCGTTTTTCTTGGAAATAAAGCATTTTATTAGGAAATGAAGGTCTATCACATATTGACCTCTGAATTTGAAAACTTCGACAAGCAAAAAAATTGGGGCAAATATTAGCCGACGACCCCCCAAGAGACGCTCCTGTTCAAAATTTTTGAAAAATTTTATGATGATCTATTTGGACTTTTAATGAGCGTTCATGGTGTCAAAATTCATAATTTTCCTTTAAACCATTTCGGAAATACCTATTCGAAAAAAAATTAATTTTTTGAGGCCCCATTTAGAGGGGCATAGCTCCCTTATAGTCCAAGCATTCTGTCACGGATTAATGTTAAATTTGCAGAAATTATTACTTGTACAGATAAAATATGACGGTATAGAAAATTAAATTTTAAATTGAGTTTCTTGTTCTTTAAACTCGATCCAATATGGCGAACATGGTTAAAAAAAATCGCAAAGTTGAAAAAAACGGTTTTTCTAAAATAACTAAAAAAATATAGCACGGATTGAAAAATTTTAAATGAGAAAGTTGTAGGTTTTAAAAAGATCTATCGACTGATTTTTTGAAAGTATCGATTGCTTTGTTACTTTTCGAGATATATCGAAAAAACCGTTAAAAATCTTCTCTTTTCTCTTCTTCTATAACTCGTTTACATTTACGTGCCCATATTTGCTATTTACTGCAAGCATAGCCCGCGGCAAGCCAAAAAAGTACATTTTTGAAAAATTTAAAAATATTAATTATTTTTCGAGATATATCGATTTTTTGAAAAAAAGGCGCTCTCGAAAATTGGCTAGATCTTCTCAGCGGATAGCCCTACAGTAACGATTTTCGGTTTATTTTCTTCGTAAAGAGTTATATTATCATGCTGTTAAAAAATGTTGACGATTTTATTAATTTTAAGGATCAAAAAATGACTTTGAATAAGTTGCACTTTTTTGGGTATGTTTTTTTCAAATTACTATTTCAATTTTTATTTTATGAAAATGACTTTTAAAGAAAGAAAACTAAACATTTACGGGTCTATTTTGCTTCTAAGGCGAAAATGCTATAATATTCGTGTTTAGCTACCCCAGATTAAGTACAAAAAAATAATAAAAATTGAAATAGTTATTTGAAAAAAACATACCCAAAAAAAGTGCAACTTTTTCAGTCATTTTTTGATCCTTAAAATTAATAAAATCGTCAACATTTTTTAACAGCATGATAATATAACTCTTTACGAAGAAAATAAACCGAAAATCGTTACTGTAGGGCTATCCGCTGAGAAGATCTAGCCAATTTTCGAGAGCGCCTTTTTTTCAAAAAATCGATATATCTCGAAAAATAATTAATATTTTTAAATTTTTCAAAAATGTACTTTTTTGGCTTGCCGCGGGCTATGCTTGCAGTAAATAGCAAATATGGGCACGTAAATGTAAACGAGTTATAGAAGAAGAGAAAAGAGAAGATTTTTAACGGTTTTTTCGATATATCTCGAAAAGTAACAAAGCAATCGATACTTTCAAAAAATCAGTCGATAGATCTTTTTAAAACCTACAACTTTCTCATTTAAAATTTTTCAATCCGTGCTATATTTTTTTAGTTATTTTAGAAAAACCGTTTTTTTCAATTTTGCGATTTTTTTAAACCATGTTCGCCATATTGGATCGAGTTTAAAGAACAAGAAACTCAATTTAAAATTTAATTTTCTATACGGTCATATTTTTTTTGTCCAGGTAATAATTTCTGTAAGCATTTCTCTATAATGCTTGGACTATTAGAAAGCATTTCTCAAACAATGTTTATATGAACAAATATTCTTATTTTTGCAATAGAATCAACTGGTAAATTATTGAACACTAATTATGAGACACTATAATAAATCTTACATCTCTTCATAAAATTTCAATAAATACGATTATACTTAAATAATTTAATTATACATTATTTTAGATTATTCCAAACACTGAAGCAAAATATATGGTTTTTCTAGCAGACAAATTTTTAGGATTACACATGCTATTGCCAGATGGCAATCCCTATAAATATGTAGGATATTTAGGACATCCGTCCAAGGTAAACCATATATTTAATTTTTGTGTGAAACCACAATTTATTATTGTCTCTATAGTTACACATGCCCCTTTTTTTATAAATAGTGTATACATATTACTGTTAAAAGTATCTGTTTGTAAATATCAGAGTCAGAATGTATTACAACTATATTACTTATCAAATAACATAGGTTGTAGATTTTCTTTTATCTTATGATGGGAAGTACATGTTTTCGTTTGGAACGGAAGACCACTGCGTGTTTAAATGGAAAATAAAAACCAAGTAAGTAGTCATATATAAAAAATTAGAAAAAAAATGCAAAAATGGACATTAATAAGTACCTAACAATTTTCGAATGCCAGACGGTTTTAAATAATAGGGTGGTCATAGGGGTTAAATTGTAAGAAAAAAAAATACATCCTTTACTTTTTGTCTGGCAATCGAAACAAAAATGAGAAATTGTACTTTTTTACAACTTTGTTTATTTATTTATATATTTTCGAACAGACCAACTTGTCTGGCAGTTTTAATTTGAGTTTGCAAGTGTATTTAAAAAAAAAAACGAATTGCCAGACAAAAAAAATACTGATGTTTTCATTAATTTAAATTTTTTTTAAAATTTTCGAACAACCCAATTTGTCTGGCGTTTTAACCTGAAGTATAAATATGTATTTTCAATATAAATGCAAAATGCCAGACAAAAATAAATCGTTTAAATTAGAAAAAAAGAAAACCAAGTTTTCGTTATTTTTTTTTGTAACTTTTTAATTCATTTATACATTTTCGAACAGCTCAACTGGCATTTATATGTTGTGTTTATACGCGCATTTCTAATTGAAATGCAAAATGCCAGACAAAAATAAATTATTGAAATTTTTATAAATTTTTTCACGCCTTTTATTTATTTATAAATTTTCTAATTATGTCTGACATTGAAAAATGAATAAGATTTTATAATACCGCAAACACAATGCCCTTTTTTGTACATTAAGATTACTGAAAAATTTTTAAAATTTTCACATAATTTTCCGCAGAGATTCTCGACTCCGAACATTGGAAACCGTCTGGCAATTTATTTTTATCATTTTCATAACAAAAATATTCATTGTTTTGATTGCCAGGCAAAAAGTAAACGATGAATTTTTTTTCTTGCACGTTCAGGCTTATGAACCACCCTTTCGGCTATTTAAAACCGTCTGGCATTTGAAAATTGTTAGGTACCTACTTATTAATGTCTATTTTTGCATCAACTCCAGACACTTTAAGATGAGTGAAAAATTAATTATTTTATGCAAAAGGAAATTAATTTTCCAAATTTTTTAACAGAGGTCGGCCCTTAAAACCTCCCTTATTTTCATTAACTTACTTACCATCTTTAGACCTCAAAATGCCAGACATTTTTCGATGACACCACACCCATGTGCGCTAGCTCATGGTCTAATATGAAGTGTTTCAAGCAAAAACAACATTTGTCACAAAATAAACTTTTTGAGTTATTAGCAACGTTATATTTAAAAATATCATATCTTTGCTCCTACAAAATATTTCTAGCGAAAACCACGCATGTCAGTGTGATATGCATTGTTGAAATATAGGGCGTTCTGCAAAAACCGCACTTGTCAGTGACATGTATTGTTTGTTTTTGATCATGTTCCTTTGAAAAAGACAAAAAAGATTAAAGATTTACAAACACTGTCTAACATTTTGAGAAACAATGAAAATTACACATTTTATGAGTCCTTAGTACTATCAAATAGCCATGACGATAACAAAAAACAACATTGATCCAGAAGATAATAGCAGTGGTTGTGAAGAAACTTAACAATCAAAACTATGCTTCTCCTTTGTTCTAAATGCAACGTATGTTTCCTTTCTCTGTTCTAAATGCGTTTTTGTTAGTAACAATTTCGTTTTGTGTTCAACAAAAAAATAACAGTAAAGTAGTTTTTGGCCAAAAGTGTCTTAATTTTCCTTCAAAAACTACACATGTCAAACTAAAATATATATTTTTTCTCAAAATGTATAGTTTTTTGATACAATTAAGTCGGAAGGTTTCATTACACACTTTTGATTATAAATTCCTATAAACCTTTTTTTAAATATTTAACCTGTTCCAAGAAAATCAGTTTTAAGACTCCTCTAAATTTGTTTTTTTAACATATGTTCTTTTTGCTAGAAACCCTTCATATATAAAAGTTATTCCCATGCTATGCTATCTCTTGTAATAAAAGAAGCAAATGTTAAAAATATATACCTACGCAAACCCAATCTTATTTATTATATTGCTTTTTTTAGGTATCATCATAAGCATAATGTTAGAAAGATCATCAGTTTTTCATCATGTAACTTTAGGTGGGGGCCATTTTTTCGGGTTATAACTCATTTTTCACATTACACCGAGTTTCTCCACTATACCGCCACAAGCCAGCACCTGAACTAGGTTTTAAATCACATATGCATTTATTAAATATTAACTATTGGTATGTGGACAGATTTAAAATATTTCAAGCTTGTAATAGTGTTTATTTTTTAAAGCACTGTGTTTAGTTTGTGAATATCAGTGTTAATGACCTCTGACATTGACCTAGTATCACGTGATGTGATATGACAACAGGGCCCGAGCCGGGCAAAAAACAAATGGCCAATGTTAATAACCGAATATGTCACCACTTCATTTTATTACATTTATTTTAATTTTCAATTGCGGGAAATAGTCGTTTTTACTGGACTTAAAATAGAATTTGTATAGTGAAAGTATGTAGCCATATAAAAATATATATTTCAGTGTTTAATACAATGCGTATATATGTCTTATATTGTTAAATTTCTGTGTGATATGAAAAAATTAAATGTGTTGCTATTGGTCAAAGGTAGCCCCCGTATAAATATGATCCCCATTCAAAGTTATACCTGTATATGGGTCACTCTTTGTTTCGACTGTTTATACACTGTTTATTTTAATGTGTTCAAAAAATCGTTCGAACAAAAGCCTTAAAATCTTTGTATAAACATTTTTTTTCTAATTCTTATAATAAACTACCCTACATGGATGTCATACATAAACGGAAACCCTGTACATACAATATAACTTCCAGAGCTGTCGAGCTGATGTATCTGCTAGGAGGAAAAGAATTAGAACCGTTTTACTGTCTCATTGAAGGTGGAAAAAATGGATGGCTTTTCCAAGAAATTAAGGATTTATTCTACTATATGCAAATTTTACAGCATGAATCTATGGATTATCCTAGAAAAGTATCAGATAGCATAAATGTCTCGGAATTGCCAGAACTAGTACGAACTTGTGGATTCTATCCTACAGAATTTGAGGTAAAACCACAAGTCGCATATTTTAATCGCAAAACATGCATTTCTGTTAATGGAAAATAACAGATATTTCTTTACAAATGGAGGAAACGGAAAATGATGGATGCTCTTTAGAATGCTTGTAATATAAAAGTTTTATCTAACAAAACACACTTTTTGCTTTCAGCTAGAAAATATGATGATTGACATAAAATATAGAAACTATCACGAAACATCGCTTCTGAATACAGAAATAAATTTTATTGATTTTGTCAAGCTATTCTGTAACCACAAGCCTGTGTATGGATATACTAAAGAAACAATTAAGAAAGCTTTCCAAACTGTAGTATTAAATTCAGACAGTCCATCTGAGAATGAAATTAGTAGAGAAGAATTTGCTTCGATATTAGCATATTCAGGTACAATTTTGATGGTTACGATATATTTTTTTTTCACTTAAAAAGGCCATTTTTAAAATATAAAATATATTTTAAGTAGAATTAGACATTTACATGCGAAGTCAATGATATCACTAAGAAAGTTAAAAATAATTTAACTGCATTGAATATATTTAAAATAAATGCAATGCCTCATTTTCCTGCAAGTGAAAATCATTAAAATAATGGTCTCTGCAAATATGTACATTTATTGCAGATTAAAGCATTTTATTGTATTATTTTCCCTATCCCTCGTTTCGTCTACAGCATAATTATTTTCCACATAAGTCTTACTGTATAGTACTTTCAATGCTTGTAATACGATAGTTTCAGAGGTGTAGACTTAGGTACAAATTTCTGCCAAAATAAACGAAATTGTACATTTTCGGGCACACACGTCAAAATACTACACATACTGAACATAAAAATTAAATCATGTAATAAAAACACTCAGTACAGCAGCTGTAAGGGTCAATTATTTTATGCACGTAACTCCAATTTAATAAAATTGCTTTACAAACAAGACATTTTACTGTTATTACACTACAGTGTAAATCAAGAAAATACATTTACATTAATCTGAAAGACATTTTAAAATTTTTTATACAGGGTGGGCCATTAGTGTGAGAAAGTAAAATAACTCCCTCTTTACTCATTACAGAAAAAAAGTTTATATAAAAGTTGTACAGAATCAAGAAACCTAAACTATAAAATTAATTTGAAACATACAGAAACCGTTTATCATTTTAGTGTGGGGTTGCCAAGTTATGTAGAAAATTCTTCGAATGTTGGAAAAAACATGAAGAAGAAGTTGTATTAACGTTCAGCTACTAACACTTGGAACAAAATAATTAGACGGAGTTATAGATAAATGTTAGACAAAGGCTCCTATATAACTCCTATAACTAATATCGTTATTTTATGCAGGGCAGTTTTTATAATACAATCATTTTTAGAGAATTTAAACTTGATTTTCTTAAATTTTTCAAATGGAACACCCTGTATTTTATTGTTCTATTTTATTCACATATCGTTCCACTTCAACTTTTATTAAGCATGTTCTATATCTAAAATTGTTAGTTTTTAAGATATAGCAACATTTCTGAAAAACTTAATTTTTATTATTTTTATAGAATGCCACAAATAAATATTAAATAATAAAATTAACTCAAAATGGAATCATAAATTATGAACTGACAAGTTGACACAATGTGACAATTTTTTCGAAAGCCATTTCGTGCGACTGAAAATAATAAAAATTAGGTTTTTCCAGAAATGTTGCAATAACTTAAAAACTGACAACTTTTGGTGTAGAACATACTTAATAAAAGTTGAAGTGGGCTGATGTGAATAAAATAGAAGAATAAAATACAGGGTGATCCATTTGAAAAATTTTGTAAAATGGAATATTTGGCGTTCCCATTTTTACTCATCGCCCTGTATGTTTCAAATTAATTTTGTCCTTTAGGTTTTTTGATTCTGTATCAACTTTTATATAAACTTTTTTTCTGTATTAGGAATAACAAAGGATTTATTTTACTTTCTCACACTAATGACCCACCTTGTATGTAGCGGTCCGTATGAATGCCTAAATGACCTTACTTTTTGTTGCAGTAAAAGACACTTTATTATCAAATCACAATCAATTTCAGGTGAATTCATAAGTCCTGGTAATCTGCTCAAGTTTTTGAAAACATTGATGAGATCAGATAATAATGATGGTAACCTCGAGTTTTTGCCAGAAGTAAGTAATATATCGGTATTATTGCATTTCTTTAAGTTTTCGTTTACAGAACATCACCTTCGAGTATCTTTATAAAGAAATTTTTGGAATCGACACTATACGAACAAAGAGAATGGATAACGAGTCAAATAAAGAAGCTAATGAAGGCGGCGCAGGTTTAGATTAAAATTATATTATTATAATTATTATAATTATTTTGTATATAAAATAACATAGTGTATAAAAAAGATAATTTATTATACATATATAAAACTAATTACATTTTATTAACATCAGTCTAAATATCACACTGACAATTTCATAAAATGATAGAAATACCCAGAATACCAAAAGATTTTGAGCAAACTCACAAAATAATGGTAAAGAACTATTCAACTAAAACTTTCAACTACAATGTTTATTGTATCTTTTTCTGGCCAACCCTCGATTTTGCATTTTCCACTAGATCGCTGAAGATCTTCGACAGTGTTTCTGAGCCTTTATTCAACATACCATTGTGCGACATGCCAGGCAGTAACAATATAAATAAAAATAAAACATACGTCAAGAAAAGATTACTAATTGTTCCCCCAATCCAAGCAAGAAAAGCAAGTCCGAATATAGTGATAGTGAAGTACTACAACGAATCGTTAAGTATTTAAAAGTCAGGGCCACATAACAACTTACCAATTTGGAGTTGGTTACTTTCATCCTATAATACGAAGAAAGCAATAATTCGAACTTGGTTTTATACAGAACAATATTTGTGCATATTTCTTCATACTGTGTTTGCTTTTCCGAGGTCCACATTTCAGCCTTAAAGAGTGTAGCGATCAGTGCTGGTAATACATAATCTCCTACTGTTATGACTAATCCCAATAACGATATTATAGTTAATAGGTTCGGTTCAAATAGCCATATCAACATAAACATCACAGTACAGCCTAAAAAATATGCATAAATGATATATTTGATTAATTTAGTTTATGGCATTCTAAACAATGTCCTTGATTTTAAATTGCTATTATTTTTATTCACTGGAGCAAATCATTACCAAAAAATACTAGAGAATATTTTTATTTAATAAATCGATATTGTAACTAAATTACTTAATGATGTTTTATCTATAATTTGAGATAATAGAATTGCAATACTTTCAGTAAATATATTGACATTACCTCCCATGATTGCTGTTGAATACCATTGCTTTTTCCATAACATAATTTCATTTATTCTTAGTATTACCTCTCGCCAAGTTTCCAATGACAGCCTCAGCTTTCGAATTTGTGACTCCTAAAATTTTATAAGATAAATATGCACAAAAATAGTAACTACTAGCAGATACCATGGTAGGAGGATATGATATTTTGTATTCATTTGGATAAGCAGGAATGTTTACTGGATCATCAAAGTTTTTAAATAAGTTTAAATTTGTAAATTTTGCATCACCAATAGTTGCATTTTCAAAAGACCTTGGAACGGTTATTTCAGTTTCCTTGAAAATTTGTTAAGGTTAGGTTGGGATGATAAGTAGGTAATTAATTGCAGGAAATTATTAAGAAAAAATTACTTACGGTGTCCGACATTGTGTTTAAATAACTCTGTGATTTTTTTTTCTTCTAAATTATATGACTGTGACGTTTCCCAATTTCGACGTTCTGTTTTGTTTTGAAGAAAGACGAGCAATTTAGTTTCAAAGTGTTGGTATAAGTGGTATCACAATGGTGGTACAGGTATCGAGCAAAATTGTGGTTTACCGTTACGTCATTCTATTTCTATGCCCAAATAATTATTTTAGCAGTTAAGTAATTTTTATATGAGAATAAAATACTAGTCAGTAGACAAAAATTCGATCTTTATCAGTCACTGAAATGCTTGTATCACCCTAACAATATATTTGTTCAGAAAATTAAATATTAGACATACCTATTAATTTTGAGTTGTTGAAACGAAAAAGGCTACCTAGAATTCAATAAACAATTCGTTATTTTAAAATTCTAGTTGTGAATATTCACTAAAGGGGGCGCGAATATAGAATAATGAGAAAAAAATCATATATTTTTCTGTTTAATTTTTTTATTCATGATATTGTTAAATTTCTCAGATTGCATATACACAAAAATTTGTTGATGGACGAAAACTAAGAAATAAAATTCAAAATAAGAACTGCGCTTTTATCATGTACTTTGGGTTTGAGATTAAAAGGTGAATGTGAATGAATAAAGGCTTGCTATTGGTGGCAAAATTCAAAATGTGCCTGTCTTCTCTAGAACGCCAAGTTTATCAATGTTATGACGTTAATTTAATGTGTTCTTGCTTTTATAGCTAACATTTTTTGTTTAAAAACTTGTGATATTTTATATTATGGCATCAACTGCAACAGTAAGTATAACGAAAATGCTGTAGAAAAGCTTTTTTTTTAATTAAAATTTCTGTATTTCAGATGTCAAACAATGTAGAAAACTTATCCCCCCAAATCATAAGAGGGGTTGTTAAAGAAATGCAAGATCTAGTCAATAATCCACCTGAAGGTATTAAAGTTCAAATTAACGAGGAAGACGTCACAGATATACAGGCATTTATAGATGGCCCTGCAGGTAAAGATAAATTGTGTTACCTTAATATTTTCATTTTTTACTTATTTATTAGGTACACCCTACGTGGGAGGACTCTTTAAAGTAAAACTAACCCTTGGAAAGGGCTTTCCAACTGAACCCCCTAAGGCTCATTTTCTGACTAAAATATTTCACCCCAATGTAGCGTCAAATGGGGAAATTTGTGTTAATACATTAAAGAAGGATTGGAAATCAGATCTCGGAATCAAACATATATTACTTGTAAGTACTCTACGGAATTAGTTGTGTATGTACGATTTTTTAATTATTTTCATTTAAAAAATTCTTATGTTGTCTTCAACTTTTTAAATTGTTGACAAATATTTATTTTATTTTAATTTTAGACCATCAAGTGTCTTTTAATTGTCCCAAATGCCGAGTCTGCACTTAATGAGGAGGCTGGAAAACTTCTTTTAGAACATTACGATGATTACTCTCAAAGAGCTAAAATGATGACCGAAATTCATGCTCAGGTAAGTTCTAGGTATAGGTACTTTTATTTATTTGCAAAATTTGTTTTCTGAAATTAGTTACACATAATTATACTGCACAATATTGTCTTCTTAACTAGGCATCGGCAGATACTGATATTTCAAAATATGTGTGATATATAGTCTTTATAACTTTAACCGATATGGGCTGCCCATACTCTAATATAACAGAAGTATTGGTCCATTGTTATTTATTGCATCAATTTTATTAAATATTTCTACACATATGATAAATATTATTTGTTTACGTAGTTTATTTTTTTATCACTTTTCTCATACTATTTTGATTGAAGCTCTTGTTAAATGTTAAACAATTTACAAATGTACCTTAGAAAACACTTTATTGACCTTCAATATTAAAATATTTATTATTTTTTTTTTTACTAATGTTAAAATTACATTAAAAAATATGATCATAAAAAATATATTTTTTGATACAGTTTTGTTACTATTTTGATACAGTTTTTACTACTTTTGAGAAAAATGTAAGATTAGCAGAAAAAAATTGGTACATTTTATTTATCGTTTTTATTACGTTACCTAGTTACAAAGTAATTATAAATTGAGTCAGTTGCAGTTGTATTTACTAAATGAGTTTTTTTCCCCTTTGGCTGCCTAAAAGTAGTATATTTGTTGAATTGAAAATACTCTTAAGAGTTCCTGTTCAATTCTTCAATTGTTCATTACAGATACTGCAATATTTTACAACAATATTTATTATTTTAGCAACATAAATGTAAGGGTATAACGGGAGAAGGTCCTCTAGCTAAAAAGCATGCTGGCGATAAGAAATTAACAGCGGAAAAGAAAAAAATACTAAAAGACAAAAAACGGACATTAAAACGTTTATGAGGTTAATTTTTTATAACTTTGTACTTTTAAACTTTTATATATTTAAAATAAATGTTTATTTATATTTAATTTTTAAATTTAGGATCGAGTATTTGTTTAAATGCATTTTTTGTTGGAGACTTTCGAAATATTTTAATTAGAATAGACGAGTGTGGCAGGATATTATGTTGTATATATTTCAGTGGAAAAGACCTATTCAGTTTACAGGGTATTCCCATGTTATCCACCTGCAGACGGTAATATGGGTGTATCGTAAAGTAGTTCTTTATAAATGTTTTCGAAAGTTGCCAATTCTGACTGAAGTCTTATAAGTTTCTCTATTTGCCTTGTGTCTCGGATTGTGTGATTTAAAATGTTTAATAGTTTAAATTATTGTTTTCTTTTAATTTTCCTAATTAGGTACATTTGATGTGAGGTTTGAACTATTAAATGTGTATGTAATTGATTTTAGGTTACTCTAGTTTTTATTTAGGTGTAGCACTGCACACCAAAAGTGCAATCCATAATTTTTATTTCACCATTTGTATGAGTTTTAGGAAGTCTTTGTGTAGTTTGTGATGTTATTTATGAATAAAAATTATATGATTCCTTATACACGATTTACGTCCAGATTTACCAAACTACACAATTGTCCATATCCCCGATCTTTCTTACATATCATTCCTTTCGTTCCTGGTTTATTTATTTGTGTTCCATTCTGCTTACAATTCTTATCCACTTCAATAATTTAAATTATTCGATGAAATTTGTCAATATTCCCAAATTGTGTCATTCAGTCTTAGTCCTGTTCCTATTTTGACTATTGAAATCCATACAACACATAAAATCTATCAATTTAACAAAGTTACCTCGCAATTTCAACAATAAAAAAAATAAAGTGCAAATTATAATTCGAATGAAAAAAACTAACACAAAAAGATATAGTTCATAAAAATAAAAGTAAAGGTTTGGAGATAGAAACAAGTGTCCCACAGGGTACTGTTCTAGGACCTATGTTTATTTTTAATATAAATAATTACAAATGTATTTATTAATGCAAAGTGATTTCTTATCCAGATAATACTGCTGTCATATTTCATGGAGGCAAAACTGGTTAGGTGTATATAGAAATGCAGAAAACGAGTTGAAAGTTATACAAAAGTGGTTAAATAATACATTTTATTCCAAAACTAACTTTTTTCTAACAATTTTGTGTCAATTTACCACTGATATTAAAATATACAGGGTGTTTCATAATGATGTGCAAATATTTTAAGGAGGTGTTTAAAAAGTAATTTTAAGGGGGGGGGGGGGGTTACTTCCAATATATTTTTTCGATTTGAGCTCCCCCCTGAGATAATATTCAAATCTCAAAATGGCCGAAAAATTAGCTAGTGAGTGAAATAATTTGAAATTGGGCACATGTATTTATATGTAAACATTGTCCAAAATCTGAAGGCTTTTCCTAAAACTTCCATGCTCCAGTGGCGGAGATACAGGGTATCGGTGGCATATTTTTCTAAATAAAATAGTACGCCACTGCTTTACAGTAACGACCATGATATTTTCGGATTCGTCTTCCAATTTTCTACAAATTGCTACCCTCTTATGTTTTTTGAAAAAAACCTGAAAAATATTTCTTGAAGTTTAACACCCTGTATCTTTTTAATGAAGATAGATAAAAACTTTATAGGAAAGACGCCTTAAAATTCACCAAAGAATACGTGGTTTCATATTTGGTCCCAATTTGTGAATCACCCTGCATATTATATGAGAACTATGTAAGTTTATGGCATCTTAAAAAAGTAATATAAAATAAACTTAACCAAAAAAGATATGTAAGAGGAAGAAACATTTATTTTCTTAAAACAAATTTTACTCGAACTTCTCCAACAGGTCTTAAAACTATATCATGTTTGTACTGTATCTGTTTTGGTGTGTCTACGGCCTTTAGTTTAAACTTTCTTAATATCCCACATAGCGCAGCCATTATCTCCAAAATAGCGAATTTTTGACCTGAAAATATAATTTGTCACTATCACGTACAGGATGTGCCAATTTTAATAGCTTTAGGTGATTTATTTTATTCGTTTACATTTACAAAAAAATTCCAGAAAAATTGCATCCTTAAATTGAGGTATTGGATAGTTTTTGTGATGCCGAGTGGCTTATTTGTGAAAATATCTTTTTTTTATAAATTGCTTAGAATCCAGAGACGTAAACTTTTTTAAAATTGTTTAAAATTTTGTTTCACACATTCGAAAAAATTATTTGGCTTAAAACATTTTCTACATAAATACGTGGGGAACTATTCGAGATTTGTATTCTACATAAAAAATTGAATTAAAACTGTATAAAATTTTATAATTAAAAAAAAAATAGAAGGAAGTGGTGAAATTGTGTTTACCCTGCACTAGCATTTATTATATCATCACCTGAGATGCTAAACCTATTTCAATCCAGGTTATTTTCCAGTAGAAGGTAAAAACAAAATACTTTTTTATCAAAATTCAAAACTCTTAAGTAAATACCCAAATATAAATCTCCCTCTAATATTCATACAAATAATATTGATCTTAAACAACAATTTGTACGTACATTCTAAATACCCACTTATAAGTATATTACATAGTTATACGATTTTCTTGACTTTTTTTCCCTCTTATGAACTATAACCAGCGAAAATATACTCGTTTAAAATTTTATTATAAAAAACATAAAAACCTTTTATATAATACATAATATGATCTTTATGGTTATGGACAAGATGTGGTTAGAAATTTGAAACAAGTTCACAACACAATTCAAAAACTATTTTTTTGTAGTTTTGCATCTCAGTTGTCGATACAGATACCATTGCCAGTGCCATTGCAAAAATTTTCCATGCCTCATAATAGATAATAGATAATATTGCTTAATCCTATGCACAAATTGCAGAACTTATCTGCAGAATTAAAACATTCGCGATAAGATGTTATGTTAATATATGCTATAATTATGATACTTATTAAATGAAAAAAATATAGGACCTTAAAAAAAATTAAAAACAACGTTTTGGAAAACACGAAAAGTTATTACCAAATATATTATTAATATCGTGGCTGAATACCTCATACTGCACTTTTTCAACACTAAACTTTGAACGGCTATTTTCTTTACACAAACAGAAATTTCACTGCAGAAAATTTGAGGAAGCAGTGATCTGCTTTAAACGCAGCTAAAGATTTGGCCTTGTTATAACTCTCAATTTTATCGGGTGTTTTCAATTTTAAGTACTTTTTGAACTTAACTATATTTAACATTCTTATAAACCGAATCCAATTCTATTTGGAGCCGCGTTTTCCAAACTCTACTAAATAATTAATTAGGTAGTTCAGTGAATTAACCAGAAAATAAAGTTTTATGGAAGATAAATGTTCAGTGCCTGATTTACCTAAAGGCTAGTGTGGGCTGCAGCCTACAAGCCCCCACCATGTTAGCAAACATTTTTTTATGAAAACTAATTTTTATTTTAAGAACTCCCCATCATAAACAAGAAAGAAAAATGATTCTGAAAAATATAAATTTTCAGCCTACAGGCCCCCACCGCACTGTAAATCAGGCACTGGAAATGTATTCCAAAAAAAAAACAGTTACAAAAAGTTAATAATAAACCATGCCTTCTACAATTATAAGAAAATTAATATATAGAATTGGGACTAACCACGCCACTGAATTAATTACCAACCTATACAATTCCTGAATCCAGCGCTGAAGGGTAAATAAGCGAAGGGATGTCTTCTCGCAACGTTTTCCGGCAGGAACCTGTCGGGATCAAACTTTTCGGGGTTTTCCCAATACTCTGAAGATCGGTGTAAGTCATAAATGTAAATATTAATGCCGCATCCTTTGGGTATTATATAGCCGGTGTGTGTTTTGATATCTTCGCCAGCCACTCTTGCGATGAGAGGTACGCTCGGATACAGTCTTAAACATTCTTTAATACATCTTTCCATAAATTTCAATTCAACCAGGTCGTTATATGTAGGCAATTTCCCGGAATGGCCGAGAACTTCTTCAACTTCTTTCAATATTTCTTCCTAATGGAAAAACTTGTTAAAACAGATATTTTAACATGCAAGGTGATTCACAACTTATCCAAAAAAATTTGTGAATAGATGTGTCATGAAAATTGGAGTCAATATCGTAAAAAATGTAAAATCTTTATAGTTTCGAGAAAATAATACTTTCAACCTTTACATTGCTGGGCTATGTAGTTTCTAGCGTCATTCGCGTTGTGCGCTGTGAGTAATGCGCTCTCTATTCACGTGACTCCAGGCGATTTCGGATACGGAAATCCGATGTTAGTATTAACGTTTTTGCGATAGTGTTTACATTAGTTTTCAAGTGTCAAAAATGGCTTACGTGTATAGCAACTCGGAGTTGACGGATATCATTTAATTTATGGTGAAGCAAGATAACATTTGTGTTATGATGAAGCAAGACAACATTTGTGTTAGTTCGTAGAAACTGGGTAAGACGGGCCCAAATGTGTTTTACACGTCAGTGGACAAAATTTAGGACAGTTGTTGTAACATCAGGTGTGTCAAATTATTTTATTAAATCCACAAATTAATTTTATTAATTAATAATAATAATAGCGGCAAAAGCAGTTGAATTTGCTGATATAAGATAAGTGTTATAAAATTTTATTTGTTTATCCTTGGGAAAAAATCTCAATTTTTTGTCTGATCATTTTTTTTTATTACATTTTGTTGCTGTGCATGCTTTGCCTTCCACAAGGTCAGGTTTTACAGTGGACTAGTTTTTAGTGCCGTGTAGAAGTGTATTTTGAAAATCATTTTCGAACTGCCCTTTTTGATTTTTTTCTTTTACAAAATTGTGTTTGTCAATTTTTTTTTTTTGGATAAGTTCTGAATCACCCTGGACATATCCGAATTTAATTAACTGAATTAACATTTTGATGTAGCCTTGATCTTATACGAATCTTTCAATTTGGTCACCGCCGCGCCAGTTACAGACTTAGAACGCATAAACTTAGCCAATCAATGTCAGGAGGTGCCTAGAAATTCTAGAGCTTATGGCTTGTTTACACGGGAACAGTCAACTAAATTTTAAGTCACTTGAACCTATTTGAACAGCGCATAATGGCTTGTTTACACGGGAACAGTCAACTAAATTTTAAGTCACCTATTTGAACAGCGCATATGTGGTAAGTAACAAGTTATGGAGCAAGTAAAAATTTAGTACACTGGAATAGAATTTATTCTATTTTTTCGTGCAAGTTGACGACTTGCACCGAACTTTTCCCTCCTGCTGATGCACTTTCGCTCCCAAAGTCGTTTAGGTCTATTTTTCTCTTCATATATTTCTTCATTTATTTCTTCTAATATAATATTTAGGATATCACGTAGTATGCCATTAAATTCTTCTACAAACTGCTGGCTCACGTTCATCTCGTCAGGTTTACAAATATATAAACTGCACTAGAACTTACCAACAACTAAACTTAGAACTTACCAGTGCGAACAGCACTTGCAGAAAAAGCAGTAACTTAAAATTTAGTTAGCACTTACGTACTGTCCCCGTGTAAACAAGCCTTAAGTGCAAGTCATAGATTCTTAACTAAGGCTAAGGAAATTCAACGGTCTTAAAACCACCATGAACTTAAAATATCTTTTTATTGAAATTTTGTTTGGAATTAAAAAAATCAAAATACGTACTTGAATCTTTTCTTCATTAGCAAGTACCATCAGAGCAAAACATATTGCCATCGAAGTAGTGTCATGACCCTAGAATGTAGAACGTCATTAAAATGCATATCTAATATCTAATAAAACATGGCAAGATTGGCAAGAAATATTTATTATCATTCAATATCACTATAATACATATGAATCGAAGTATGTTTACCCAATTTTCTTCAGACTCTATTAAGTTTGTGGTTTACATTCCAAAAACAAAACACAAAATTATTATATTATTTCAATATATGTAATTATTAGTTGCTCTAAAAATCACTGAGAGTTGTACCAATTTTTTTTTGTAGCAGGAACAGGATCGGAACGGATAAAATGAAAATTTTAAGCTGTTCTGCCAGAACGGTTTTTTATTCACGATTTAAGCATTTCTGCTAGATTGCTATTAGATCTGTACGATTTCAAGAACAGAAACAGGGAAATAATTTTATAACTTTACTTCTCTATGTAGATTAGCGTTGTCATATCTAGTTCTGATACCTATTTCCACGATATTTCTCACAACTGTGTCACTTTATTATTTATTTCTTGTTTTATACATGACAATTAAGACATTCAATTGACTTACGTTTAATCTGTCTTTTTTTAATTTAATTTTATTGTTTTATGTTATTATATACCATGCAATAAAACAATAAATAAATTTTTACTGTTGGAGGAAATATCTGAACAAGTAGCATCACTGTTATCGGAATTCCTATCCTTATCTTAATGTGTAACCTTATCTCTGGATTTGGCACAGGTAGTTTCGTAGTCAGCTAAATTTCATCCTTCGTTGATCCAAACTGAAGAAACAAGCAATCAAAGTTGAGGGAATTTGAAGCACGCGCGTGCTCATTGCAAGACCAAAGCCTATAACTTAGAATCAAGGGCTATATCTGTGCAGAATTTTAGGAATATTGGAGATGGTCGACTGGGAGCGTTGGAGCATTTATAGGTCATCCAACACTCGATGATTTTTAAATAGCTGTTAAAAGTAAGACTTCCAGTACTATTTTCGACAATTTATCTATAGGACTTCTCAACTCAACCTATTATAAATATAAGATTGTTAAAAAAACGCTGATGTTACTGAAGAGTCTTTAAAGCGTACCTACTGCCTGTAGTAATAGTTAAATGAACTTTATCCATTATTGTATTACCTCAAACATAAACGTATCGACCTCTTCTCTAATACCTTCTTCATCTATGTCGGCTCCGTCACACTTGGCCTTCAGCATCAGGTCCAGCATAGCCAGACGTTTCCTATCGGAATATGATATTTGACCATCGGCCGAAAACAATTTCTTTCGTTCGCTTATGACTCTAGTTGATAGCTCATGTAATACTTTCACTACTTTTCGCTGCTCCCGTGCTAACGGAGACAGACTATAGACAAATTCGTTGTGGTACCAAGGTTTTATTAGTCTCTTCATGAATATGACGCCGAAATTAAATACGGCTTCTTTGTACGAAGTTTGGCCTTTGCTTAGATCTACGCCGAGTGAGGTCTCTGAAAATTATGTTTCAATTGAAAATCCCACCTGATTTTTTAAATGTTTAGCTTTCCCTTCTAATTTTTTAAGTAAAAAAATAAAACATCATAAATTACCTCCCAGGGAGCATAGTGTGAATTCTGTAATTGGTTTCAGTACATTTATGTATGGTTTATCACAGTCTCTCTCCAAAACCTCTACCAATTTTTCAGTTTCTCTGTTAAAAATGCTTACAAATTCCTGTAATATACTGAAGTGAAATGCTGGAGTTCGAATTTTTCTTCTATTTTGCCATTTGCTGCCTAAAATATATACTTAGATGTATATGGCTCCAGCAAAAGGTGTACAAAATTGCATTTTTTAGTAAATTCATTCTTCAAAATGATTTAAAGGTTTAGGAAAATATTATTATTATTATTATTTCTTACTGTACAGGTATTTATTACTTACCACTACTTGTTAATAATCCAGTTCCAAGCCATTCGTGCAGAAAATCATATATTTGACCTTTTTTAATATGTTTTATATTATTCAGAACTAACTGTAATTAAAATCATATTAGTCCAGTCACTGAAACATTTTATCTCATCTCAAAAACTACCAGTTTTATCAAAAAATGATCATAAGCAAAAATAAAGGTAATTAAATAGCAGAGAATTTTTGTTGGTGGTATAGAAATTGAGTGGTTCGTTAGCATGAAAACTAATGAAGTACAATAAAAATAAAATGATTTTTGAGAAAAAAATCTGTATTAAAATTAATGACGACAGAAAAAAATTAAACGTATCCGTTCTGCATTCTTTACTTTATTTATGTATTAATAGTAGATTCTGGGAATTTGAACGATTTTAGAAGTCTAAATTTAAAAAAATATTTCATTTACTTTTGAATAAAATTGTTAAATTTTTTAAAAAATCGCCTTTTTTCAAAATATTTCAAAAACTAACAAAGTTATAAAAAAATGATAGAATAAGAAATTGTAGGTTTTTTCTTACTGAACAATTTGCTTTTTTAATTTTTGTAGGACAAAATTTGACTGATTTATGACCGTTAGAAGCTCAAAACTAAGCTCCAAGACTGCCTTTCCTGAGCCCTTTTAGCTTACAAATCTAAAAAACGAAGTGCTCAAAAAAAACTAAATCACAGAACTTAAGGTGCCTTAAATTCCCTACAAAATGTTTTTTTTGAGTAAATTTATAACTTTAAAATTACAAAACTTATGGTAAAATGATGATAGTGATGAAAATTAAATATTTTATTATATACACATGTAAAAAATAACAGACCATTATTAAAACATTTTGTACAATACATCCATTTATAATGTATATATAAAAAAATTATTTGATATTAATTTAATAAAAAAATATTAAGAATAAATTCAAAAAAATTAAAAAAAATTAATTATATCATCAGACTCGCATATAATTTTTAGGAAATATACATTGTGAATGCACCAAAAGCATATTTTAAACTGTAAAAAACTTTTTTTTCTATTTTTTTGGCCACGGAAGGGTAGTTTTTAAGGGTTGAAAAGTAATTAAGTTTCATAAATTATATAAAAAAAAACATGAAAGGAACTTTATCCAACATATTTGAACATGAATTGAATCTTTAAAATACGTAAATCTGCGATTTTCGCATTTTTTTCGTACAAGGGTAGTTTTCACCCCTAAATAGAAAAAAGCACACATCTAGACAATATAACTTTTGAAGTGGAGGGTCAGATGAGCTTGTATGCAAAATTTCAGGAAAATCCATGCTATCCGAAGGAATTGGGAGCTTTTACCTTATTTTCGCCTTCAATGACTGGACTATATTCACAAGTTGATTTTCAAGAAAAATGAGGTTAATAGGTATTTATGGACATGAATGATTTTTTCGTCTATACTTGACAATAATTATTTGAATTAGAATTTGGAACTAGAGATCTCCACTATTTTATTTTATAATATAATAAACTCTAAACGTTTTTTTTCTGTAAATGAATTATTGTTCAAGAATAGAAATATGCATAGGTATTTTTAAAAATGGGATATTTTGTTGCTTCTGAGTTTTTAATTATAGGTAGGTACCTATATTGCTATGATAATATAACTGATAAAGTTCAGAGACATGCAATTGTTAAAAGCATCGGAGGTTACTAATGTAAGTGTGAACGCTAAACACAAAATATTTAAATAAACAACCCTTTGCACTAAGAAGAATCAGTCAAGGGGTTGATTTTATAAATTTAGTTTTGCTTAACCAGAAATACCGCACACTGAGTAATTAAATGCCTTGTTTGAATAAGAAAATAAAAGAACATACTAGACGTAAACTTCTAGTTCATGCAGATATATAAAATAGTCTAGAACGACCTTAACAACGTCTTGTAAATAACTGAAATGAAAAATTGGAGAGTGAGCCGAGTACGACCCTGTTAAGAGCCGTATCCCCCGAACTCTTATAATTAAAGACGTAACGATGTATTGCTAATATAAATCTTGGATCACTAGTGTAAAAATACAATCTTCAGTAATGTTAATAAACTTACTTCGATATCCTCTGCATTTATTAAACATACTACTGATAAAGTGAAACTCCAATGTTTGTAAATCGGGTAGAATGACTTAGATCGTTTCTCTTCGCTATAAAATAAGTAATCTGAAATTCAAATTATGAGAAAAGTCAGAGAATTGGAATGTATATGAAATCATCTAATTGGCTAAGGGAATTTTGAACAATTTATCTAATTTACAGCTTAAATTTTCTTTTTGTACTTTTAAATTTCATTGTTAGCTTAACAATTTTGTTTTTTTTTGTTAAAAAATATACCAATTTTAAAAATTATACTTGTTTGCTCAATACTGAAATTAAATATTTTAAAAGTTTTAGAATAGAATTATGTATAATACGAGGGCATACGTTTTCAAATTGATCCAAGAGCCAAAAAGTCCATGTGGAGTTAAAGGTGGATCTCCACTACCACTTTTGTTTGAATTACAATATTTTGGTGTAGGGGTGACCATGCACCTGTATCGAATTTTATGCGGGACACTGTATAATATTTTAAATACATAATTTAATTCACATACTTATAAATTAAGTAAAAAATTAAATGTTTACCTTCGTCAAATATCAGTTGCATCATTGTACCCACCATAGGATAAGATTTTGGTCCTGGTATTGCCATAATATGTTTCCAGTATTGATAGTTCTTTAACCAACTAAATATATATAGTAAATAAGGTATCATTGCTACTATCAAAACAAGATATTCCCACATTATAACTTTTGTAATACCCCACACCCCACAAAGAAAACTGATCTACCTCCAACGAATTAGATAATCTGTAGTTTGCAGTTTATAGTATTTTATTGTAGATTATAATGCTATTGCTATTGCTGATAACTTTGGTAATATTATAATCCCAGTGACTTCAATTAATGCAGCCAATAAAAACGAATTTTTATACTTTGAAACAAATACGAGTAATTACAATGTTTAATTTTTTTTTTGTATTTTAAATATTTCGATTTCTATTTTATCTTATTTATTTGTGTTTACACTTTGTTAGTTATTTTTTATTTTACATCTCCCCTTTTTCTGTTTTACCTTGTTGTGTAACTAGAATCTTGTCGGTTTGAATATTGTACTTGTAAATAAATAAATTATCCTTCGAATAGAACAATATCGTGTTGGCTATTTGACGCTTTAGCGATGACCTTGCGGACTATGAAGGTTTGGTCAGCAGTTTTGGTTCCTGCGGGCTCGTCGATAAGTTTGTTATACATATCTTTGTTTATATAAAATAAAATCTCAGAGTGGTAACTTTGATTTAAGTTGCACTGGGATTCATTCATTCATTGACTCTGTTAAGTATAACACAGAAATAAAATTGTACCAAGCCTTTTTTTTAATTTAAATCTTTTATTTCATTTTTATATTATAACAACCCCTTCAGGGTTGTTTACAAT